>NC_134534.1:180025723-180347804 GCF_050624435.1 Tenrec ecaudatus
CAAGACAAAGTCAAGCTCAATTCTTAGGTCATGTAATAGTCGAATACAGTCTCCTAAGTAATGGTATAGTGAGCCTGCCTAGTGGCATGAGCCATATATCACCCCCTTTATTTGCCCATCTTAAAAACCACTTCACTAGAAGAGACTGGGGTCAGTTTCTCAAGATGGAGGGAAAAGAAGAAGACCAATCAGTAGCTGTCCTAGAACATTGTTCTAGGGTCACTCCAAATCAACAGACACTTCAACAAGAGCAATTAGGGAACCTTATTGGAAATTCAAGTCAAGACGGGAGTGGAGGATATGTCTTTCTTGAAGAAGGCAATTGCACTTCTGTTGGTGAGTAAATTTGGGGAGCAATCTGTCACTGGGAAATAAATGTTTAACAATAAGTATGTAGAAGCCAAAAGAAGAATGAGCATGGTATTATGTTCCTAATTGGACACTTTTGAATTCATTTCTATGCTGTCCTTAGTGACCCAGGTCATGTGCAACAGTCAACTGGAAAATTAATCCCTGTCCTTTCAAGGTGCACAACACCCTTCAGAGGCCACACCAGAAGGATCCAATTTGGAAACGCTACTAAGCACACTAGGCTTTACCTTAAACTCACCTGTAGCAGATTTAAGGGACAGATTAAGGACATATTCCTTTGACTTAAGGGTGAAATTCCCTAATGTGAGAAGAAGCAGATGACTGTTATCCCAAGGTTATGGAACTGATCATCATTGGATGACCAATTGGTCATTTTTCGTTCAGTTCCCAATGAACGGTGATCATGAGCTATCATATATTTACTATTTTTTCAAACATTTTATTGGGGGCTCATTCAACTCTTATCACAATCTATATATACATCCATGTATCAAGCACATTTGTACTATTGTTGCCATCATCATTTTCAAAATATTTGCTTTCTACTTGAGCCCTTGGTATCAGCTCCTCCGTTTTTTAAAATCATTTTATTAGGGGCTCATACAACTCCTATCAAAATCCATACATATATCAATTGTGTAAAGCACATTTGTATATTTGTTGCCCTCATCATTCTCAAACTTTTGCTCTCCACCCAAGCCCCTGGCATCAGGTCATCATTTTTTCCCCTCCCTCCCTGCTCCCCCCTCCCTCATGAACCCTTGATAATTTATAAATTATTATTTTGTCATATCTTGCCCTGTCTGACTTCTCCCTTCACCCATTTTTCTATTGTCCATCCCCCAGGGAGGGGTTATATGTAGATCCTTGTAATCGGTTCCCTCTTTCCAACCGCCCCCCCTGTACCCTCCCAGTATTGCCACTCACACCACTGGTCCTAAAGGTATGATCTGCCCTGGATTCCCTGTGTTTCCAGTTCCCATCTGTACCAGTATACATCCTCTGGTCTCGCCAGACTTGCAAGGGAGAATTCGGATCATGATAGTGGGAGTGGGGGAGGAAGCATTTAGGAACTAGAGGAAAGTTGTATTTTTCATCAGTGCTATATCGCACCTTGACTAACTCATCTCCTCCCCTAGACCCCTCTGCAAGGGGATCTCCAGTGGCCTACAAATGGGCTTTGGGTCTCCACTCCGCACTTCCCACCTCATTCACTATGGTAAGATTTTTTGTTCTGATGATGCCTGATACCTGATCCCTTGACACCTTGTGATCACGCAGGTTAGTGTGCTTCTTCCATGTGGGCTTTATTGCTTCTGAGCTAGATGGCTGCTTGTTTATCTTCAAGCCTTTAAGACCCCAGATGGTATATATTTTGATAGCCGGGCACCATCAGCTTTCTTCGCCACATTTGCTTGCTTATTTATGACATATGTTAGTCTGGCAGGCATGGTTCTTGCCTTTGTGAATGAGTGCTATTGAAAGTTTTGCCTTTCATTGTTCATGTAACAGCGTCCAGTCATTTAAGCATTTCATCAGTACAAATCAACAGCCCATGTATTACAATCTGAAAATCCATGCATACCGCATATACTCGTGTATAAGCCAAGTTTTTCAGCACAGTTTTTATGCAAATTTTGTGGTAAAATTAGCCACAGCTGATATTTGGGTTGGCTTGTACTCGAGTATCTATGGTAATTTCCTTTTCTCAATGATGTTTTAAATTCTATATTATTGACTGAATTAATGATACTATTGAAAAACAAAACCAACAATCATAGCAAAATAAAATACAGGAAGACTTCAACTTAAAAGAAAGCAGAAAATGTTGAAGACTAGAAAAAATTTTAATTGATCAAAAGAGGGAACAAATGATGAAATGTTTTGTTTTAAACTAACCACATCTACCATGATAGACTTTACAGTGCTCTCTGTTTGATAGCCAGGCTATTCGCATCCCTGGACTAGGGTCAAGGAGTGATGCCCTAGAGAGGGAATTCCCTGGAGAATCCCTGGAGAGGGGATTCATTAGAGGCTTGACCCAGGTGTGGACTCTGAAAATAGAGTTTGAGCTTCCGCTGTCATCCCTCGGCTTCTGCAACCAGATTCACAATGTAAGCTCTGATTCAATTCCCTCCTCTCGATTTGAAGTTTATTATTTTCAATCCTTTGATCACATAGGCTTCTTCCATGTGGGCCTAGCTGATGACTCAGGATGTGCCTTTAAGACCCCAGACAAAATTCTTTCTGATAGCTGGGCACCATCTGGTTTCTTCACCATACTTTGTTATAACACCCATACCTTCCGTGGTCTCTTCATGAAGGCGAGTATTAAGTAGGCTCATGTCACAAGAATTATTGTTCATAGATTATGGTGCCAATAAAATATGAGCTCCCAATCTATTATTCATATATCTATGATCTGTATATATATATAAATATATATGGCTCTCTTTAGGGACATCATTAGCATTTTATAATAGAAATCATTATAAAACATCCTGCAGGGCATGTAGTTGTTGGTGGTTTTTAGATGCCATCAAGACCATTGCAAATCATATTGACCCTCTACCCAACAGAAAGAAACACTACCAGTCATGCACCGTCCTCACAATTGTTCTTACATAATGAGCTCAAATATAAGAACAGTATGCTTTGTATTGTGTAGTATTCCATTGGGTTTATACAGATCCATTGATGGACATTTGAGGTGTTTTCATCTTTTTGCTATTGCAAATAATCTTATTGTGAACATGAATGTGCACATGTATATTCATGTCAGAGCTATTGTGTCTCTTTGATATATACAGAGCGGTGGGATTGCTGGATCATATGATATGCCTAAGAATTTCCAAAATTTTAAGGAATTGCCCTACTGTTTTCCTCAGTGGTTCATACCATTTAAAATCCCTCCCAACCATGTTATGAGGGCTCTATTCTCTACAGACCCTTGTCAGTATTTGTTGTTTTCTGGTTTGTTTTGAATGTTGCTATTAATACTGGTGTGAGATAATATTCACTGATGTTCTGATTTGCATCCTTCTAACGGCTAATGATCCTGAGCATTTCTTCACCTGACTTAAATTGCCTGTATGAGTGTCTTTTAATTTGGAGTGATCTTAGCACAATTTTGTATAGTAACCACTGATTAGTCTTCCTCTCCCACGTCTTGAAAACCTGTCCCCAGGTAAGGTGAGAGTTCTTCTGTCAAAATTATTTTTGAGGTGTACTTGTCTTCACTGCCAACCAGTCAAGGGCAGTCCCTAGTGACCCTATAGACCAGGGAAGAATGCTGCTGTGGATTTTCAAGAGAGTAATTCTTTACAGAAACAGAAATCCCTGTCTTTCTTCCATGGAGTGGCTGGTGAGGGTGGAGGTTGGTTAATATATGGCTTGGGGACACTAGGAAGGCTCTCTACATTGTTGCTTGGGAGGCCGGATTAGAAGATTACATGGCCTTAATCTTAGTGTTTATCCTTACATCAATGGATTCATAATATTTGCCCTCTTGTGATTGGCTAGCTTCACTCAGCATAGTGGTTTCCAGGTCCACCCATGTCCTGAAGTGTCTAATGGTTTCATCATTGATTTTTAGCGATGCATAGTAGACTGTCGTGTGTGCGTGTGGACCAGAGTTTATTTGTCTATTCTTCCACTGATGGGCAGTTGGGCTGTCTTGCTCCAAGGAACAAGGGAGAGCATGTGGTTGTTGCTGTAGAATGACCATTTTGATTAGGAGTAACAACTTTTGTACCACCCAGGCACTCCATCTATATGTTTAACACTTCTTATTTTTATGCCATTGATTTGAGATGCTACCTTTCTCCCATCCAAACATTTTACATACCCTTGTGCCTATTGGTGTTATTTTCTACCCAGTTCCATTTGTTTATATTTGCATACAATGAGACCACCTCTTAAAATTAGTAGGGGAAGAAAGGTGAGGAAGAGAAACTGACTGCCACTAAGTCAATTCCAACTCAGAGTGACCACAGAAGACAGAGCAGAGCCTGCCCCGTGGGGTTAAAATATGTGTTGATATTTTGTTTTTCCCTTTGTTCCCTTTATTTGTTTACCCTTTCAAATAAGCTATAATATCCACCTGCTGGAGTTAATTCACATTCCCTGTTGTTCCATATTGGAAAGTTTCAAACTTTGCATGTTATACATTTTGATGCAGAAAATGAGCAAATGTCATCTAATCACATGTATGTTTTTCTCTTTTTCAGTGCTGTAAGAACTGCTCATCTTTAATCTGTGCTTCATATATATGTATATATATACACACACACATATATAATAGTTCTGTTGGCATATCTTACACATACATTGTACCCATTCGTACTTTTCTTTGGATCACATCCAGCATATACATTCCCACAGGGAGAATTGATTTCCTGAAACTTGCAATCCAAGACCATAGTATAGCTCACTGTTCAAATTTACTTTTGTGACTTTCAGGAGTCCTTTATAGCTCTTGTCATGTACCATTTGCACATTTCTTCTTCATTTTAAGTGTAGGTATTTTGTATTTTTGCTTCTCCAAATGGGATTTCATTTCTATTTATTTTTTAACTAATTATTGCTCATATAGACATGAATGACTATGTCTTATAGGGGAATTGAACTAAAGAATTTAGAGTCATTTTAGAGAGTCTCTGTGGGAACTCTAGGATTAGTTGGTGGTTTGCAGACAGGTAATCATGTCATGTGCAAAGAGGGATAGCTTTACATCTTCCTTTCCAATTCTTATCCCTCTGATTGCTTTCTTTTGTCTGATTCCATTAGCTAATACTTCCACTGCAGGGCTAGACAGTGATGGAGGAAGTGGTCATTCTTGACTTGCTCTGGACTTAGTGGGGGGAAAATCTCTTGCTTTTTCCCACTAAGACACAGGATTTGGGGTGAGCTATATCTATTTAATCATGTGACGTTCCTCCTTAGCTCTGTTCTTATAATGAATCAAGCTAACGCACACCAACAGTTTTGAGTCCTCTGGAAACAACCGCTTCAGAGTGTAAATCCCCTTGCCTTCCTTTGGCAGGAAGAGAAACTAAGAGGGAGGAGCTGTTCAGTATCAGTAATCACCTTGACTTTTTTTATTTGTTGAGTTCCTGGCTTATATCCCAGGTGCATAAGCAGAGAGTGAATAGCCCGACTAAGTGACCGTCTACTTTTATGGCTCTTTTCAGTACCCCTACAGCCGTCCCATTCTCCTTTTGGAACCTGTCCAATCAGACCCCGCTTTTGGAAAACTCCCCATCAGAAGAGATCTGTAACCAGTTAAAATGCTCCTAAGTCGGTCCCTCAGTCAGTGGACACATTCATTGAGCCCAAACCCCCCTGGATCACGCAGACCCAGAACACACAGGTGTAGCCAAATCCAGTGCAGACATGTTGCAGCTTGGGAACACAATCCAACTCTAGTGAGCGACAGCTCTATGAACCAAGCCACCGTGTCTCCAGGGGGGTGGTGGGAATTAAAACCAGGCCGTTTTGGTGGAATACCTTTTTATTCCTGTCAGCAGTGGCAATTGTTCTCTGAGCATTGAGCTTCCTTTTCTTGTTCAGCCAATGGTGCCACAGTCCAGAACGGAGCCCAATGAGGTGTCCTAGGCAGACGGTGCCTGTGTCTGAAAGCATTTGTTTTCTTCATTGTTAAAAGGCTTCTGTGGGGATTCTAGAAGGACTAACTGGTGCTACCAAGTGGGAGAGTCCTGGCCCAATCACTTATCTACTCTGGGCTGGTTCTCTTGGCATTGAGTCTTCTTCTGTTTAATTCTCATCAAGACCAGAGTGGAGACAAAAGGATCTGACATGAGCTAGGCCCCTCCCTTGCTTGTGTTATGAAATTAATGAAGATGAGTCTTGTGAAATGGACAGCCAGCCTCCCAAACATCCTCCCCTTTGCACACATGCACACATGTGCAGATGTCAGTGCATAATTTCATGTGGCTCTTTTCACCCAAGTCTCTAACTCCCACCTAATACCCCTGTCCTGCATGGATTTGTTAGGAAGGGAGGGGAGAAGATACTGATAGGATTCACCTGTGAGTAATCACGAACAAGATTCCCTGGAGTGGCATCCTGTTGCTTATGAAATGAGCCTTCTGAGAAGCAGGAGGAGGGATCTCATTATCAGCAAGAGCCGGGAGTGGAGCGTATCCTCTGGACCTGAGACCTCCTGGGTCCGGAAGACCACCAGAACATCAGAGGAGCAGCAGCAGGACCAGGAACCAGAGCACGACAACTTGCTGATTTTATTGTTTGTCTGAGTTCTATGGGTCCATTGTCATGGATATTAGCCCCTAGACAGGTCATCTAGGGAACATACATTAAGACAACACAGCATGCACACACACACACACCACACACATACACATACCCTACCTCAGAAGAATGGATGAGAGAAAGTGACATTACCCTGAAGCCAAACTCAGCCCTGACATTTTCTCACAGTCACCTGAAGCTCCAATTGGCTCTCTCTGTATCTAGGAGCTCTGGTGGTATAGTGATTGCGAGTTGGGACACGAACCTCAGTTTGAAACCACCTGGGCCTTCTACTCCCGGCAAGAGTTACTGTCTCAGAAACTCATGGGGTGCAGGAGCCATCCCAACCCATCCTACAGGGTTACTCTCTGACGGCATCGACCTGATGGCAGTGAGAGATTTTGAGTATTTTAGACTTAGACTAAACCAACCAAACCCACAGCCATGTACTCTATTCTGACGCTCTGCCACACGAGGCCGGGTTCTGAGACTGCCCATCTTCAAGGGAGCAGAGAGCCTCATCTTTCTCCTGGAGAGTGGATGGTGAGTTTGAACAACTGACCTTGTGGTTAGCAGCCCAATGCCTAACTCACAGCACCACCAAAGCTCCTGTGAGTCTTAGAAAGGTCCCTAAGACTCTTTTCACTTAGTCATTATCCTGCCAAAAAAATTATTGTCGTTGGAGTAAATACTTGAAGAAAGAAGGATAGAATTACTCAAATCTCATGTGACTATCTCACTAACTTCCCAAAGCCAGAGAGAGCTATGGCCTACCATCATCATTCCCATATCCAACACCTCGCAACTCCACTGTCTCCGTTGGTACCACCACAGTCTTTATCTGCCTGTCAAGGAAGCCACGGGTCAGGCGTGGAGCCCAAAAGCCAATCTGCCTATTCACTAAGGAAATGGGCAGTGAGTTAGGCATTGAACTTCAAGAGATTCTCCAAGGAATACCATCGGAATGATTTTTCTTTGGGGAATGACTTCATTCCTAGGATTAGCACAATATTTGATCTGAAACGTCCCCATGAAAAGCCCAAGGGAAACAAAACAGAAGTCATCCAAAGTTTAGGGTTTATTCATGACTTGAAACTTTATTCGCCAAAGCATAACCTAATGAGCTGATGAAACTCATAGACATTCTGTCTGTATTCTCCTTCCCCACCCTTTGAGCCGTAATATCACACTCCCACCACTTCTAATAGAATCCAATATGACCCGAAAAGAATTTGTTCCAAAGGACGACATTGACTCTGCAGCTCTGGGAGATGGACATATTTGATCAGAGCACATGGGAGCAGATGAAGGGGCAGGAGGAGAGAGTGGAGCACAGCCTGGCCCACCAGGCCGTGATGATGATGTTCCTGAGTAGAGCAGCCAGTCCACAGAGAGAACAACATGGCTGGCCCTACTATGAGACATGATGCCCCTCAGTGACTAAGGGCGATACAGGGGACAGCACCGGAGACACAGTGTGGGAATCGCACCTGACCTGATCCCACCACACCGAGGCAAATCACTGGGGGAGTGCAGCGGAACAGCAAGGGAATGGAGTGGCAAGGTCCCCAGGGAATGCTGAAAGTGGACTTTGGGGCCAGGGCGTGGTGCCCCAACAGACTGGACTGGAAAACGCTCCTAAGGGCCAGCAAACGATCCCTGAACTAACTACAAGCTTTTCTCTTGTGAACTGTTTTGTTCTGTTCTTTGTCAGTGGTTTGTTTTGGTTGTTTTGTTGTCTGGTTGTATACTGTTGCTTTGTGTTCCTCTGTCTAGTTTTCGTGCATGTTAGTGACTCCACAGGTCTGTCTGAATAGGACAGGCTGGATGAACTATTTGGATGAAAAACAACGGGACCGACAGTTCCGGGGGGACTTGGGGTGGGGGGGTAGGGGGGGTAAGGAAGCGGTGTTAACAAACCCAGGGACAAGGGAAAAACATGGGACCCCAAATGGTAGAGAAGGGGGAGTGGCAGGCCTGGTGGGAAATGATCAAGGGTAAGGTTGCTTAGAGAAGAGGTATACTCTAGCCCAGGTGGCGATGAAGCATGGTAGTAGGGCAGGAGGAAGGTCAAGGGAGATGGAGGAAAGAGCTAGGAGTCAAAGGGCATTCATGGAGGTCTAGACAAAGACATGTACATGCAAATATATATAGGAGGATGGGGAAATAGATCTATGTGTCTATATTTATAGGTCAAGTATTAAGGTGGCGGAAGGACCTTGGGCCTCTACTCAAACACTCCCTCAATGCATGAATACCTTCTTTTATTAAATTGGAACTCTATGATGCGCACTCTCCCGACACAACGGCTGGAGCCAAAGTGGGTGAACAAGTAAATGTGGTGAAGGAAGCTGATGGTGCCCGGCTATCAAAAGAGATAGTGACTGGGGTCTTAAAGGCTTGAAGATAAACAAGCGGCCATCTAGCTCAGAAGCAACAAAGTCCACATGGAAGAACACACCAGCCTGTGTGATCGAGTGGTCCCAAAGGGATCAGTTACCAGGCATCAAAGAACAAAAAATCATATCACTGACTGCACACCTCCATGATAGGATCGCTGAAGACAAATGGGTGCATAAGCAAATGTGGTGAAGAAAGCTGATGGTGCCCGGCTATCAAAAGAGATAGTGTCTGGGGTCTTAAAGGCTTGAAGGTGAACAAGCGGCCATCTAGCTCAGAAGCAAATAAGCCCACATGGAAGAAGCACACCGGCCAGTGCGATCACGAGGTGCCCAAGGGACCAGATATAAGGCATCATGCAAAAAAAAAGATATAAGTGTGTGTATGTATGTGTATATATGTGTATATGTATATATGTATGTGTATATATGTATATATATATATCATATTAAATAAAGGGGGAAGTGCAGAGTGGAGACCCAAGGCCCAAGTGTCGGCCAATGGAGATCCCCTCATAGAGGGGTTTAGGAGAGGAGATGGGTTAATTAGGGTGTGAGGTAGTATCGATGAAGAACACAGCTTTCCCCCAGATCCTGGATGCTTCCTCCCCCCAACTACCATGATCCGAATTCTACCTTGCAGGGCTGGATAGGACAGAGGCTGTACACTGGTACATATGAGGGTTGGAGGTACAGGGAATCCAGGGTGGATGATACCTTCAGGACCAAGGGTGTGAGGGACGATGCTGGGAGAGTGGAGGGAGAGTGGGTTGGAAAGGGGGAACTGATTACAAGGATCCACATGTGACCTCTTCCCTGGGAGAGGGACAGCAGAGAAGGGGGAAAGGGAGACTCCGGATAGGGCAAGATATGACAAAATAACGAGGTATAAATTACCAAGGGCATATGAGGGAGGGGGGAATGGGGAGGGAGGGGGGGGAAAAAGAGGACCTGATGCAAGGGGCTTAAGTGGAGAGCAAATGCCTTGAGAATGATTGGGGCAGGGAATGTATGGATGTGCTTTATACAATTGATGTATGTATATGTATGGATTGTGGTAAGAGTTGTTTGAGTCCCTAATAAAATGTAAAAGAAGAAAAGAGAAAAAAATGATTAGGGCAAAGACTGTACAGATGTGCTTTATACAATTGATGTATGTATATGTATGAACTGTGAAAAGAATTGTATCAGCCCCAATAAATTGTTAAAATAAAAAAATTTAAAAAATAAAAAATAAATTCTAAAAAAAAAATCCAATATGAAACATGGATGAAGGGAGATGGTGTGAGATATGAAATAATAATAATGTATAATTTATCGGGGTCCATGAGGGTGGACAGTGTGGGGCAAGGAGGGAACAAAAGAGGAGCTGATAGCAAGGGCTCAAGCAGAAAGAAAATGTTTGGGAAATGATGATGGAAACATGTATAGATGTGTTTGATACAATTGATGTATGGGTTGTTATAAGCTCTGTAAGATACCCCCCCCCCAATAAATAAAATGTTTTATTCATTAAAATAAAAAAGAACCCAATATGGGAAACCTGTCAACCAAGCACAAGAGAAACCAAGATCCTTTGCAAGAAGAGCAGCTTCCCTGGACCGTCAACTCACAGGAGCAGCGGCAAAAGGGATCGGCAGAGGGGCATGGGGATTGTATTCCAATGACTCCGGTGTGTGGCGAAAGCTCCTCAAGCTCGGATTTCCAGGGTAGTGGCCTTGAAGGGACTGGAACGAAATATGGAAACACACATATCCCCTAGTTTGTAGACGAAGCATAGTCAGTTATTAGTCCACGTGTTCTGTGGTCCCGTGGCCCAGCTCTGCCGTTCACTAGCTGGGGTACTGTGCTGTAGGTTCCTTCGTTCCGAGCCTCACTTTGCTCATGCAGAAAACAGGGTTCGTAGTAGTAGTTACATAACTCAGGTTATGAAGGCAACATTGCTGCTGGTGGTGGGGCCAGGGGTGTCCATTACAGCCGCAGCCACCTTGCCTACAACAGAATGAAACCTTTAGTTGGTGTGTGGCATGCTCATCAATGTTTGATTTGGGGCCACTTTTGTGGTCGCATCCATCTTGGGGAGGGCCTTCTCCTCTTGCCCTGACCCACTGCTTGATCCAGCATGACGTTCTTCTCCAAGGGCAACGCCCCCAAAGGAAGAAAAGTCTCACCAGGCTCACTTCTAAGGAGCATTCTGGCTACATTTCTTCTTAGACATATTTGTTTATTCTTCTCGGGAGTACATGATATATTTCATAGTCTTCACCAACACCATAATTCAAGTGCATCAATTCTTCTTCGGTCTTTCTTATTCATTGGCCAGCACTCACACACATAGAAAGCAATCAAAAATAGCATGACGTGGGTCCAGTTCGCCTTAGTCTTCAAATGACAGCTCCACTTTTGAATATTCTAAAGAGAGCGGCTGCAGATTTAGTCCCTGAAATACTGTCATTCATTTTCCTGACTGGTACGTCCATAGGTGCTGCTTGTGGATCCAAGCAAGATGAAATGCTTGGCCACATCAATCTTTTGTCTATTTTTTATAATGTTGCTTACTGATCCAATTGTGAAGTTTCTTGTTTTGTTTTGTTTATCGTTAGGGTGAGATGTGGCCTGTGAAAGATCTTCACAGCTCAAAGACAACTGAAAGTGTTGGTCTTTGATCTTCATCAGTCAAAATTTCTAGTCCACTTCACTGTCAAACAGCAAGGCTGGGTCATATGCCTATTGCAAGGGTTAATTCTTCCACCTTGGATGCCACATGCTTCTCCTCGCAGTCCAGCTTCTCGGCTTGTTTTCTTAACATACAGATGGAGTGAGTCTGGTGAAAGAACATAGCAATGGACCACACATGTCCTGATTTTAACCATCCAGTGTCCTCTTGTTCTATAAAAACAACTCTTTGTCTCAATATAGGTTTCACAGGAGCAGAATGAAGTGCTCTGGAATTCCTATTGTCATTGAAGTTATGATCCACAGAGTTGACTACCTTTGCATGATTAACGAAGCCCAGGTAAACAGCTCTCTGGTATTCCCTGCTATATCATTCTAGCATCAGATAGCATATCCCTCCTTTCACAGCCTCTTCTGAACCTGCTTTGAATTTCTGGAAGCTGTCTGTTGATAATAACATTAAGAGAGTTCGTATATACAAAACTTTTTGGATGGGGCCTGGCACAGAATATTGCTAAACAAATACAAGGTAAATTTTTTCAAAGTATCATGCTAGGATTCTGAGACATACATGCATGGGTTCATGATAAACAAAACGTGTTTAAACATATATGTGTGAGCAGTGGATGACTGGAGATGAGAACTCTCAGCACAAGACTTGTCTTACTTTCATTGCCAAACGCCCAGCCACTGGGTCAACAGAGACTCCAAACCAAACTAACCTCAGTGCCTCTGAGTTCACGCTGATGCATAGAGACCCTGTAAGACAGAGTAGAAGCTGTAAGATAGAGTAACCCCTGGTGATCTGAATAGGATTTCTATGGATCTTCTTAGGAGCAGATGGCTTCCTCTAGGGTGTCTCAAAAAAATAAAAACTCAGTCCACTCCCAACAGCCGTTTCCAACCGGTTGGATTGTTTCATACTAATGGAGAGAGCGTTGAGAAGAAAATCAGGCAAACAGCATCACTGACGATGAAAAAAAAATACATAAGCATACTCATACTATCCGGTCAAAGCCGACTCATTGGACCTGGGTAGAACTGCCCCTGTGAGTCTCTGAGACGGTAACGCTTGACAGCGGTGGAAAGCCTCATTGTTCGCTCATTTATAATAGACACCGCAAAAATAGAATAGTTATTAATAAATGTAACCAGAGAAGCAAAAGAAAATGATAGAAAATGTATAAAAGAAATTGTGGGGAGCAGAGAATGGGAAGAGAGTATATATGGATATATATAATGTATACAAGCCTGGGTTTATATAAGTTTTGACTTGAAATATATTTTATACATATATATGTGCAGATCTGGCTCCTGAAGTCATGGTGGTCCCAGAGGTGAGCCTTCACATGCTTTATCTTGTGTGATGTCTTTAATTTAAAAGAAAAAAGAAAATGACAGAATATCTATCAAAGGAAATTACAGAAAACCAAAAGAAACTTGCACGAATGCAAGAATATACCAAGCTTATAGTGAGGCAGACTTGACATTGTGAAGGTATGGATATCACCTAAAATGGTCTGTAAATAAAATGCAATCTCAATCTGGATTCCAAAATTATTCTTTATGAGATGAGAAACTAATTCTTTAATCATTCTTCAATGAGATGGAGAAATGAACCATGAATGCCATATGGAAAGGAAAGGACATCTGGACAAGAACATCACTACTACAGAAGAATCCGGTCTTGCCATCTATGACGGACGCAGTCCTGCACATCCAAACAACCTGCTGCTGGTCTGACAGATACAGACCGACCCAGAGGTTCCTCCATCCACCTACAGACAGCTGACTTTTGACCAAGAGCCGGAATGCATTCAATGGTGTAAGGAATGTCCTTTTTTATACATTGTGCTGGAAAAACTGGACATTCATACCCCAAACTAACTCAAACTGGACCAGAGATCGAAACTTAAAACTAGAAAGACCTGGGCTCAAGTAGAAAGAAATCCTTTGAAGAGGATGATGGCAACATAAGTCCAAATGTGCTTGATACAATGGATATACGGATTGTTCTAAGAACTGTAAGAGCCCCCAATAAAATGCTTTATGAATAACAACAACAACAAGACCATCCAGGAAAAAGCTTAGGGTCCCTAATGCATGACATCAATGCACTGTCAAGGATAATTGAGGACATACAAACAGCAGAAAGCCCTCTTTTTTACACTCTGATAGACACTTGCACATCTCCATGATAGCACATCTGTGACAGTATCATAGCAAATTGCCCCAGAGTGGGTGGCTTTTCTTGTCTCACAATGTTGGAAGCTGGATGTCCCAATTGCCAGCGATGGCAGGGCCCTATTCTCTCTGTCTTCTCTATGGGAAGAGCCCTTCTTGTTGCCCCCAGCTTCTGGTAGTGCCAGGTGTGTCTTGGCTTTTTTTGTTTGCGGATGTAGCGTCATACGGCAGCTTGTCTTCCCTTGCAGGTCTTTCCCCCTTCCCTATTCTGTTTTATAAGGCATGCTGGGGGTGCTGTCCAAAAGCTTTGGACTGCTAACCTCAAAGGGGGCGGTTCAAAACCATCAGCTGGCTCCGAAGGAGAAAGATCTGCTCCCATAGAGTGGAGGCTCATCCCTATGCAGGGTTGCTCTGAGGCAACATGGACTCAATGAGAGCGAGTCTGGTTCCCTTTTATAAGACACTATTCACAAGGGATTAGGGCTCACATACATTTTTAACTGATAAGATCTTTAAAACCAAAACAACCAAACTCACTGCCATCAAGTCAATGCTGACTCATAGTGACTGCCCCCTGTGGGTTTCTGTGACTGGAACTGTTCAGGGGAGCAGACAGCCAGTCTTTCTCCCCAGGAGATGCTGGTGGTGGTTTCCAATGACTGACCATGCGCATCACAGCCCAACTTGTAACCACTACACCACCAAGGCTCCCAGATCTTTTTTTTTTTTTTAAAGACATTATTTCCCCAAACAAAGCCACATTCACAAGTACCTGTAGGACTTCAACATAGCTTCTGGAAGGGTGAAATTCAATCCATGGTCCATGGTAATTCATAACCCTGTAACAGCAGGTGTGTAAAGCAGCTTCCCCTTCTGGTGCTAGTGCCGCATGGGCAAGGACCACGTCTGCCTAGCTTCACCTTGTAGCAACAGTACTTGGGACAGAGCCTGTCACGTGGTATTTGCTGAAGGAACCATGAATGGATGGATGGATGGATGGATGGATGGATGGATGGATGGGTGAGTGAGTGTGACTGGCAACTGCAAAGGCTTCTTGCATTCAGAAGGTTGAGCCCAGGAAAATGGGATGTCCTTTAGAGCTGGTATATTGTACACAGCACCTAGCCATCTGAAAGGATGTTTGCGCCTATTTATTCACTTGTTTCTGAGAGCTAAGCATTACTCTGGGACCCGTGTCATCTTATCTTACCTCGGGATGGCTGTCGTGGGGTTGGAGCTGGGCAATGACACTGGAGACACAGCAAACTCGATCCAGTGGCTTGAAAGCTCCCAGGAGAGTGTATCCTGATAATTACGGTTTGGATGGATGTCGAGATGTTGTACCACTGAATGACACCAATGCAGATTGTTCCAGCAGAGGACCTCTGGGGATGTCAATTTTTATCACAAGTCAAAACCAAACACAAGCCTGCATGTTTGTTCCAAGCCAGACGTGCAGACCCACTGTCATTAAGTGGATGCTGACGCATAGCGACCCTATTGGACCGGGCAGAACTGCCCCTGTGAGTTTCGGGGACTATAATTCTTTATGGGAGAAGAAAGCTCATCTTTCTCCAAAGGAGCAGCGAGTGGTTTCGAACTGCTGACCTTACAGTTAGCAGCCTAAGGCATCACCCATCCTCCACCCCCAGGGTCTCCTTTTGCAAGTGGAAGGCCTGAGTTATTTAGAAATGTGGTGTCGTTTATGCCCTTCATGAAGAGTGAGTCTTCAGCTCTCCGGTAAAGAGAACTCTGACATTGAAGAACTGGATGTGAAGCATGTGCATGAAAGGACACCGTTAGGACAATGGCCTGCCCAGGGCTGGCCTCAGGGCTGTGTAGGGTGTCCTGAGCATCTTCTTCTTCGGTCTGTTTTCCCCACCCCGTGGTTGAGACTGTTTCCTGAAGGCAGCTCCACACATTCGACTGCTGTCGGAGGACGCAATACACAATGCAACAGAAGTGCATGGTCCCAGATCATTGGGTTTCATCAGTTGACTTTGGAAGCAGATCTCCAGGACTTTCTCCCTAGTCCATCTTAGTCTAGGCGCATCTCAGCCTCTACTGCAGGCCTCACTGCCAGATGGGAGGGGCGCTACCGAGACAGGTGGGGGTGGTGGGGAGGCTAGGCAGGAATTGAAGCCAGTTCTCCCAGAGGGAAAGTGAGAAATCTCCTATTAAACCACCAGTGCCCCAGAATGTGCCACATGACCCTTCTCGCCCTAGACCAGCAGAAAGCAGACGCGCCCTCTGCTCACGGAGCGAACCATGGCTGTGGAACTCCTGTCGGGATTTTCAGGTGGTGTGGCAACAGAGCAAACACTCACCTGGGCCTGTCCTTTTCTGGCGGTGTTTCCTTGTGCTTCGCGCCGCCCTGGGGCTGCATCTTGACCTAGGAGCGTGAGCCCAGCCTTGCCGGCCTTAGGTCTTAGCTTCCACTTCCATAGCTGGGAAATGAAGGTTGGAGGAGATGACACACCTTGTCGCCAACTGCTCTATCCAGTGAAACTCGACACAGTGACTGGAGAGGCAGTGTTACGAGGCAGTATCTGAGATGGCTGGTTCAATTCCACTTCCCAGGGAAAGTCCTGCACCCCAGGGACGTGGGGCCCGGGGTGGTGGGCAATCCTCTTGTGCAGCAACGAAACAGAGAGTATTGACTCTTGCCCGCCTCGGTGTCGCTATAGCTCCACTCTAATGGCATCAGGCTGGCGGTTTTGCGTCTTTAGTTCCTTGAGGCTCATTGGCTCCTGCCACGGAGTCTTTAACAAGGCTCCCTCGAGAACTTATCTCACCATTTTCAGAATCTCAGCGGCAAAGATGATTGTCAGAGAATGGGTTCCTAATTATGTATTTAAAACAAGAAATGCTTGCTGGGGTTGGAGTCCTTTCTGACTCATGTGTGTCAGAATAGACCTGTGCTCCCCAGGGTTTGGGTGGGTGATTTTAGGGAGTAGACCACCAGACCTTTCTTCCAAGGCACCCCTGGGTGGACTGTAGCTCTGGGCTTTCCATGAGCAGCTGAGAACATTAACTGTGTAGACCACCCAGTGAAATAAGACAGTTCCACCAAGCCCAAACCCAACCCACTGCCATGCTGACTCATCACGACCTGATAGGACAGGGCATTACCGTCCCTGTGGGTTGCTGAGATTGTAACTCTTTGTGGGAGTAGAAAGCCCTGTCTTATTCCTTCAGAATGGCTGGTGGTTTTGAACTGCTGACCTTGCAGTTAGCAGCCCAATTTATAACTACGACACTACCAGGGAGGGCTCCAGGGAGGTTCCGTTTCTCAGTTTGGGTGGTTTTTGTTTTAATTTTCTTCCCCCCGGTCCCCTAAATTCTATTGTTGTTACATAAGAACAGAAGAGAATGAGTAATTTATGAACACGCTGTTGGAATGGATCCTACAATTCCGAAATCTGGAACCGCCTCAATTTGAGGCATCCCCTCAGAAAAGTTGGTGCTGAGCCCTGTGGAAATGTGAGGGTCTTCTGAATCACTAGATGGAGTGGTGGGGTGGGGGTGGACGTTAAAAGGCAATTCATTGACTTGTAGTTTATTAAGAACGGCTCCACGGAGCCATAACTTGGGGGGGCAAGTGGCAAGGTCAGCCATTCAAAGCCACCACACTCCCCGGGAGAAAGACTGTGCTTTCCACTCCTGTAAAGGGCTGCAGCCTCAGAAACCCACAGGGCAAGTTCTACCCTGTCCTGCGGGGTCACTGTGAGTCAGCATCCACTCGCTGGTAGTGAGTTTGGAGTTTTTGCTACAGCATCTACATAACTCAGAATCCAAATTCCCTGTCAGGGATTGATTGCAAATCAGAGAGACCCGATAGAGGTTACTGTAGGACAGAATAGACCGCACCCCCAACCCCTCTTTGGGTTTCTGAGGCTGTAAACCTTTATGGGAGCAGAAATGCTAATCTTTCTCCCTCAAAGCAGTTGGTGGGTTCAAACTGCTGGCCTTGTGGTTAGTAGTCTAGCATGGAACCTGCTAGGCCACCATGGCTCCTAATGACAGATCTAGGAAGCCTAAACAATGTGTTACCTGGCAATCCTAGATAAACAGAAGTTTGTCCATAGAGAGTAAGCTAGGCATGGAGCCAAGACTGCTCAGCATCATTGATGTCTTTTAGACAGAAGACTTGTATCGCCAAGTATAATGTATATTAGATCAATTTGTAATTTTAGACAGCCAATACCTTTAAGTTCTTACAGAGGTAGAAGAGCTTAGTTCTTACATTTCCTCAATAAAAATTGTCCTTGATGTTCTGGAATGAGGTTTCTCTAAATTTAATATATCGCTCCTGAAATAGCCTATTAAAAATGATGACTTGTTCTAATCTCCTCCACTCTCTGGCTGGGGCTGTGATTGTGATCAGTGGCGCAAAGGTCCATGTGAATGAATGGCATCTGTTCTCAAGGCGTCTCTGGGAACATTTGCAGAAACCAGATAAGAATTTAATACCGGAATTTTTTGTTCGCCTAATCAAATTTAGGTGCCCCAATACCGCCTGGAATGTATGCTGTAGATAGCCATCGGCAGGTGGCTAATAAATGAGTCACGTGTCTTAGAAAGGAGTCCCTGAAATCGAAAAGCTCTTTTTTTCCTCCCTCTTGGTTTATTTCCTGATGGCTCAAAGGGTCTTCTTGGAAACCCGCTTCTCAACAAAAATCATTTCATTTATCCTCAGGGAGTCCGCAGGGCATGCCCAGGTCACTTGCGGCCTTGATGGATGCACTTGATGGTATTCGATGGGCAGCAGGGCTGGGCTGGAGGGTCCCAATGGCTTCTTGTGCCAGCCTATGTCCTTGACGGAGAAGACTTGGAAGCTGGGCTCAGCTGGACCCTCTCCACAGGGTGGCAAAGCATCCCCACCATCCAACGGTGTCTTCCTATGTCTTATGAGCCCGCTCAGGGCTGCCCGGGTGAGCGCTTCCAGGAAAAAGAGGCTGCCAGTCTTAAAGTCCAAGCCTGCGAGTTGGCCCAGTGTCACTCCTGAAGGCTTCTCTCTGTCAGTTGTCACGGGCTTTGCTCAGAATCAAAAGGAGGGACGTGGACCCCCACCCCCGTCCCCTCATGTTAGGAGACATGTCAAGGAATTTACAGGTTTCTTTAACAGGCCCTCGGGAGGGTCACAGGGGAAAAATACATTCAGCATGGGCGCTTGAAGATCTCGTCCAGCGAGCGCTCTCCGAAGAACCATCCAGCAGCGAAAACCAAGGCCGATAACTTTCCCCTGAGTTCAGCCACCCCTGTCTGTCAATGAGGCTCGCACACTGTGAGGATGCCAGATGGGTTTCAGGGAAGCGTCCGGCATAGGCAGGAAGGCCTGGCAATCCACTATGAGAAAAACCATCCAGTGAGAACACTGGGTCACAGTGGTCGCTGCACCACTGGCCAGGGCATGGCCCAGGACCAGGCAGCGCTTCCTATGGATTGTCCGGAGTTAGGGGTCAAGTCCAATCCACTTCTATTTGCAATACGATGACCTGGCAAATGCTCTCATAGGGTGCAAGCTGGACAGAGATGGAACCTCTACGTGCAGCTTCTGAAAAGGAGCCCCCCATCTCATGCTCTGGTGCTTTGCGTCCAAAAAAGCCAAAGAACTTGTCCTTTATGCGGTGATCTCTCACTCCAATCGTTGGGTACCACCTCCTTAGTGATGCCAAAAATGTTTACAGAACTCGTGGATAAAAAATTTTAATTTTACAGATCCCCTTGCCCTATGCAGGCATGCCGGATCCAAGCTGAAGCGGTCAGGGTCCCCTACGATGCCGACTGCCCTTAAGCTGGGGGCCACTTTTCCATTCTCTGCTCAAAGGAAAAGGGACTAACCCCTGACTTGTGGCTCTCCTGCCCACAGTTGGAAGGCCCGGATATATTACTGATGTACCAGCCACACTGCCAAAGCATGACACGGGGAATTAGGACTCAGGGTTCCATTTTACAGTACGTCTTCCTGATGCACCTTTTCCACTCTGACACCCCTCCAGCGTTTGTGACTATAATATGGGGGGGGCATCTTGAGGGATGGGGGCATCTTGGAGAATTTCCCTTAAGAGAAAAAAAAATCCAAGTCTAGATCCAGGCCTAGGAGGAGCAATTTCAGAGAAATTAATCGAGTCAGATGAGAAGTCACTTTTCTTAGCTGTGTCATCAACTTGGCGGCCCCTTCCAGTGGGGAGCCCTGCATTCAGACGCCTGTCTCCAGCATCTGCTGTCCTCTAAGCATGTGCTGGGCCTGAAGGCCCCTGAAGACCCATGAATTAATAATATTGTGAAAGGATTCCTCTCCTATGGTCACTTCCTAATGGCTTTAAGTGTTTTCAAATCATTAAGTTCTTGACACACACACAAAATGAGGGAGGGGAGTAGAGGAGAGAGATGGAACAAAGACAATAACCGTTAGCCAAAAATGTTTGGATTCATCACTGTCCTTTGGAAATAAATCAAGATATTGCATGAGTATCACACACAAAAACGCTTCTTGGTCCCTGTCAACGTTGTTGACAGCTCTCTTACACCGAGTGCTCACCGCGGGCTTCTTGAGGCCCCTTCCTGCTTTCTTCCTCCCCCTCTGCTTCTCCATGAAAGAGGAAACGAGCGTCTTTCTGGGTCAACAAAAGCACGGTGGACACACACATTTGGGGGACCCAATCGTGGCACAAGCGAGGTCCATTCAATTGTGTGTGGCTACGCTGGGTTTTGTTCTCTGCCAAGAAGCAACCAGATTTCGGCATGATTAATCGCCGGCTTCCTGGGTAAGCAATGACACGTCACGGAATGATTTCTACCCCAGGCAAGTCTCCCAGTGGCATGAGCTCTACAATGGCCACCATAATCCCTGTCAAGTGTCTTAAGTGGCAGAGCATCTCATGGTAGCCCATTCGTCTGAGATGTAAAAATTGACTAACCCACCGATGCCACGGAAATTGTGCCACATTAACACCTGCCAAGCAATTAAATAGCAAAAACCCAGTTTTGAGTCAGAGCCATGCAACTTGTCCTCCTCACAGGGGGGATATTGGGAATCCAGGCAATCCACCCACCCCCACCCCCATTCCCAATGGGTGGCTCAGGAGGCACTGGACCAATGGCGGGGAGCTGGGCTTTGCTTCCATTTGGTCATGCTTCAAATCCTTATAGTTAAGCACAGCCTCCATCACAAAGAAAGCTTTAATAAGTGACTGTCTGAATGAGAAAGCTTTAGGGGATCACCTGCCTTCTGGTGAACCCTCTTCCTGTCTTCTCTTTTACTTGATCCCTGTTATATGTTCGGGTATTGTGCTTACCACTGTGTACCCTGTATTTCTCCGCTACCTGGGGAATTAGCAAAAGCTACTGCTCCACAATCAGTTTTAGAACATTTTCTCCCTTCATAATTAGTTCCTCACTTCCCCTCACCCTCCCCTGCACACCCCCAAGAGGCCTATCCTGGATTTCGTATACAGAGAAACCCTAACAATAATAACAAAGTAACACAGATAAAAGTCTCCGTAAAAAAGAAAGCAGAAAATATTAAAAATGAGAACAAATTCATAACACATCAAAAGGGAGATCAGATGATAACCTGGCTGCATCTGCAAGACCCCACTTTCCAGTGCATTCTGCATGGCAGCAAGTCTCTCCACTTCCCCGCACTATGGTCAGAGGGGACTCATCAGTCTTCATCGACATGAATCTCCCCTTTATGGTTTGGGGTTGTTTGTTAATAAATGAAACAACTTTAAAATGGGTCCAAATGGAGGTGAACTAATAAGACATGACATTTTTACCAAACAATGCCTTCTATAATCAACTTTGCAATGCTCTCTGTCTCACAACAAGGTTATCCCCATCCGCAGCTATGATCAGAAGAGATTCGCCAGAGGCTTAATCCAGGTGTAGACCCTGCAAACGTATGGTGAGTTCCCGCTGTCACCCACAGCCTTCTGTAAACCCGGTGCTCACAATGTAAGATCTGATACCATTCCCTCCTGTGATTCTACTCTTTATATCCTTTGGATCACATTGCCTGGTATGCTTCTTCCATGTGGATTTAGTTAATGCCTCTCTTAAAGGGCAATCTGCTACCTTTTCCAGTTACCTGGCTGTCTGAGCTTCCTCTGCCATGTGATTGATGTTGGATTTCCCCAAAGGCCCATTTTAGGGTCAATTTCCTCCCCAATCAACTCCCAGGCCAGCTATCAAACCATAAGTCTACTGACGACTCACAAACTCAAGCCTAGTCTCGGTTTTGAACCCCAGACCCTCATATCTCACAGCTATCTTGAATACAACACAAGAGCAGGATTGAGCTGCCACTAGGGTCCTGGTTCATGCGTGACTCGCTTTCTTCCAAACCAAATGAGTTTAAGTGTGTCTCTGTCCTCATTGGATGCCGGCAGACCGGCTCTCTCAGAAACAGACTTGCCCTCACTTCAGTAAGGAGCCTTCAGAGAGGAGGGTGTGGGTGGTGGCAGGGGTGTGAGTGGCATGGTGGTGCAGGCAGTCCAAGTCGTAATCTTACTATAGTTCATTAAAGGACGCAGGCCCATCATGGGGATTGATTGTGAAGAAGTTTTAAGAAAATCGAAAACTGAGTTGGTGAGAAAAAGTCCAGGGAAGTGGGGCTAAAAATACACACACACACAATTATGACCACGTGCCTGTTCTTGCTGTAAGTGTGGCAAAGACTGTCCTGTAAGAATTTTTAAAAATCTGACCCCAGCCAGCCTCCAGCTCTGATCTTGCCCTGTCAGAATTCTTTTTGTTTCCAAAACTCAATGAACATTGAAAATTAGCATGACATGAGAAGTCCCTCAGTAATGCCAACCTGCTGTTTGGATGTGTTGAGAGTAAATCAAAGAGAATAGAATTCCTTGGGGAGGGCTTAAAGAGGGGGAAACACTACCTTCTGAAACGTCTAGACCTAGTCAGGAGTGAGGGTTATCCAAGAGAACAAACTCACTGCCGTGGAGTCGAAGCCGACTCACAGCAAGTCTGTAGGACAGGGTACACCTGCGCCTGTGGGTTTCTGAGACTGTCACTCTATATGGGAGTAGAAAGTCCCATCGCTAAAAGGGCAGCCGATGGCTTCAAACTTTTAACCTTATGGTTAGCAGCCCAAGGCATAACCACTACACCACCAGAAATCATCAAAACCCCTGGCATCACTCACCTCCTCATCAATTAGGGGTGAGTTCACGAAACGTTTGACCAACACAGCCTGAGAATGATTGCATAATCTCCAAATGGCCCTTGACTGGCAGAAAGGTTCTCCACCTCTGACCTAGATGTGGCGTGAAGCAATATCTTCACGTTTTGATATTTTTTTGTTTAATAAGGTTTTCTGTTTAATTGTAGCTTCTTCTTGTTTTATTCCATTTGCTGCCATAGATACTCAGAGTGGCGCCGTAGGACAGAGTAAACCTGGGCCTGTGGGTTTTCCAAACTGTACATCTTCACGGGAGGAGAAAGCCTAGGAGTTGCAGTCCACTCGGTAGCAGTGAGTTTGAGTGTGGGGAGTCATGGGCAGCAAATTACGCTCCCTGGTCTTCCTCTTCACTGGGTTCTCGTCTGTGCCCGTCTCTCTAAATAAACTGCTTATGCAGCCAGAAACATGGGAGTCTTTCTTGAAATGCCTCTCCCTTTCTGCCCCTTTATAGCCACCACTTATAATCGCTGTTGTTTATTGTCATGGAGTGGATTCCCATCCAAAGCGGTACAGGATAAAACTGCTTTTAAGAACCGTCTTGTGAGCCAGTCAGGGTGCGGTGTAACAATGATGAAACATACAACTTTCCTCTAATTCCTAAATGCTTCCTCCTTCCCCACTATCATGATCCCAATTCTACCTTACAAATCCGGCTAGACCAGAGGATGTCTACTGGTACAGATAGGAAATGGAAACACAGGGAATCCAGGGTGGATGATCCCTTCAGGACAAGTGGTGTGAGTGGTGATACTGGGAGGGTGGGTTGGAAAGAGGGAACCGATTACAAGGATCTACATGTGACCTCCTTCCTGGGGGACGGACAACAGAAAAGTGAGTGAAAGGAGACATCGGACAGGGCAAGATATGACAAAATAATAATCTATAAATTATCAAGGGTTCGTGAGAAAGGGGGAGTGGGGAGGGAGGGGGAAAATGAGAAGCTGATGTCAGGGGCTTAAGTGGAAAGCAAATGTTTTAAGAATGATGATGGCAACGAATGTACAAATGTGCTTGACACACTGATGTATGGATTGTGATAAGAGTTGTATGAGCCCCCAATAAAATGATTTTTTAAAGATAAAGATAGAGATACAGAGATCCAGATTTTTTAAAAATCGTCTTGGCTGCAATCTTAATGGATTCAGATTGCCAGGCCTTGTCTGCCATGACACCTGTGGGTAAACCTGAACCACCAACCTCTAGGTTAGCGATTGAAGGCACCACCCAAGAGTGGCAGGTTTCTCCTGCCAAACTGGCCGCAAACGAAACTCATTGCTGTGCAGTAGATTCTGACTCATAGCAACCTTACAGATGGGGGACACCTGCTTCCTTTTGGGGTTTCAAAGACCTCCAAATCCTTATGGAAGCAGACAGCCTCCTCTTTCCCCTGGCCCCTCCTGCTCGTCATTGTAAATGTCCACCAAACCCCAAACCAAACTCACCGCCATTGAGTTGATTCCAACACAGTCACCCGATAGGACAGAGCTGCCCCTGTGACGTTCCAAGGCCGTAACTCTTCAGAGGACTGGAAAGCCTCATCTTTTTCCCTGGGTGAACTTACACATTGGTGAAATTCTTTGACTACATCCGTTCCACCAGAACAGACTGTAAGCTCCATGGGGCCAAGCGATCTTCTGTTTAATTTGGTTGGAGATCTCAGATTTAACATAAGCAATCACAAAACCTTGCTGCCATCGAGTTCACTTTGACTGACGTGAGCTCATATGTTTCAGAGCAGAGCAGCTCCATAGGGTTCTCTGTGGTATTAACAGAAACAGATTGTCTGGCCTTTCCTCCACAGTGTCGGGTCGTGGGTTTGAACCACCAACCTTTCAGTAGGTAGCCAAATGTAGACAGCTCGAGTCATGCAGGGAAGATTTGGCATAGTGACTGGAAGGTAGTAGATGCTCAAAAGTGATGCATGGATAACTTTTCTTCTCTGTATGTAGCAATGGAAACCTCTTCCCATCTTGCCCTTTATTTTTCTCCCTCAAATGATTCCTCAATTCTTGGCGCCAGTTGGAGCCAGTGAGACTTGCCCATTTCCCCACGAAGCCCATTCCACCCACCTACACCTTGCCTAGATGTTTGTACCTTTAGTCTGAAAACAAATTCGCTTTGATCCATACACAGAAGGCAGGAAAGCCAAGCAAAGTAAGGAAAATAGATCTGCAGTGTTGTGAAAGTCTCCTTTGCCCTGAAAGAGACTCACAAACTGCCAAGCTTCCATGCTACTGCTATCTAGCACAGGTACCCCGGACAGGAGGGGGTGGGGAGAAAGGCCATCAGGAGAGGTTGCCTCTTGGGGTGGGGTGGGGGTCCTCTGCTACATTTAGATGAGTGTGCATTCTCTACGAATGATGTCTGGTATTTGAATGGTGTCCTGGCATCTGACCTATAATAACAGACTTCATGTTTTCAGCAACTCTATAATATAATGAGTGCCAATTAATCTCCCCTCTGTTCTGGGATGGTGTTAAATCATCCAAGAAGACACATCTACAAGTAGGGGTGTAGGCACCAGCCTCAGAAATGACCCTCGATCCTCACTCTCACATCCTGGTATCCAAAAGGGGTTATCAGGGAGCTTTGGGGCACTGCCCAAGCTGTTTATTTCTTTGTCATAGGATGAAGGCCCTTGGCCCCCAAAGACAGTCAGCATAGATTCCAATGTTTAGATATCCAATCGCTTTTAAAATTGTCCCTCCATGGGGAAAAAAAAGCAGTCACTCAAAGCCTGCCTGCTTTACATACTAATGAAATTGCCCCAATATCTGCTAGCCCGGGATCTGTAGGTCAATAGCCTATAGTTATAAGGATTCCAAGCTGCAGCTGCTGCTGCTGCCTTCTGAGTTCTCTGACCCAGAGTCTCTCCACCTTCCTGCTGAGGACCACCGCCGAGGTGCACACGTATTGCTGTTGTTCTTAGTTGCCGTCTAGATGGCTCTGACTCCTACAACCCTCTGTACACCAGAACAACAAATCTGGTGTTGTCACAGCCAATGTCAACCCACCTCCTTGAGGGCCTTCCTTGTTTTTGCTGTTTCTCTACCGAACATGATGTCCTCGTCCAGGCACTGGTGTCTACCGACAACCTGTCCGAAGCACGTGGGACATATTCTCGCCATCCTCACTTCTGAGAAGCATTCGAGCCATCCTTCCCCAAGACAGGTGTTTGTGCACGGTGCCTTCACTGGGTCAAAGGCAGCAATTCTCTGAGGCACACAGAAAACTCTTGCTTTCTCACAGGAGTTCCCTTTGCTGTCTCTTTTCTGTAAGAAGAACCGCCTGCCATGGGGGTCCTCAGCCCGCACGGCCCCAACTGAAAAGCATGTGGCAGCTCTACTGTCTCATGACCATGCCTTTCTCTCCAGCATCCCAAACCTGCGCAAGCCGTGTATACGGTTTGGTCTGTGTGAGCAGTAGAAGATGGTGGATGGAAGGTGCCAAGGTCTCCTATCAAACAGTGAAGGCAGCTTATGGGCCATGCGAGGGAGCACCTTGAATGGTGGTCTTCTGGCCCCAGTGAGACCTTCGGATGACTGCAGTCCTGGTGGCATCTGGACCGCAGCCTCATGAAAGACCCTGAGCCAGAGCCCCCCAGTTAAGTTGCTCCTAAATTCTTCACCCATAGAAACATGGAGAAACTGTAAATGTCTAGTTCTAATTTAGGGATAATGGGTTCCACAGTCATAAATAATCCAATGCAGCTGGGGTTCAAGCTCAAGCCAACTGGGGACAGAGTCCACATTGCTAACCACCAAACTAAATTCCTTTTCCTACACTAAACCTTGCTCCCAACGTGTGTTCTGAGCAGCCTGGCACTGTCATCAAAGGCTCAAACGGCGTGCCACCGAGCCCATGCCGACTCATGGCAACCCTACAGGACAAGGAAAGCTGCCGTGGTGAGTTTCTAAGACTAACTCACTACAGGCGTTGAAAGCCCCTTCTTTCTCTCGGCACTGTCCTCGGGGCCTGGAAAGCATCTGTGAAGCCATGTCCCTGCGGCAGCACCAGCATCACGGCGAATCCACCCATTGAAACACGCAGAGGAGTGCCTGGCACAAGACCAGCCTTTATTACATTCAACAAATGGCAGCCGTTATCACAACAAATGGGAGATGGGAGGGCAGTCATGACGTCACTGGTTTTCTCTTTGATTTGAAATATCAGTGTGTCACGGGAGTCGCTGTGATGCTTAATTTTCCATGTCATCTTGTCCAGGCTGTGGCTCCCAGCTATTTGGCCAAACGCTAGTCTAGTTGCTGTCATGGAGGAGTTCCGGGTGGCGAAGTCCATTGAACTTGAGCAGAGCGGGGGGACTTCCGTAGGGAATGAAATGAATGGATCACCTGCTGTGTCACCTACCTTGTGTTGCCATCACTGAAAGGATACAGGTGAATGGCTTGAAGAAACAGAAATTGATTTTCTTCCCATTTAAAAGACTAAAAATTCCCCCACTGCCAGTGAGTCGATTCCAGGCCATACTGACCCTACAGGGCAGAGTAGAATGTCCCTGTTGGGTTTGCAAGACTTTAAATCAGCAGTTCTCAACCTGTGGGTCACCATCCCTGTGGGGATCAGATGACCCTTTCACAGGGGTCATCTGATTCATAACAGTAGCAAAATTATAGTTATGAAGTAGCAAAGAAAATAATTTTATGATTGTGTGTGTGTTGGGGGGGGGTTCACCACAACATGAGGAACTGTATTCAAGGGCCACGGCATTAGGAAGGTTGAGAACCACTGCTTTAAATCTTTACAGGTGTTGACAGCCTCATCTTCTTCCCAGGGAGCAGCTGATGGGTTCAAACTGCTGATCTTGCAGCTAGCAGATCAGAGCGTAGCCCACGAAGCCACCGGGAGTGACACATTGGGCTGCTAACCACAAGCTCAGCGGTTCAAACCTAACAGCTCCACTGCAGAAAGATGAGGCTGTCTACCCCGTAAAGATCTAAAATCTTTGAAACCCAAAGGGGCAGTTCAACTCTGCCCTAGAGGGTAGCTGAGCACCAGGGTCAACTTGATGGCAAAGAGTTTGGTTTCAAAGACCACAAGTCTTCATTGAGGGTGGCAGCTCTAATGGAAAACGTACTTTGTGTTGGCTCTGGAGGAAGTTCCTATCTCTTCAGTTTCTGCCTCCTGATTCCTTGTAGATAGACATGTGATGACATCTTTCCTCCATCTCTCTCTCTCTCTCAACCCCGCTGCCTGCTGCCTGTTTCATCTCTCTTTAGATCTCAAATAAAGATGGACTCGATGTACCTACGCACATACTGCATCATCAACATAACAACGACAACTCAGTTCCAAGGCAATTATAACCTCAGGCATAGAGGGCAGAATTACAAAGTGTACTGAGGGGGGCGTAGCATCATTCAATTTATTAACCTGCCCTAATGCAATGGACTATCATCAATCCATCCATTAAGGTCAGTTTGCTATGGATCCTAAACCTAATCGTTTAGTGTTGTGCAGAGATCACCACAGAGACACGTGCACACCCTGGAAGGCAGGCACCACGTGAGGATCCTCTACAAACTCAAGAATCCAGGAATACCCGGGGCGGCCAGCCAGGAGGGGCTCCACCTGGCGGAGCTGGGAAAGATGCATTATCATTCTTCACAGCCTTCCATTCTTCACAGCCACCATGTTGGTTATCTCTGTGACCACAGCAGTAGGAAATGAAGATAGACGCCAATCGAGGGGTGCGATTAAGGGCCGGCATCCTTTGCCCAGAGAGAGACTTAGCTCCTTCCTGACAAAGCTGGGAAGGTAGCACCTTAGCAGGACATAGACGAACAAGTGTCACCGAGTGCAGAGCATCCCTTGGGCACACCGTGCTCAAGACGCACCATCTTTTCAGCAAATTACTGTTTTGTTTTTATTTCAAGAAAAAGGAATCGCGTTCTGGCTATGAATGAATCGCAGATATTAAGCTGAACCAGATTTCCCAAGTTCCATTATCTTTTCACTCAATAGCTTTGCCCAAAATAGAGCTCTTTGCTTTTATAGGAATGTCTGCCAAGCTTTTAAACTCTAATCTCTAAGAAATCTCACTCCGGAGGATACAGCATCTCCACTCTGGGTCAAGAAAGACAAGCGTGCACAAGAGAGACTCAGAAAGCAGGTGTGTGGAGGTGGGCCGAGGTGAGTCTTTCCTGCAGAGTTTGCTCGCTGTGCATTTCTTTGCACTTACAGAGACTGGAGTTCATCAAGCAGTAAGCTCTCTGTATATAAATTTTTATCTCAGAAACCTAACCCTTGTGTGTTTCTTGGAATAGTTTCTCTGGCTTTTTTTTCCTTGCTCCCATCCTCTCTCCCTTCCCTCTTTATCTTTCTTCTCTTCCTGTTCTCTCTCTCTCTCTCTCTCTCTCTCTCTCTCTCTCTCTCTCTCTCTCTCTCTCTCTCTCTCTCCCTCCCTCCCTCCCTCTCTCTGCTCATCACATCCTCCCCAATAGTGATTTAGTGATTACTCGCTGAACTGCTAACCGTGAGGTCAGCAGTTCAAGACCACCAGCCAGTCTGTAGGAGAAAGATGAGGCTTTCTACTCCCATAAAGATGTACAGTCTCTGACACCCACAGGGCCAGTCCTACTCTATCTGATAGGGTCACTATGAGTTGTCATCGACTTAATGGCAATGAGGTTTGGGATTTTAAAATCATAATGACAGTAAGAAAGTAGCCAGAAGTTGAAAAGATTGGGCCAAGATATTAATGCAAAAAGTTAGAACTACTGGTATTCCTAGGCTGAAATAGATCCACTTGTGTCTCTAAAGAGTTCAAGAGCTCACATAAAAGCTTCCCTCTCAGTACCGCCTACTGGGGCGGGAATCCCATCTGTGGAATGGAAGTGGGGATGTGAAACGCAGACAGGCAGTCCTTGCTACGTCTGTGGTATTCCACCTAAAGGAAAGGCCGGATCTGGAAACAGCAGAAGAGGAGCTGGGAGGAGATGCAGGTGAACGCTCTGTCTGCTGGCATGGTGGCAAAGGACAGGGGCCTGGTTCACGATGTGTCCTTCCTGCACAACCAAAGCAACACAGACTGGACACAGGCCCAGTGTCAAAACGAGGGTTAACTCTGTGTGTGTGTGTGTGTGTGTGTGTATGTGTGTGTGTGTGTGTATACTTATTAAAAGGGGTAGGGATTGGAGAACCCATCAAATAAGAGAGAGAGAGAGAGAGAGATACATGTTTCAGACACTTCTAAAACAAAAAGAACTGGGTCGCCACATCCATCATCCTGTATGCTCCAAGAACGCCTTCTTTTTAATCGGCATCGGAAATGTGAGGTCAACGTGAGCTGCATCGGAGTCAGCTCTACAAAAACCGTGGCGGTTTTGTCATTGCTCTGTTTTCCTTTTCTGAAAAAGATTTTTTTGGTGAATGGCTGTAGTGGAAAGTGAAGGAATCTTCCTTCAATGCAGGACAGAGCAGATAGCAGTGGAAAGTGACATCTTTCAAGAACAGTGAGGGCTCTTCAGCAGAGTGCTCGAAGGCAGTGCTCTGTCTGCGCGTCTTTCTAAAGCAACGAAAGAGCTTTCTATTTCAATGTCGGACATGAAGCTTATACTCCTCTACTAATTGTAAAAGAGTGAGAGTATATTTTCTTTTTCCTATGTAAAAACAAAAATCAGAAATCACATTCCTTTTTAATAATTGCAGGTAACTAAGTATTTCCATAGACCTCATTTTGGTACTAATATAAGACGGTTTACCTAAATGCGATGGGACACCCTCCTACATCACTGTTTGGTCACTGCATGACGTCATAGACAGACAGCTGCACTCAAAGCCACTTGATGCACATTCAGTGCACTTTGGGGGCTTCCGTTCTCTTCCCTGGAATCCAGTTTCCTACTCTCTCCAGCACCCCACTGCAGACTTACCTTGGTTAACCCCCCAGCACAGTGGTTCTCAACCTTCCTCATGCTACAACCCTTTCATACAGTCCCTCGTGTCCTGGTGACCCCCACTCATAAAATTATGTTCGCTGCTACTTCATCGCTCTCATTTTGCTACTGTTAAGAATCATCATGTAATATCGGATAAGCAGGATGTATTTTCATTATTACAAATTGGACATCAATAAAGCATAGTGATTCATCACAAAAACAATATTTGATTATATATTGTGAAATGTTTATTTCTAATGACAAATAAATGAAATGTTGTCTTGAAGCATGATGTAGCCTGGGTAACAGTCTTCACACTGGGTACTCCTATGTGGGCGTATCTGCATGTGGGTGGACCCGCCTGGAGACGGATAGAGGAGCGGTGCCTCGGTTCCTAAAACCATCAGAAATATGTGTTTTCCGATGCTTTTAGGTGACCCCTGTGAAAGGGTCATTTGGCCCCCAAAGGGGTCTCCACCCACAGGTTGAGAACCGCTGCGCTAGCAGTTGGCACCAGAAGGCCCTCGGAGGCAACCAACTGCCATCATGCACAGTGGGGCAACCATGGGGCAAGGATAGAATCATTTTCCCCAAACCATTTCATGGTCTCCAGGGAGGCACAGTTTCCTCTCAAGGTACACTATATTTTAACTCACAGAATGTTTTCCTTCCCAAATTGGACTAAGTGATCGCCTCTTTGAGAACCAACTCGTTCGTTGGTTGTCTCCATCCCACTCAGCTACTGAAGCACGCCACAGCACAGTGATCCCCTTCAAAGATTAAGGGACAATTTCCTGTCACCGTTGGCTCTAAAATGAGCCTGCCTCCCCCAGTTACTCTGACCACTCCAGACAGGATCGCCACATTTAAACCGGTACTATAATTTGGCGCAGATGCGAGCTTGCAAACATCTCACAGTGCTCAGCCTCACGGAGCAAAGTCAGGCTGAGGGTGTTCTACTGTTGCATCAGTACATTCGAGAACGCAGGCCCCCTGGGGTGCATCGGCACCCTAATCATCTCTCTACCGCGTCGAAGTTTATTACTATCAAGTGAGTAGTATGATTTATCGATGTTATTCATCGGCAATGGAGTTAAGTGAGCACACTTTTTTCTGAAGCTCTCACCTTTGTCTTCGCTGGCTTCTGCTCACCCACCCTCATCTGACGCAACTTACTAGAAGGTATCTACGCAAAGCGCCACACTAGGAAAGTTGGTGGGCCCTTGACCTTGTTCTTAAGAAGTCCAACACATAGATAAGGAAATAAGATAGAAACAAGCTCACTGCCACTGAGTGACTGCTGACTCATAGTGACCCCTCTGGAGTTTCTGAGACTGTAACCCTTTATGAGAGTACAGGACCTACTGGTGACTTCGAACTGCCGACCATTCAGATTGCAGCCCAACACATAACCACTGTGCCAATAGGGTGTGTAGGAGTAGCTAGATTCTACATGGGGACTGGTGTCTGCAGAAGCAGACAGCTTTTGGCAGATAGGAATAAATACTTGAACGTGCGTGCATCTATCTTATTTCCTTCTCTGTGTGTTCGATGCTTTTGGCAGATAGGAATGGACACTTGAATGTGCGTGCATCTATCTTATTTCCTTCTCTGTGTTTGATGCTACATGGTGCCAGTAAATTCCTGGAAGCTGGGTGGAACATGCAATGATCACTTCTAATTTTCACAAGAGATGGGGGTAAATTTCTAAGTACGAATTGGTGATTATGGCTATTATTTCTTTTCTTTTCACATTTCTTATCTATTCACTATCTTCCCTAGGAGTCTGTCTCTCCCGAAGTTCATCCTCACATACGTTTCAACTATGATATCACTGAACTGAGAAAAACTTGACTTGTGGATACACCAACTTGCCCCACTTTTTAATGTCAGAAATTCCCATTCATTGTTTTCTGTCCCTTGCCACCAACCCCCCCCAACCCAAAATGGAAAATTTGTCGGTATGGATCCCTTATAAATAATGTTATTCACTGCATGTTAAAGAAACATAGATAATGGACAGGCCTTATACCAGTAGACTTGAAAATGTATGTGGAAAAATCCAGTTTCTTTTCATACCATTTCCCCACAAACTTCTTGAATTTCCCTCATCGATGGACATCCAGGAAAACTAGAAGCGTCACTCCACCCCAGCTGTCTTTGAGGTATGAATCCAATCAAGAACTACTATTATTGTCATTTAAAATAGTACCAGTTTATTTGATAGCTGGATCAGTGTGACTCAAACCCACTGCTGTGAAGCCCATTCAGAATCATAGCAAACCTATGGGGCAGGGCAGAACTGCTTCTTAGGCTTTTTGAATCTAAATTTTGACAGGAGCAGACTGCCACATCCTTCTCAATGGGAGCAGCTGATGGGTTTGAACTGCCAATGTCTTGGGTAACCATTGAGGACTTTAAGTACCACACTACCGGATATCCCTAGCTTGGCCACACAAACCCAGACAATGGTATGCATCCCCTATGTTGTCTGAAGCGGCATGGACCATCTTTGAAAACTGAACCATGTTTAGATTGAACCCTCTTTGAAGGCAGAACTCTAGAACAGGAGGTAAGGCAGAGATATGTTCCTTCTCTTTGCACTGAGTTGCTAACCACAAGGTCAGAGGTTCAAGCCCACCTGCTGCTAGGTGGGTGAAAGAGAAGGCTGTCTACTCCTGTAAAGATTTGGCATCTCAGATACCCAATGGGGGCAGTTCTATCTTGTTCTATACTGATTATGAGTTGGAATAGACTGCTCCATGGCAAGGGATGTTTTGATGGCAGTGAGTTGCGAGACTCCTCCAAAACCCAAATCTAGGTGCTAGAAGCTTCTTCTCATACACACAACCAAAAGCCAAACTCATGGTCAACGAGTCGATGCCGACTCATAGCAACCCTATAGGACAGGGTAGAACTGCCTCTGTGAGTTTCTGAGACTGCAACCCTTCATGGAGGTTGAAATATCAGTCTCCCCTCTGCAGAATGGCTGGTGGTTTCAAACTGCGGACCTTGAAGGTCACTATCCAACTATGCCACCAGGGCTCCATTTTCTAGTAGACAGTGCCTGGAAAATGATACTGGAAGTAACCTGTCCTAGTAGAGATACCGTTTGGTTGAGAACATTGGGTAAAAGACTGAACCTGACACCACAATGGCTCTTCCAGGCCCTCCCTCTCTTTTCTAGTTTTTTCTGTTGAGAAGAACCAACAATCCCCATTACACATACACTTCATTCCAGAGTGGAGGCTTCTGTTAGTGTTTGAGCAATTGGGGAAATCGTAGTAACCACAGCAACAAAATACAAGTATTCTTTGAGATCCAATAAATGCAGAAAGTCTGTGAGCTAACGTACATAAGATTGTAATCATTAGAAATTATGTAAAACACCCTCTGTGTGACAAAAGCTGGTATGTGTGACTTCTTAAGAAATCGGCCAGGGACAGGGGGGAAAATGTGAGGTGCTTTGAATTTTCAAATCACTAAAAATGCAGAAGTAAACTGGCAGCATGATGCCATTGCAGGGGGCTCTGAGTGGCTATGAGCCTCATTGTTTGCTGCCAGCAGGGCATCTCCCACATATGATGATCTCACACACAATGGCACAGGACTCTGCTGCTCCTGTGCAGTCTCCAGCATCCACTGCGGACTGGACCATCATGAGGCACAAAGTTTTCATTGGCTGCTTTACAGAGTGTACTATCAGGCCTTTTTCCTGGTCTGTCTTGGCATGGAAGCTCTGCTGAGACCAGCTCAGCATAATAGCAACATGACAGAGGGCCACCACAGACAGATGGGCAATGGCTTCCTATGATCTGCATGGGATCAGCATAGAACTTGGGACTTGGACATGGAAAGTCAGAATTCTACCACTGAATCACCAATGCCCTGCTGCAAACTAGCCTTCCTGCATTGTATTCTAAGAGGTGGTGCCATTTGAATCTCAAAGAGCAGAGCGTAGAAAAGGAGGATGAAAAGAAGAGAGAGCAAGCATATAGACTAAGTTTATGTTAACATGGTCCAGGACTAACGTTGGCATGAGTTTTGGTCAATGTACGTATTGCAACTGAATAACCAAAATGAGCAAACAAGAAGTCTATCTTATTTCAAGTCTTGAAAGATAGAATATATACACATACCCATAATCATCATTGAGTCCATTCTGTCTAAGGATAATAATGTTTCTCAGACTAGAATTGTTTTCAATAGCTGTGACCTTTGAGAAATAGATCACTTGTCACCCAGGGACTCCCTTCAAGTCTAGGGCGATAAACAACCTAAATTGCAAGGTGTTATTTTTTGGCTGGAAATTGTTAAAGCCTGTATTTGAGGAGGCTCATCTTTTTACATGCAAATATCTAACACCCAGAAGGGTTCTTCCTTGACAGGAATTAGTGGGTAAGAAGGACTGGTGGCGCTATCGGGTAAGTGTCAGGCTGGTAACCACAAGATCAGTGGTTCCAACCCACCAGCTCCATAGGAGAAAGATGAGGCTATCTGCTCCCGTAAAGATTTATAACCTCAGCACTCCTGCGTGATCGAGTCAAGGGCAATGATTTGTGTGTCATTATGCTCAGAGAGGTTACTAAGACTAAGACGTAAGGGGAGTAAAGCAACAACACTTGCCTTCTCTCCCTGCAACTCAACTAAGTCAGAAGCCATGACTGGGAAGAAGTCGGGTTTGGGGGGAATTCAGGCAGCAGTCAGAGGTGAGTATGAATAGGGCTTAGTACCAGGTCTTCATCTAAGCTCTGCAATTTCAAGTGATCACAAAGAAAAGTGAAGTTAGGGAGAGAGATAGGTTCTCAGATGGCTTTGTCTGAAACACCACCTTCTCTGTAGAGCAGGAGGCGTGGACCAGAGAAGAAAGAGGCAGGGGGAAGTGCACAGCAAGGACTTGGCCATTTCAAACCCATCCCTTCTCTCTGACTCACTGAGATAGTTGATGTTCATTGTGCCAACCTGGCCAATAAACACACGTGGGGTTAATTGAAGGGTTGTGGGGTTAATTAAATGACTCGGCGAGCCTTACCTTTCTAGTTCTCGAGTCTCTTGCTTTCTGGTGGTCAGACCAGGCTGCAGCTGTCTTAGCCAGTTCCCTGCTTCAGCTGGCAAGGCTTACTTCCTGCAAGACATCCCTGAGGAGAAGCCACATGGACCTACCCCGATGCAGTCCTGGGTGCTGGAGCAGCCATGTGGAGACCCCTGCCAGCACTGAAATGTTTACATGCTCACTGATTCGGCTTTCCTCCTGAAGTCAGCATGATAGTGTGTGTTTTGTGAGATGGAGGAGGGCTTTGTGGATTGGTGTTGGACATATGGGTTAATGGGTTAATGTTGGACTTGTGGGCTTGGGCAGCACTGGGTTGGGATGTTTTCTTGATATGCACTTACCCTTTATATTAAACTCTCTCTTATACATAAGATTTTTGGTGGATTTGTTTCTCTAAAGTACCCAGACTAACACACTTACCAACAGCCTTCTTCTGCCATACTCAATGCTATCAGGAAGTAGCCCTGCACTTGCTGAACTATAACTTGAGACTTATTTTCATACTTCCTGAGTGGGTATAAAATGGAGAGCAAGCACGTTCTCCGTGTTAAAAATATATTCCTTATCAAATCCAGAGAGGGTAAAACAACAACCAACATCTGTTCAGAGGGAAAAACGATGACATAAGTTCCTCTGTAGACTTGAAGAAAATAATCTCCAGGGAAATATGATTTTCTATCATCATATTTTTAAAAAGGGTTTAAAAGAGAAAGCAAAACTCCTTTAATGTTCATATCATCTGAACTGCTAAATTTTAAATAAAAACAAATAACTTAGAGGGGAATTTCCTTAAATTGATAAAGAACGTCCATAAAAAATCTACAACCAACATCATAATTAATGGTGGAAGACTGAACACTTGCCCCCAAAGAAAAGATAATATAAGACAAGGATGTCCACACTCCCTACTTTATTCAATCAGGGTCTGGGAGTTCTAGCCATGCAATGATGCCAGAAAAGGACGTTAAAGCTCCACAGATCAGAAAGAGAAAAACAAAATGCCTTCTTTTCAGGTGACATGGTTGTATAGAAAGTTTCATTCTAAGAATCAAGTAGAACTAATAAGTGAAATCTCATTCATTGTTGTTAGGTGCTGTCTAGTTGGGTCCATCACGGTGACACAATGGACAACAGATTGTTGCAGCCACTGTGTCAATTCATCTCCTGAAAGTGTCCTCTTTTTCTCTGACCCACTGCTTTACCAAGCGCGATGTCTTTTTCCAAGCATAGGCCTCTCTCTTGACAACATAGACAAAGTATGTGAGCGGAAGTCTCATATATATATGCATATACATATATATATATATATGAAAGAGCTTTATATATATCAAAGAGTAATTGTAAGCCCAGTCTAGATCAAGTTCATAAGTCTGATATTAGCCTATATGTCCAACAGCAGTCTATAAATTCCTTTGCAGACTCACACTACACATGCAATGATGCCGAATGCAGGAAGATCACTGGTCAGTGGGTGGAAAGTCTGTGGATCCAATGGTGATGGAAGCATCTCCAGGATTGTGGCTGCCATCAGCATGGCTAGCTCCATGTGGCTTGTCAACAGGAAGGTGAAGCAGAGAGTGTGTGTGTCCCGCCTCCAGGGAAGAAGACAGGAAGGAGTTCCCAGAATGCTCAGAAGGCCATGCCTACACAGAGTCATCATTGGCTATGACTTGATTGACAGGCGAAACTCCACCCCTTCGTTCATTTGACAGGAGATGATGTAACTGCCACAGTTCTTCTGACAGTCCATGACACTTTCGATATTTTCACCAGCTCCCTGTGGATTCTTCTCCGGTCTTCCTCATTCATTGCATGGATTCTTTTTAGGTCTTTCTTATTCAATGTCCAACTTTCATGTGCATGTGAGGCAACAGGAAATACCATGGTTTGGGCCAGGCAGACCTTAGTCCTCAAAGTGACATCCTTGCTCTATAATACTTGATGGAAGTTTGCTGCAGTTGATTGGTCCAATATAATGCATCATTTGATTTATTGGCTCCACAGTCAATCCATGTGCATTGACTGTGGATCTAATCAAACTGAAATTCTTGACGACTTTCATCTTTTCTTCATTTGTCATGATGTTGATTATTGATCCAACTGTAAAGATTTTAAGTTGTTTTTATGTTGAGTTGTAATTCATATTGATGACTATGATCTTTGACCTTCATCAGCCAGTGCTTCAAGTCCTCCTCACTTTCAGCAAGCAAGGCTGTGCTATCTACGGATGGCAGATTGTTAATAAGCCTTCCTGCAACCCTGATGCCCCGTTATGCTTCATACAGTGTGTTTTCTCAGATTGTTTGCTAAGCATGCAGATTGAATAAATATGCTGATGCACACCTTTCCTAATTTTTAACCGCGCAGTATTCCCTTGATCTGCAGAATGACTACCTCTTACATGGAATGTTCTGGAATCCCCATCCTTCTCAACGCTATCCATAGTTCGTTATAATCCACACAGTCAAGTGCCTTTGCAGAATCAATAAAGCAAATGCATTTCTGATATTCTCTGCTTTCAGGCAAGATCACATTTGCCATCAGTAATGATATCCCTTGTTCCAAATCCTTTTCTGGATCCAGTCTGGACCTCTGGCAGCTCCCTGTCAATGTACTGCTTCCACTGTTGTTGGATCATCTTCAACAAAGTTTTATTTGCATGTGATATCAATGATGTTGTTGTATCATTTGAGTGTTCTTCTTTGGGTCACCTTTCTTTGGAATGGGTACCAGATATGGATCTCTTCCAGTCAGGTGACCAAGAAGTTGTCTTCAAACTTATCTGGCAAAAACAAGTAAACACCTCCAGGACTTTATGTTTCATGCTTGTTGAAACATTTCTGTTGGTATTTGGTCAATTCCTGAACAAATGGCTAATGCCTTCAATGCAGCTTGGACTTCTTCCTTCAGTACCATAGGTTTTTGATCATATGCCACCTCTTGAAATGGTTTAATGTTAACTAGTTCTTTTTGGTACAGTGTCTCTGGATATTCTTTCCATCTTCCTTTGATACTTCCTGCATCATTCAATCTTTTGACCATAGAAGCTTTCAATAGTGCAACTAGAGGCTGGGAGTTTATTTTCATCCAGTTCTTTCAGTTTAAGATATGCTATGCATGGTCTTCCTTTTTGGTTTTCTAACTCTAGGTCTTTGCACATTTCATCATAACATTTTGCTTTATCTCCTCACCCAGCCTTTTGGGATTTTCTGTTCAGCTCTTTGACTTCATCATTTAGTCAAGTGCCTTCGCTACTCTATGATGAAGAGCCGCTTGCAGAGACTCCTCTGGCCTTCACTTGGATCTTGTTCTTCTTTCCTATCTTTTGAGCTATCTTTTGCTTTCTTGATGCCATCTCACAACTCCGCACATCTTCTGTCATTAGTGTTCAATGGGCTAAATCTTGTGATAGGTAGGTTTATTGTGCCAACCTGACCAATAGGAACATGTGGGACTAATAAGGGTTCAGTTGATTGGAGGGCAAAAAGATAAATGGCTCGGCAAGCCCCACATGCCTCTCTCTTGCTCTCTGGTGATCAGAACAGGATGCGAATGCCTTAGCTAGTTCTCTGCCTCAACTTGTTAGCTAAACTACTTGTGGGACACCCAACCCATGGATCATGCTGCTAGAGCTTGAGGTTCCTTCAAGACCTGCTTCGCCACACTGCTGGTGTATACATCACTTGAGCTTGGGACTGTCAGATCATGTGACTGGCTGATTGTTGGTGACCTGCCCTGATGTTTGCTGCCTGTGGCCAGAATGCCTGTATGCAGTCTCGGCTGTCTGCTTCCTTGACCTTGGACCCAGCAGCTCTCATAAGTTGAAGAACTTCTAGTACATTAACTGTTCCTTGGAAGTGAGTTGAACTGAGTCATCTGTACTGCTGTGTGAACTAATTAGCTGTTCTATTCCTTGGTGATATATATATATAATTGTCCTGGTTTTGTTTCTCTAGAGAACCTTGTCTAACACAAATCTATTCTTGAGATGTTCCAAAAATTATTTTAGGATATACTCAAGGTCATATTTTGCCTCTTGTGAACTTGTTTTAATTTCCTTCCACTTTAGCTGGAACTTACATATGAGCTATTGATAGTAGGACTAGTAGAGTTAATGAAATCTCATTCATTAGGTAATAGAAAATAAACATTTAAAATTTCCATTGTATTTCTATAGATTAATGAACTTATGGACCCTGAAATGTAAAGTGTAATAACAGTTACTATCACCCAAAATTAATAAAATACTTAGTATAAATCTAAGAAAATGCACATAGAACTTGTGTGCTGAAAATTACACAATGCTGATGAAAGACATCAAAACTATCTAAATAAATGGAAAGACATACACTGTTCATAGATTGGAAGACTCCACATTGTAAAGAACTATTTATTTATAAATATGACAAAGATTATCCTAAAATTTATATAGAAAGACTAAAGAAAAAGAATAGTTGCAATAATTTTGAAAAATAAGAGGAAAAAAAGCATAAGAGACCTCCATCTACTCAATTGTCAGATTTTTTACATTCCTACAGTAACTTAGATGGTGTGGCATTCAGAGAAGGATAAATATATAAATTAAAGGAACTGAATTAAAAACTCAGGAACAGATCTACATAAAAATGCCTGACTGATTTTTGGCAAATATACCAACACGATTCAATTCACAAGACATCCTTTTCCTCAGAGAGCGCTGCTAGCCATGTCGGGATCCACAGAGAAAAAGATGACCCTCAACTTAAACCTCAAACCTTATGCAGGAAAAGTAAACTCTCCACATGGGTGCCATGGGAAAAAATATAAAGCTTCTAAGTAAAAAGGAAATGTTTCTGTGATCTATGTTCAGTGAAATGTTCTTGGGTTTGACACCAACAGCACAATCGATTGAATGAAAAGGGAAAACACCCACCTGCCCTGCCATCAAAAGGATAGCCCTTACTCTGCGAAGGATTCTTTTAAGGTAGTGAAAAGACCGACCTCAGGGGAGAGGAGAGAATAACGGCCCACCACACAGTCTACAAAGAGACTAGTATTTGGACCACGTGAGGCGTTCCACAACTCAACAGCCAAAGAGCAAACCATCCAGTAAGAGTCGAGGCAAAAAACATTCCACGGAAACAGAGAGATGGATTAGAAATAACTGTACGAAAAGATGTTAAATGCCACGAGTCCTTAGGAAAATGCAAACGAATGCTCCAGTGAGATACCACTAAGCCCTGCTGTGAATGACTAAACCGAAGAGGGGACATCCCTGAATGTTGGCAAGGATGCAGAGGAGGGCACAGTTCTCAATCCCTGCATGACCGCTGGAAATGTAAAACGGTGCAGGCACGCTACCAATACAGTTGGGTAGTTTCTGAAAAAGAACAACTCTAAGCATGAAACTTGCCAGATGATCCAAATAAATGCCATTCCTCAGAAGAAAATTTCTCTCGGCGATAGGATGGTGTATGTGCATAAATATTTCTAGTAGCTTTATTTGCCATAGCTCAAAACTAAAAACAAACTATATGGATTTCAATGGATGCATGATTAAGCAAACTGTGAAACACCTCTATCATAGAATACCACTCAGCAACAAAAAGAATCCTCAGCTGTTGATACCTGTGCAGATGACCCTCTAGAGAATTATGCTGAATGAAAAAAGTCAGTCCTGAAAGCTTACATATTGCCTGGTTCTATTTATATGACAGTATTGAAATAACAACATTATGGAAATAGGGAGTTTAGTGATGATTCCTAGGGGTGTAGGGGGACAGGCACAAACCAGAAGTGGGTGTGACTATTAAAAGGAATTTCTGGGATCGGTGGTGATGGAAGTGTTCTGTCTTGACTCTGAAGGCCAGCACTCCGCTTGTCCGATTGTAATAGTTTTGCAAGACGTTGCCACTGGGAAACGGATGCCTGGCTCTCCCTGGAGGGTGGATGACTTGTAGTCTTTGAACAGGATTTTTCCAGGTAAATTGATCAGTACCAGCTGCACTTGTTTCTACTCGAACCGATGGTGACCCCATGCCTCTCAAAGTACAATTGGGCTCCATTGGGTTTTCAGTAGGTTGGGTTTTTGCTGTTGTTCTTTCTGGAGGAAGGGGGCGGATCACCATGCTGCTCTTCGGAGATGCCTCTGGGAGGTTGACTTGAACTGCCAACCTTTCAGATGGTAGCCGAGCACATCAACTGCTGGCACCACCCAGGTCCAAATTGGTCACTAAACCCCAAACCAAACTCACCTCCATCGAACACATTTCAACTCATTGTGACCCTACAGGACAGAGTAGAATGTCCTCTGTGGGTTTCTGAGGCTGTCACTCTTTACAGGAGTAGAAAGCCTCATTTTTTTCCCTCGGAGCACCGAGTGGATGCCATGCTCATATTTGTATCTATTTAAAAGAATTATCCTAGCTAACTTGGAATACATTGCCTTCCCTCCTAAACATTTCTTGGGGTGAGCATTGAAATGAGCTTTAACTTACAATTGCCAAGATAATCTTCAGAATAATAGGGGAGAAAATCTGTGAGCCTCAAAGTGAGCTTAGAAAACCCCAATAGAAAACCCACATATTAAGCAGTACCCCCTTGGCATGATATTTTCCATTAATTCTTCATTTTATGTATGTGGGAATTTGCATACCACAGTTCATACTGAAGTCTTTGCCAAAATTCTCTTATTGTTGGAGGCCCAATGTTTCGGGTTGGAGTTTCATAACAAACTCGGCATTGTTTCCATTGGCCTTTCTACCAGCAATAATTAGGTAAAATGAGGGCACCACGGAAACAATGCTCCATTTATAATTCATTATGGCATTGTTGCTAAAATGTCACAACTTTCGGGGTTTGAAGAATTGTATTGAATTAGCTGCACCAAATACATAAGGGGAATCACGATTAGTATGCTGTTGTTTTTTTGTTTTGTTTTTTAAAGCGGAGTCGGGGGATGACCCATTGCTGTGGAGTCCATTCTGATTGGATCCTGACTTGATTCTGAGGAGCAGCAACTTGCAGGGCAGAGAGCAACTGCTGCCTGGGTCTTCTAGGCTATAATCCGTAAGGAAGCCGATGGATGCATCTTCCTCCCATGAAGCTGCTGGTGGGATCGAACCCCTGAGTTTCAGTTCCCAGCTGAGCCACCAAGGCCTCCTCTTCATGCTAAAAGGGAATCTTCATGACCATGTCCTAGTTATTATTCCAAGGTCACTCCTTAATTCAGGACCTGCTCAACCGGCACTCCCTTTCTCCTGGCATCTTCTGACATGGACACGATTCTACTTAAGCAAACTCTCCCGATTTAAGGAGCCCTGCCAGGAGGGAGAAAGACAGCAGGCTTTCTTCTCTCAACAAGAGTCTCCGTCTCAGTAACTCACAGGGGCAGTTCTACCCTGCCCTGGAGGGTCACTAGCAGTTGGCACCAACTGGAGGGCAGTGAGTTTAGTTCGAGGTTGGGTGGTGTCGGGCGTCATGGGTTAGGCTGCTCATAAGAAGTCCATGAGTCTGAGAGCACCGCCTTCTCTGAGGGAGAAACATGAGGCTTTTGCTCTTCCCTTCAAGATTCTGCTGGATGCTGCAGAGTCTGAATTAATCCAGTGGCTGTGAGTTCGGTTTTCGATGTGGCACGCCTGGCTTCCTATCCTACTGTTGATTTGTATGAAATACTCGTTTCTCTGCGACTCAAGTCTCTGAATATCTACTTGTATTGACTCTTCTTCCTGGAGCAGATCGGTGGGTTAGTAACACACATGCCAACTTCCAGGTTCTCAAAGCAAACCAGATGAAGGACCTTTCCTTAGCCAGAGAGCAACAGATGCATCATTTATAGGAATTCCAAGCTGAAAGGACCTTTAGGTAGCACTGAAAATGGTTGTCATGAGTACAGCCGACCCAAATAAATGCCACTAAGACATGCACAAGAGCAAGGGATGCTTGTGGAGAGCAGGGCAGGAAGGTAGTGGAGCATGGATCCAGTGGAGATCGAGGAGTGGGGAGTGTGGGAATGCCCCTCCTGAGGACTCACGTTCCGTGCCCTCTCCTCCTCTGCACGAGATGGACAAACAGTGCGCAACTCCAGGAGGACCGGCAGCCTCTGGCCCTAGCACATTCTCCAAGTCCTACACAAGCCCCACCGGGAAGGTATCCCTGCAGGGCCAGACTACAATTCAAAAGACATGCTGCTGTGTTCCTAAACCAAGGACGAGGTGCAGGTGAGCAAGGGCAGATGCGTGTGGGAGCGGCTGGACAGGCTGAATCCACATCAGAACTGCCGAGAAAGAGCTTTCCACTTCAACTTAGAGTCTCACTTGCCCGTAGCCTGAGGTGCGAGTCAGGCGTCTCCAAATGAGCAGAGCCAATACGATGATAGCTAGGGATTGATCGTAAGGTACTGATGAACATGATTGAGAGGGTGTGCACATCTAAACCTTAGTGGGGTCCAGCCGGCTGGAAACTCGCAGAAGAGGAGTCGCTTTTATAATCTGTCTACAGGGCAGGCTGACAGGCTGAGCTTTAGGGCAATATTTCTGTATTACAGTCTTCCCTCAACACCTCTTCTTCTTCTTCTTCTTCTTCTTCTTCTTCTTCTTCTTCTTCTTCTTCTTCTTCTTCTTCTTCTTCTTCTTCCATAAACAAGTTTTTAATCCTCAACTGATTGAAGGAAGCCCACCCACATTAGCCAGGGTAATCTACTGTGTTAGTCCAGGTTAACCAAAGAAACACATCCAGAGACATGTGTGTAATAGAGAACATATCAAAGAGTAACTGTATATTTAGAAAACATCCCAGCTCAGTCCAGATCAAGTCTATAAGTCCGATATTAGCCTATATGTCTGAAACCAGTCTATAAATTCCTCTTAGATTCATGCTACACATGCAATGACACCTGAGGCAGGGAGAGCATAGGCCTGTGAGTGGAAAGTCTTGTTAGAGGGGAAGCGTCAGTGCTGGCAGGGGTCTCCAGGTGGCTCCTCCAGCCTCTAGGGCTCTGGCTCCATCAGCATAGTTCCAACAGGAGTATGCACCAGAGAGTAGGTCCCACCTCCAGAGAAGAAGATAGGAGTTCCCAGAATCCTCAGGAGAGGGCCAGGCCCACAAAGAGGCCTCATTGACTCTGACCTGATTGACAGGCTAGATTCCACCCTTTCCTCAAGTTGACAGATTATGTAACTGCCACATCTACTTTATTTAAAATCAATTGATGGTGTACATCGTGTCTACAGAGTACCTTTACTACAAAACCAAGAGGAGTGTTTGACTAAACAACTGGGCAGTGTAACCCACAGGAACCCTGGGGATGCGATGGTAAAGCAGTAGGCTATTCACTGAACAAGGCTAGCAGTTCAAATCCTCCGTTTGCTCTGTGGAAGGCAAGACTGGCAATCTGCTCCTATGAAGACACAACCTTGGGAGTCAGATACGGCAGTTCTGCTCTGCCTTAGTAGGTCAACATGGGTTGGAGCTGACTTGATGTCCACGCTGACAGCAGCCTCACGAGGTCAACACAATGCTTTCCCGTGCCCTGCTTTCCCCACATCAAGACTCCCTCCACCACCACGCCCGCAAATTCAATCTAGACTGTCATTTGTGTGTCTCTTCAAGAGTTTATAAACAGTCTCCCAATGAAAACCTGTTGGAACATTTAACCTAATTACTCTTTTAACCTAATTGGCAGCTCAATCAATCCAAGCAGCTGAGTTGTATTGTGTGCATGAAAACCAGGTAGGCCAATGGCACTTCTCAAATCCTGTAAGTTGGTAGAGTCTATGTTTCTCAAAGTGGATGATATTGTCTCCTTGTGAGCTCTGGTTTTGTACCTTTACTACAAAACCAAGATGGGTGTTGGTTGCCGCCAAAGCAGATACCTACACTTTATCCCTGGCTTGGTGTTTTAAATCACCTCATATGCATGTGAAAGTTGGACATCCAATGAGGAAGTCCAAAGAAGAATGATGCATTTAAATTATGGTGCTGTCTAAAATATTGGAAGTACCATCTCACTGCCATAGTGACCTCCTGTGGGTTTCTGAGAGTGTCGCTGTTTACAGGAGTAAAAAGGTCTTTCTCCCCAAGAGCTGCTGGTGGTTTTGAACTGCCAACCATGCGGATTTCAGCCCAATGTGTAAACCACTATACCACAAGGAAAGTACCATGGGCTGCCAAAAGATCATACAAATCTGTCTTGGAAGAAGTTCAGCCAGAGTGCTCCTGTGGGGAGACTTCGTCTCATTTACTTTGGACATGTGGTCAGGAGAGACCTGTCCCGGGAAGGACGTCGTGCTCGGTAAAATGGAGGAGCAGTGAAAAGGAGGACGGCCCTTGAGGAGATGGATGACACTGTGGCTGCCACAGGGGCTCCAGCCTAGGAACGAGGGTGAGGATGGCGCAGGCCTGCACAGTGTTTCATTCTACTGTGCGTGGACCTGACTAGACAGCATCGAACCACGACAAGGACACTTTACCCTGAATTATGATCTACAGTACAAACTTTTTTAATTCCTGGGGGTGGTGGTGCTGAGTAATTGTTTTTTTCTGAATAGGGGGTGATAGGCCAAATAAGTTTGGGGGCCTAGGAGACTGACAAGCAGGAAACATCACTAGGAACAAACATCAGATGCAGGAAACACCCCCATGCCCTTGACCATATGTCTTGTTCCTCTGGGTAGAGAAGCAGCTAGTAATCTAACATACACACCATCTTCTCAGTGCGACTGTGAGGCCCAGAAATCTAACTGCTCCAGGGTCTGCAGGCGGGTCTCCCAATGGCAGCCGCTTGCCTGCATCTCCCTGCGGCGAAGACGCAGCCGTGCCGGCACAGCTCCCCAGACAGCAGCTGGGAGAATGAGAGGAGGTTTCCTTCCTTCGACTGAATGAACAAAAGCCTTTCTGGACCTCACCCTCTGGCTTTCATTCTGGTGGTGTGGAAAACCAGAAGGGAGAAAGTATCATCTCTGCATGTTATTCTTTATAAAAAGTGGGGTGACATGAAAGACAGGGGAAGGGAAGAGGAACCTGAGGGAAGGAACTAAGTGATTTTTGGGGACTCCCTGAAAGTTCTCAGGAAAAGCGTTCATTGTTTAGAGACAAACATTCCCAGAGGAGAGAAAGCAGAGAAGGGGCCTGAGGTAGTTACATCATATGTTGTCAATTTGAGACTTACCAGTGCAGGGGGTAGAGTTTACCTGTCAATCAGGTCGCAGCTTGATGAGCTCATTTGGAGGCTCTAAGGAGATAAATAGGTTGCTGGAGGTGGGACACTCGCTGACTCCCTGTGAGACATTTCTGATGAGAAGCTACCTTGATGCAGCCAGAGCCCTGGGAGCTGGAGGAGCCATGTGGCAACGCCTGCCAGGGCTGAGATGCTTACAATGCCACTGGATCCATGAGACTTCCCACCCACTGGCCCGTGATCTTCCTGCATTCAACATCATTGCATGTGTTTCATGAGTCTATAGAGGAATTTATAGATTGATATTGGATATATGGGCTAATATCGGACTTATGGACTTGATGTGGGCTGGGATGCTTTTTCAATATTCACTTGCTCTTATATATAAAGCTCTTTCCTATACACATATGAGTGTCTCTATGAATTTGTTTCTTTAGTCTACCCAGGCTAACTCAGGGACCATGAGAAATGAGCCTTTTCTAAAACATAAAGCCATTGCTTCGCAGTCAATTCTGACACATGGTGATTCCATGTGTGTCTGATTAGAACTGTGTTTGGAAGGGTTGTCAAAGGCTAAAGTTTAGGAAGTAGATCACGTCTTTCTTCGGAGGCACCTCTGAGTGAACTTGAACCTACAAGCTTTCAATTAGTGGTCAAGCACTTGAAACCTCTGAACCTCCCAGAGGATCATGACATTGACTATGAGGATTGAAAACTTCAACAATAATGTAGGCACATTGCATCCATCACTTCCCTCAACACCCAATCCTTAGGTGTGACTCTGCCTTCAAGTCAATTCCAACCCATCTCGCCCCTCTAAGACAGAACAGGACTGTTCCATAAGGTCTCTGAAAATCTTAATTCTTCACTGGATAAGCCAGCCTCATCTTTTGCCCACAGAGCAGCTTATGGGTTTGAACCTCCAACTTTGAAGTTAGCTGCCCACAGTGCCAGAAGGCCTTAAACTCTAAACTCAAAAAACTCGAACTCGGCCATTGAATCGATTTCAACTCATCATGACCCTATGTGTTTCTGAGGCTGTAAATCTTTATGGGAGTAGAAAGCCTTGTCTTCTTCCATCCAGAAGACCTATAAGCAATGAGCTTATAAAAGTACGTTTTTCCAAGTGTTTCTTCTCAAATGGTAGAAAAATTATGGCTTATCCATACATTCATGATCAACCAGTTATTCTAGTAAATATACTTATGAAAACATGCTTGGCGAAGTAGAAGATCAGAGAAAAAGAGCAAAACCCTCAAGGAGATGACTTGACACCATCGTTGCCACAGTGGGTTCACCCACAGCCAGGAAGGTGAGGATGGCGCTGGTCGGGCACTCTTTCCTTCACTTGTACTCCGGGACAGCCTGATGGACGCTGACAACAGCATGCATGCCTGTTCCATGCTTCATCCTTAGCGCCTCCAATTTATACCCACAAACAAAATGAAGGCACGCTGACTACTGATCCACACCACACTTCTTACAGACCCCAAGGGACAGGAATAGGGGGGAAAATCCCACATAGCACTTGTTGTTAACTGTTACCTAGTCATCGTAGGACTCCTGGCAAATCCAAGTGCCACCGAGCCAAACATTGCCTGGTCCTGTGCCGTCCCCAGGACTGGCAGAAGATCATACTTTGGAATTATAATGACATGCAAGCCCCCACTGACAGACGGGCAGGGGCTGTGCACGCGAGTACCACCAGCTACAGATGCAGCCTGGCTTGCTCTCGTGGAAGCTGAGAATTCTGTCCTTATAAGAAAGGTACGTTTGTCCTCAGAGAGGTCACAGCCATTGTCTGCTGAGAGACAAGAGAGTTAAGGTTCTTTCTGTCTCTGTCGGTTTCATCTTGCTGACTTGTGGCTGAAAGGTCAAGATTGTTTCTGTCTCTCTGACTAGTCTCCAAAACAAGACCATATATGGGCCGAGTCACCCCTAGCCATGAACCCTCTCTTTCTGGGCCTTATTACCCCAGCTTCCCTCTGAGGGTCACAACAGGACCCAAGGCAAACAAAAGGGAGTTTGGGCAGGAAGAAGGTAGCCTGGGACTTCTCTGGGTTGGTGTCTGCTGGGCCCAGAGAGTCGTTTGCCAACAAATTCACTTCTTTTACAGAACAGAGAAGGCTCCCTCCAAGTTGCTTCTGCACGGAGAGTGGTGTAACAGCATCACATTTTTGTTAGAACCCATGTGAACCGTAAATCAATCTCTCTAATCCAATATTCCGCGGTCAGATTATTTATCCAGCCTCAGCAGGGGCACAAAGCCTTCAGGGCTGGAAAGTTGTTTACTATTAACTCTGGGGGCGCCATTATTAAATCTGCCTGGGCAGTGAGCTTAAGGATTTATATGCAAATAGCCCCTCAATCACATTTCCCCCCTCTTTCCCACCCGCCCCTTTGGCAACTTTGAAGCTCTTTCAGGACACGGGGCCTGGCTGCAAACCTCTGTGTGCTCAGTGCGGACCACAGCGCTTTCCACAGAGTGGACAGGCCATAAGCGCCGGTGCCATATTCTCTCGTGTAATGGGCCCACGTAGAAAACACATACATGCATATGGCATGCATAGCATGCACCAGAAGCCAATGGCTCAAGGGGACTGCGCTGGTTGCAAAATTAAATAGCGCCTTGTTTGCATTAAACAATACAGCCTCTAATGGAGGTTCAAGCGCTTGAGAAAGAGAGCGTGTCTCGGGAAAGCAAGGGTACATGTCTTCCAATGACACCTGTGGGCCCGCATTCTTCCTGAGTGAACAGATGCACCACGCTTGAAGGTACCACTGTCCTAGGGTACAAAGTCTCAGGACCCCTTTGTTTAGACAATGACAACATCAAGTCTTGCTGGAATTCAGGGAGAAGGCCACATAGAATGTTTTCTTCCCTTGACTCCTGCAACTCCAGCACGGATATCCCGTGGCCTCTGTAATGAGATAGCACAGCTAATCCATGCGGAAGATGTTCCTTGGTGCCTGGATTGGTGGCCAGCAGGACCACTGGAGATGCAAACACTACTCATCCTGAAGGAGGGACACGTTCATCGGGCAATGGTCGTCCGTGCCTGATAACGCACATGGAAAATCCCCAAAAGTCGACCTCCCTGCCAGCCAGTCGACCCTATAGGACAGAGTAGAAGAGCCACTATGGGTTTCCAAGACCAAGGAAGGAGAAAACCCCATCTTTCTCCCAAGTCACACTTAAGGGAATGCTTAGGTGACTAAGACCTGCAGGCCACTTACCCAGAAGACACCATTTGAGCAAGTCCCTTGGAGAATCAGAACACAAACAGAATCTGAATCCAAAGGAACCCAGCACAAGAAGTAAATGCAGAGAAAGAGCACTTGTTTAGGGAGGGAAAAAACGATGATCCACAGTAAGACCAGGGAGCCCTGGTGGAGTAGCGGGTTACAGCACTGGGCTGCTCGCATCAAAGTGGACAGTTTGAAATCACAGGTCATGCTTCAGGAGAAAGAGGAGGCTTTCTGCTCCAGTAAAGATTCACCACCTCACCTATGCAGACCTATATGTGTTCTATGTCCCACAGGGTCACGATGGCTCAGAATCTCCTGGAAGACACTGAACTTGGCTTTGAGTTTTCCACCCCTTATGATGTGACCTCCTGGGACTTGTTCTGAGATGGAAGGAGAAGAGAGAGGAAACCTAAGCGGCTGTCCCGATGGTGCTTAGACTTTCCTGAAATCAGTCAGCTTGAGATTTTGGAGACAGTCAGACCCTGTGGTAGTTATACAATCATTTGTCAATTTGAGAAGATTAAGGTGATGGGGTGGAGTCTAGCCTGTCAATCAGGTCATAGCCAATCAATCAGGTCAAGGCCTCTGTGTGGGCATGAACTTCTCCTGAGGACTCTGGGAACTCCTGTATTTCCTCCTTGGAGGCGGGAGAAACCCTCTCTCTCTCTGATCACTCCCTGGGAGAGAGACACTGTTGCTGAGAAGACACATGCAACTACCATAGTGCCCTGAGCTGGAGGAGCCAGGTGGAGACCCCTGCCAGCACTGAGATGCTTACACGACACTGGATCTGCAAGACTTTCCACCCACTGGCCTGTGATTGTCCTGTGTTCGGCATCATTGCATGTGTTTCAAGAGTCTGAAGAGGAGTTTATAGATTGGTATTGGACAAATGGACTAATATTGGACCTCTGGACTTGATCTGGACGAGGCTGGGATGTTTTGTCAATGTTCAATGGCTCTTGTATATAAAGCTCTTTCCTATACACACATAAGTGTCTATGAATTTGTTTCTATAGTCTACCCACACTAACACAGACCCCCTGAACCAGATTTCACAGATGTATCGGGGAGACAAGTGAATACATGGACCTATGTGAACAAGGAACCCAGCAACACCAGGCAGCACAATGGGTTAGAATACACACCCAATAATAATCACAAGAGCCAGTTTCATAAAGGTTTGGCGGCCACAGACATGCCATCAAAATAGAGAACAGCAAAGCAACAGTCACGAGAAAAATGACACAGAAGAGTCGTGGGGGCGAGCAGGCTTGCTTTGGCAGGTTATCAAGAGATGCCAGTCACTGGAGGAGGCATGGAACTGGGAGGCGTAGAAGGCCAGCACAGGCAAGGCAGACCCTGGGTGAGGAAGACGGGCCCACGGACTCCAGGAGGGACTTGAGCAGGACAGCCATCGTGAGGATGGGACAGGACCAGCGGACATGGAATTCTGTTACACACGAGGTCCCCGAAAGCTCACAACCAACCACCGGCGCCACGAGCTTGGAGACTCGATGAGGAAAGATGCAGCAGTAGCAGGAGATGGCTCAGCCAACGCCCCGCCCAGAGAAGAAGGTCTCTCCAGAGTCTTCTAAACTTCAGGACAGCTCACGCTTTCCCTTGAGAATCTTGAACATGTGCTTGGCAAGAACGGCCTGTAGCTTTAACTGACAAGCGCACGTTTCTGAAAAACTTCAGTCACTCCTTGTGAGGGCCCCATGTGGCACATTCTTCACCAGATGCTCCATGTGGCACGCGAGGGACTGTGGCACACCGGGGGAGGTGCGGCCGACGTGGACGTCAGACAGAGACACGTTTACCAGCCACTTTATGTTTCGACTGATCTCTTAGACATCTAGTCCGAGACGCCTTGTTCCCAACTGATGGCATGACAAAACCAGGATTTGTATTTAGGATCTAAGGCTCTTGTGGCCGAGAGAAGCCTTAGAAAGGGTTTGGACATTGCAAAACCTAAACCCATCTCTCAGCCACCAGGCCAAGTGCGACGCATAGCGACCCTGTAGGACATGGTAGAGAACCACGCCTGGGGGGTTCCAAGCCGGCAACGCTCTTTCCTTGATCTTTTAAAAACGTGAACAGTTTCGTTGACATATAATTCATATACCATGCGATTAGATCGCTTCCGCATACAAATAAAGCTGTGCGGTTATTCCCACCGTCCATTTCAGAAGCTGCCTCGGCAGGTAGTCAGCCTCCCCTCCCGTCACCCTAAGAAACGATTAATCCGGTTATTTTCTCCATAGACTTACCTACGCTGTAGTCCACATAAAGACGAGCACACCAAACAACCCAACCACAGACCAAAAAATAAAACAAAGGAAAAGCCCAATTGAGAAGAAAGCAGAAAATAAGTGAGACAGTAAAGATTGATCGGAGTAGAAAGTCTATGCTTCCCCTGCAAGGGGCAGGTGGTTTCGAGCTGCTGACTTTGTAGTTAGCAGCCCAACCCATAACCACTATGCCACCAGGGGGCTTCTAGTTCAGCCTTGGGCTGTCCAGTAACACAGCTTCTACCCTAAGAGGCTGAACCCTTCCAACCTTGCCATGGCAAATCCTTGGCATTATTTATGTTATTTCAACCCACGAGTGGCACAAGTAGTTCAGTAGTGGACGATGAATCAACAGAATGGTGGGCGAAGCCCAGCCTGAGGTGCAGCAGAGGAAAGGCCTGGCAATCTACTTCCAGAATGTCATGTCCTTTGAAGCCTATTGAAGGCAAGTCTACTCACGTGAGTCACATAGCCCTGGAATCAACACCACATCAACTGGTTGTTCCCCACCCCAACCCCCAACCCTACCACCAGCCTCAGATTTCGTTGTCTTGTGAAACAGCACGATGGGAAAGCAATCTATGGATACTTGCAAATTCTATCTATCAAGAAATGAATCAACCTGCAGAAAGGTAAAAAGAGGTTGGCTTCCATCTGTGTGAAATTTTCATCACCATGCGTCCATGCGTATGATGCGAACCAAGCAACCTAAGAAGCAGAAAGCTTCCGGTGTGGCAGTGTTTGCTTAAGAAGCCAGGCTGGTGCGAATCACTGGTCCCTCTCTTGGTTGGCTGCCCTGTTATTTCACCTCAGTCCCCTGGAATCTTCCAATTCCTTTTGTAAAACAGCCACCATGACTTTCTTTCATTCAGGATATTATATCATGTATTTCAGCCTGTGCTCTATTCATGTTTTCCTCCAACATGCCAGTGTTTTAGTCCAAGTTAAACCAGTTTTATGAAGTGTGGTTAATTTTTTTAATAAAAAAGAAGGTATACATGCACACCCATATGCGAGAGAGTTCCAAAACGTTTGTGGGAAAATTCACTTTTTTTCTCCAGACTGTGGTCTTTCCCTTTTTGTGTGTCTAAGGGGAGAAGGGGCAGTAGAAATCAAATCATGAGAGAAGCCAGAGGGGACATCGATAACTCAAGATTCCAAAGGAGGTAGAATGACCAGTATCAAACCACTCAAATTTCAGCAATTTCAATCCCAGCCACATACCCAACATTGAAAGCAAGTACAAAGATGCAAGTGTAGGCATATTCATAGCAGCATCACTCACAATGGCGGATATGGAGAAACAGCCATCAACGGAGGAACGGCAACAGAGTTTGCGGGGCATCCATGCCATAGAATTAAATTACCCATCTGGAAAATGGAGTGGGGCTCCAGTTCATGCTACCACATGGATGAACCTTGGAAAGGCCATTCTAAGTAACATAAGCCAGGCGGAAAGGCTGCCCATGATGTGATCCTATTCCCATGAGATATCCAGAAGAGGTAAGTCCATAGAGGCAGAAAGATGTGTGCTGGCTGGGGCTGGGGCTGGGGCTGGGGCTTGGGGGGGGGGCACTGACCTATTGGACATGGGGTTTCCTTTGGGGATTTACATAAAGATGATGGCTGGACCACTCAGTGAAGTCTAAACACCACGGATTGTTCATTTGGAGGCGATTAAGAGGTTTTATATGAATTTCACTTGAATAAAGTTTATGAAAAGCACTGGAACCAAATGAACACAAGTGACCCGCCCAGCCCAATTGGACGCTTGAGGCCAGTGTCCCCTCTCACTCCACGCCCTTTAGGTTTCTCCTCCTCCTTTCCTGTATGTTGACTGGCTATTTGACTGACCCTCCTCTGTACCATCAACGCACTGAGGGAGGGCGCTGTTCTCTTTAAATTACCAATGACGAACTCAGCACCTAGCACGTGAGGCTTCTCGGTCATCCTAAGTGGGCTTTGTTTGGTTATGTAGTCTAGCTTAGTTTTGTTACCATTTAACAATTGGAACCATTCCCATTGCATAAATAAATGCGGGGAGAAAAGCATTTGCATAGACAGGGTAGCCAGGACAAGGGAACTAGAGTAGCAGGCCAGGGAAATATTTTCCAGAATTAACCAAGAGTACGAGGGTGGAGGAAGTGGAGATGTGACAGCCTGAGAAACTAGAAGCTACATGTCGCAAAGGCAAAGGCAGCGTGGTAGGGCTCCCCATTTGAGTGTGCCTGTCCTTCCCTGCTCACCGTCTCCCTACAGCAAGAGCCGCACTTCAGAATTGGGGCCCTGAGTCCCTCGAGACTCCTGGCCCATCTATCACCAGGTCCCATTTTGCTGCAAGGAAAGGCCGTCATGTGTTTTTCCTCCCTTTGCCCCACTGTCTGGGAAATCCCCTTCCCCATGTCTCTGGACCATCTCCTGCACCTCCGCCACCTCTCCACTCATGGTGGCAGGGGGCTAGGGCCTGTGAGACATGTTTGAGCCATGGCAGGGACTCGGGTTGTGAGCCTCTCTGTCACACAGCCCTGGTGAGTCAGCCCAGTGGTTACAGAAGTATTTCTGGAAGGCTTTCACCATGAGGACTAGCAATGACTTAACTCTGAGCCACATAAATACACCCCAGCTAACCCAAATAAAACAGCTCCCCTCCTAAACCCTCCCTTAGTCAGGGTGCATGCCAAGGACACAAGGGAAAACAGGACAGAGAAGGGGCCCAAGGGGGAACAAGACGGTGTTCTGAACTGAGTGATGGAAAGCGCATCCTTGTGTGGGTTTTCTTCAGAGATATGATCACATGAACACACTGCTAGAGTCTGCGAAGGGACTCACACCAAGAAGCTGCCCCCTGGAGCTGAACGGAGCTGCATTCGCTCCGTTGTGAACTTTCTTGAGGTTCCTCCTCCCTGCAGCATCCTTTCCCTGAGGACCACTTGCAGAGGCCCAATCATTTTTCAAGTATAACTCTTCTTTCCTCGGATGTCTGTCTCTGCGCTAACAGCTGCGTCACTGTGTTGTGCGGTTCCCAGAGGGCAAGAAGAATACCTGTCCATCTTGGCGTCTCGGGGGCCTCCCACAATCCCTGCTGGCTGGTGAGGAACAAAAACAGGCCAGCAAGGGCCTTCAAGTTCATTCTGCCTCACCATGGCCAGAAGAGAGTAAACAGCGCGTGCCAGCGTGGATCATTATGAACGCCATAGGATTGGCAATGACCGTTCTCTATTAAGTCATCAGAGCTCTCTTCCAAGGAGCCTCCGCGTGGGTTCAAACCACCAGGCCTTGAGTTAGTAGCCAAGTTGCTTAGTTGGTACCACAACCGTTGCCGAAGGAACGCATAAGTCAGAGTGCGTGCCAGTTAGAGGAGGGAGGACAGGGCCAGGGCACGGGGTCAGATCATCCCCAGGCCATCCACCAGGAGGTGCTGTTGGGTGGGGTAGAGATGGAGATGGGCGCCGAGGCAGTTTGATACTGCTCTGGATTTTTCATTGCTTTGTAGGACCGAGGATAGCAGGGGTGGGCCTTGTAGAATCAAGCACACGGAGGCAAGGACTGGAAGTGGAGGGGGTGGAAAGGTCAGGTCCGCTTTGGAGATTCACTGAATTGGCAAGCCACCTGCATGCCCCACGCGAAGCTGGACTTGAACTTTTGATGACATCTACCACTGGGAGCATTATCAACCCGCAGTATTTTCGGCAGTCTCCGATGCATGAGAGAGCTGGAGGGCGGGTAAAAAAGACTGCGCGAGGATGCTTGCCTTCGACATCCAGGGTCGGTGGACGCTATGAAAGACACTGTCCACCGCCAGAGGAAGGAACAAGCCTGCCTGGGCAAAAGGACAGCCAGAAGGCTCCATAGAAGCCAGGGGGCGAGATGCCGTTTCATGTATGTTGGGCATATCTCCTTCTGTGGAAGCTAACAGCAGCCGTCACAGCAGCAGCAGTATGGGAAACACCACACCCAGGTCTGCTCCTTATATTTAGAGAGCTTTCAGCACAAAGGCATTTTCGTCAAAGAGCCTTCAGAGCCGGGCACACCCCGTCACACACACGAGAGCTCCCTGCAAAGGAGCTCTAGCTCTACAGCGGCCCGGGGCTGAGCTGGCAACCAGGAATGCTCTGGAACACCCTCCCTGGCCACAGGCGAGCCGCCAGTTTGAAACTGGTGGGAAGGATGACTTCGAGTGCGACCGGCCAAACCCCTGCTGAGGGGCCTGACTGTGTCTCTGGAAGGAGAGGTCGAGCTGGCGGGTTCCAGGCTCGTTATTAGGAGATTTGCGTGCTCCATCTCATCTAATCCCACCCATATGCCCAGTGTACAAATGATGGAAACTGAGGCTGGGAGAGGCAAAGACAGCTGTCCTAAAGACAGCAACCCACAAGCGCCAAAGCCAAGGTTCAAGTTCAAACCCAAAGCCATCCGTCTCTGAAGCCACCTGCTTTTTTTTTTTTTTTTTCGGCTGTTGTTCTCATACAAAGTCTAAATTTATCAGAAGAGGTGCAACATTTAGGATCCAGGGAGTCGAAGCAGTTTCCGGGTAGACTTGGTCTGCTCCGTTTTGAGGCCACCGTGGTGGCCTGCACATAATCCAAAAGCGGACCAAGAAGAAGGCGGCCCTTTGAGCCCCTGTTTCAGTCAGTCATCCACTTGGGCAGTCAGTCAACACTTCTGGCGTCCCCATGAATGCAGACCTGTGTGCTGGGGATTAGACATGTCATCTTTGTCACCGACACCCAACGGCAGGGAGGGCTATAACCATGAGTGTCATTTGTCCCTGACTCCCACTGCGAAACAGAGGCAAGCCCCTTCCCCCTGCAGAGCGCCGTACCGTCTATCACAAAGGTTTGAAACACACCAGGGTGCACTTTCAGACTCTGGACGGCGGTAGGCTTCTTGCAGGCTCTTTCCCGGCCAAGCAAGGGTGTTCAACTACATGTCTCTATAGTAAGTCGGGAGCCCCTGGGTGGTGCACACAGCTCATGGACTTGGCTACTAAACAAAAGGTTAGCAGTTTGAGTCTACCCAGAGGTAGGTATCTCAGCAGAAATGAGGGTGCTCTCGTTCTGAAACATCAGTCACTCCTATAAGCTTTTGGAGAGCAGTTCTTCCAATACCTGGCTTCTACATGACAGAACTGGGTTAGTACATGCGTGGCCATTCCCCAGCATCATTCACAGTTCCCAAGAAAGATTCCGTTGCCTTGGAGCCCTCAGTTATTTGACTCCAAGCAAGACTGCTGAACTGTCTTCTATTAGAAAAGTCACAAGCCCCAGTTCTGTCTCCTCCTGGCTGTCTGTCCCGACGCCAGCTTCTTGACTTCCTCGTCTGCCAAGTGGAGATAATAACTGGACTTTGAACCAGTTCAAACTGCTTCAGGCAGGACCAACAGAGCAAAAATCAGAACAGACTTTTTTTTCTTGTAATTTGGGTGCAGTGGAACAATAATCAGAACCCCAAACAAAAACGGGAAGGTAGAAGTCCTGGAAGAGAAGACTCAGAGGTGGAGTCACTCCCTTGGATCATTGCCAGGAATATGGAGCGCAACACACATGCGAAGCGGTGGGGTGGGCTGCCATCCTGGAGCCAGGCTCCATTGTGTCTGATTCTACCAGTCAGGAGATCTGGTTGCCATGGAAGGCACACACTGCCCTTGTTTTCTAAGTGGGAGGTTAAGTTTCTACCAGGGTATCGACCCATCACTTTTCCACTTCTGGATCTCTCCCAGTATTGCTTCATTGACTGAATAAAATAGAACACTTCAGTGCACGGGATACTATTGCTTATCTCACAGATTACTATGTGGACGAGTGAAACAAACCACGCAGTACAACGTTAGCTATACAAGATCTTGATAACAACGATGACAGTGATGTTGTTGAATATGCGTTTGCTATACACATAGTAACATTGTTTTCTCCTCAGCCAGGTCGCTATTCGTGGATGGATCATCTTTTTTTTGTTGAGGACCTAGCACGTGCTGACTCATAGGAACCCTGCTATGGTAATGGGTATGCAATGGTCTACTAACAATAAGGTCAGCAGTTCAAGCCCACCAGCTGCTCCATGGTAGAAAGATGAGGCTCTCTACTCTCCTACAGATTTACAGCCTCAGAAACCCAAGGGGAAGTTATGCTCAGTCCTAGAGGCTCTCTATGAGTTGGAATCTATTGATGGCAGGGAGTTTATTTGTTTGTTCGTAGTACTATGTCTGAAGAACTGACGTTGTAATCAGACATATAGGGTTCTTGAAAAAACTGCGTCTAGTCGATAAAATGAAGAGTTCAGAAAGGGGGGGAGCCAGATACATAAAATAGGAAGAAAGTCTCAAGTCAGTATAACTTTAGGGGGGCGTCTACGAGCAGTATTTAACCAGGATAAACTTGCCATATTACATAAGTTACATATTGGGAACTATGGGTCACTTCAGGGCTGAGTTCTTAGTTCCTCCGATGTGGACTTCAGTTCATTCAGAGTGAAATATCCCCAGGACGGGCTAACAAGTGTTAACCCCTAGTGACCTGTAATGTTTGAAGATCTCCATGGTGCCAATACTCCCATCAGAAGCAATTTCAAACTGCCAGCAAGGCTGAGCGCAGAGATGAGCAGGCTGCTCGCTCTGGGGTTTTTCTACCACCAGCTACAACAGCCGTGCCAACCTCAAGAGCCAAAGCGAAGAGTAAAGTGGTCAAGATGCGCAAGGGATGACTTGTATTGATCACTTTCATTTCACATATTATTTCTTTAAATATAAGTTGATTATCCATATGCTTTCGATATACATACTACATTATACTTTTAATAAGGACTGTTCTTGACCACTGCCTTTCCTAATTCCTGAAAATTAAAAATGGACTCTTGTGAGCTGGGACATGGCAACTCCCACTCTACTGAAGCAGTTGCAGTAATCCAGAGAGGAAATGATTGATGGTTTGGACCAAGTTCTTGGCAGGCAAGTGCTCAGAGTGGGGTTGAGGTAGCTTATAAACATAGAGCTGAGAAGACTGACCGATAGGCGACATGAGGAATAGAAGGAAGAGAGACATTAAAGATGGTACTTGGGAGCCATTTGTCTAACTCCCTATGATGTTCTCCTTCCCACAAAGCCTAGGGGGTTGAAAGATCAAGTTTTCCCTTCATCTATGTCATGTAATCCAGCCATATGTCCGTCTGTTGTAATAGGGTAGCTTCCATGTTGCTATAAGACTAGAAGATATGCTTTTAGTATTCTAAATACTAGTAGAGCCACTAAGACGATTTAGGAAGAAGGACCAGAGGGTCTATTTCTGGAAATTAACTAAGGAAAACTCTATGGATCACAGCAGATTATTCCCTGATATAATGTGGGAAGGTAGCCCTCTTGGGCTGCATAGTCCCCAAAAGACAGTGGCTCTCAACAACAGACCCAAGCATGCCATCGATCATGAAGATGACTCAGGACCAGTCAAGCTTCTGTTTATTATACATAGAGTGTCCAGCACCACAATTCAAATGCATCTATTCTTCTATGGGCTTCCTTATTCTATGTCCAACTTTCACATGCACATGAGGCAATGGAGAATATGATGGCATGGGTCAGGCACACCTTAGTCCTCAAAGTAACATCCTTGCTCTTCAAACCTCTAAAGAAGTCTTGTGCAACAGATTTACCTAATGAAATACATCTTTTGATCTCTTGACTGCAGCTTCCATGAGCATGGATAGTGGATCCAAATAGGTCAAAATCCTTGACAACTTCAAACTTTTCTCCTTTGATCATGATGCTACCTATTGTTCCAGTTGTGAGGATTTGGGTCATCTTTACCTAGAGTTGCCATCTCTACAGAAGACTGCAGTCCTTGATCTTTATCAGCAAGGGTTTCGATTTCTCTCCTGTCAGCAAGCAAGGTTGTGCCATCTACATATTGCAGATTGTTCATAATAAAGCTTCCTCCAATCCTGATGCTGCACTCTTCTTCATACAATTCGGGTTCTCTGATAATTTACTAGGCACATAGATGGAACAAGTATGGTGAGAAGAAACAATACTGATGCATACCTTTCCTGACTTCAAATCATGCAATATCCCCTTGTTCTGTTCACACAACGGTCTCTTGATCCACATACTAGTTTCACATTTGCATGATGTTCTGGAATTTCCATTCTTCACGGTTATTCATAGTCTGTGATTCACACAGTCGAGTGCCTTTGCATAGTCCATCAAACACAAGCGCACATCTTCCTGGTGTTCTCTGCTTTGAGCCAAGGTCCATCTGACATCAGCAATGAGATCCCTTTATCCATGTCCTCTTCTGAATCTGGCCTGAACTTCTGGCAGTTCCCTGTCAATGTACATCCATTGTTGGAGGATCTCAGGTAAAAAGGTTCCTTGTGTGTGCTATCAATGATATCCTTGTATCGTCTGAGCATCCAGTTGGGTCACCTTTCCTTGGAATAGACACAAATCTAGATCTCTTTGAGTCTGTTGGCCAGGAAGCTGTCTTCCAAATCTACTGGCATAAATGAGTGAGTGTATACTGACATCCACATTGAGGCACTCACGTGTAAGCCAACCAGAACATCAGCCAAGGCACCTAATTGTACCACCAAAAACTGCATTAAAAATGTGCTGAACCCAGGGACAAGCGAAAAATGAGTGGTTCAAACCAGTGGAGGAAGGGGATAGGAGGACTGGTAGGGAGTGGCCAAAGGCAAGGTAACTGAGAGGAATTACTGAAACCAGAATGAAGGCTGAACATGGTAGTAGGATGGGAGGAAAGCGTAAGGAAATAGAGGAAGGAAGTAGGAGGCAAAGGGCATACATAGAAGTCTAAATACAGACATGTACATATGTAAATATATTTATGATTATAGGGGAAATAGACCTGTGTGCAAATAGACCTGTATGCATATAGGTTCAGTAGTAGGGTAACAGGTGGACATTGGGCCTCCTCATGCACACTCCCTCAATACAATAGCACCTTACTCAGCTAAACTGTCATGCCATGATACCCACCTTCCCGACAAGATCGCTGAAGACAGACATGTGCATAATCAAATGTGGTGAAGAAAGCTGATGGCTCCCGGCTATCAAAAAGATATAGCATCTGGGATCTTAAAGGCTTGAAGGCAAACAAGTGGCCATCTAGTTCTGAAGCAACAAAGCCCACAGAAAAGAAGCACACAAGCCTAAGTGAACACGAGGTGTTAAAGGGATCAGGTAGCAGACACCAAAGAACAAAAACTATCATTGTGTGATCACCTTCCCCACGTAAACACTGAAGACGAATGTGTGCATAAGTAAGTGTGGTGAAAAAGGCTGATGGTGCCCAGCTATTGAAAGATATTGCATCTGGGGACTTAAAGGCTTGAAAGTAAACAAGCGGCCATCTAGCCCAGAAGCAACAAAGCCCACATGGAAGCAGCACACCAACATGTGTGATCATAAAGGGTCAAGGGGACCAGGTTTCAAGCAACAAAGGCGGGGAGGGGGAAATCATATCATTGTGAATGAAGGGAGTGAATGATGGGGACCCAATGCCCATCTGTAGACAACTGGACATCCCTTTCAGAGGTGTAGTGGGGAGGAGATGAGTCACTAAGGGTTCAGTGTAGCAATAATGAATCTCACAACCTTCCTCTAGTTCTTAAACGCTTCCTCCCTCCCCCCCCCCCCCAACCAACTGTCATGATCTCAATTCTACCTTGCAAACCTGGTTAGACCAGAGGATGCACAGTGGTACAGTTGGGATCTGGAAACACAGGGAATCTAGGAGAGATGAACCCCTCTGGACCAACGGTGACAGTGGCAATACTGGGAGGGAAGGGCGAGGGTAGAAAGGGGGAACTGATCTCGTGGATCTACATATAACCTCTTCTCTGGGGGATGGGCAACAGGAAAGTGGGTGAAGGGAGACGCTGGGCAGTGTAAGATAAAATAATAATTTATAAATTATTAAGGGTTCATGAGGGAGGGGGGACTGAGGAGGGAGGGGGAGGGAAAAAGGAAAATGAGCAGATTCCAGGAACCCAAGTAGAAGGCGAATTTTGATAACGATGAGGGCAATGAATGTATAAGGGTGCTTTACACAATTGATGCATATATGGATTGTGATAAGAGTTGTGTGAGCCCAAATAAAATGATTTTTTTTAAAGAAAAAATGTGCTGACAAACTCGGCTTATACATGAGTATGTATGGAACCTCAATTCCTGGAACCTTGTTTTAGGCTAATGTATTCAATGCAGTTTGAACCTCTTCCTTCAGCATCATTGGTTCTTGTTCATATGCTACCTCCTAAAACGGTGGAATGCTGATGAGTTGTTTTTGGTAGAGTGATCCTGTGTATTTTTTCCATCTTCTCTTGATGCTTCCAGAATTATTATTCAATATTTGGCATATAGAATCTTTAAAGTTGCAATTCAAAGGCTTGAATTTCTTTTCTTGAGTTATTTCTATTTCAGATATGTTGAGTACGATCTTCCCTTTTGTTTTTTTAATTCTAGATCCTTGCACATTTGGTTGTAATAATTGCCTTTGTCATCTTGAGCTGTCTTTGATGTTTTTCTGTCCAGTACCTTGACTTCATCCTCTCTTCCACTTGCTTCGCTAGTAACTTTCAGAGTCTCTTCTGATATCCATGTTGATCTTTTTTTCTTTCCTGTCTTTGTAATGGTCTTTTGCTTTCTTCATGAATGATAGCCTTAATGTCCAACCACAGCTCATCAAGTCTTCTGTCATGAGTGGTTATTGCATCAGATCTGTCTTTGAGATGTTCTGGAAGTTGGATAAATATAAATGGATCACATTGTACTTCAGGATGGTTTAGCATGGTCCTTTCTGACAATGAATGCCACACCATTCCTCTTGATTGTGTTATTCCTGTCATAGTAACTCATACAACTTTCTGATTGAAAATGGCCTATACCAGTCCATTTCAGCTCACTAATGCCTAGGAAATCAATCTTCCTGTGTTCCATTTCATTTCATTCTTGAGCACTTCCAATTTTCCTCAATTCATACTCTGCACATTCCAAGTTCCAATCATTATAAGATTGTTGCAGCTCTTTCTCTTGCCCTTGAGTCATGTCCCATCAGCAAATGAAGACCCCGAAGGCTTCCCTCCCACAGGCCTTACCTGACTCATGTCACCGTGGTCGACTCACCTCCAAAAAGTCAGCTTCTTTTCAGTCACATCCCAAGTGCCCTCAGATCTGATGGGTCCATCCACCGGCAGTATCTCCAGTGATGTTCTGCTTCCTTTGTTTCGGCTTTCAGTATTTGAAAATGCTTCTAAGCTATACATAAGGTTTTCAGTGGCTTCTTCCTCTCAAGTGGGGAGCCAAGTCCCTCTTCATTGTCTGTTCTTAGTCTGGAAGCTCCGCCGGAAGCTGTTCACTCTGGGTGACCCTGCTGGCATCTGAAATACCAGTGACAGAGCTTCCGGCAGCACAGCAACACACAAGCCACCACAGTACTACACACTGACAGGCAAGTGGCGGGGGGGGGGGGGGGTCCTTTTTATAGTAAAGAAATTGACAAGATTCTTGCTTTCTACCAAGCCAGATTTCTAAAATTACTATATTTCAGTTCTGCAAAGAAAAATAAACATTTTTTTAAAAAGCAATGAAGAAGGAGGAGGAAGAGGAGGAGAAAGAGTAGATGACAGGCTGTGGGAGGAGAAGAAGAAAGAGAGGGAGACAAGAGAGAGAGAGAGAGAAGGTGGAAGAAGACATGGCACACCATGGACAGTAGTAACCCAAGGAGGGCAGCATGAGTGGACATGTTACAAGTTTTGAATAGGCTCTTTCATGTTTTGCTCTTCATATACATATTTATATACACATAATTTATTAGACTTTTACAACCAAAAATATAGTTTTATTTATATAATGAAAAGTCAAATAAAACCCAATAGTTAACATCATGAAAAGAGGGGGAAAGACTGAGGGTGTCAACATCTCATCTTGCTTGGATCCACCCTCCATGTTCATGGAAACAGTAGTCAAGAGATCATCACTGCATTGATCATTGGGTAAATCTGCTGTTCCAGGTCTCTTTGGAGCACAGAAAAGCAAAGAGATTCCTCCGAGGACTAAGGTGCGCCTGACTCAAGCTATTGTATTTTCAACCGCCTACTATAATTTGGAAGTTGGACACTGACTGGGGGCACTGAGGAAGAATCAATGCATTTGAATTCACAGTGGTGTCAAAGAATATTGAGATTACCGTGTACTGCCAAGGGAACACGCAGGTCTGTCTTGAACGAAATACATCCAAAGCGCTCCTCAGAGGCAAGGATGGTGAGACTGCATCTCACATCCTTCGGACATGTGGTCAGGAGGGAGCAGTGCCTGGAGAAGGACCTCATGCTTGGTAGAGTAGAAGGGCAGAGGAGAAGCGGAAGACCCCTGGCAAAATGGATGGCCGCAGAGGCCGCAACAATGACCTCAAACGTAGGAACATTTGTAAGCATGGAACAAGAGTGGGCAGTGTTTCGTTCAGAAGGTTGCTGTGAGTCAGAACTGACTTGACCACACCTAGCAGCATTAACCATCATAAACGTGTGTGTTCATCACGATAAATATGTGTGTATGTATTTAGTGAATATTGCTTTCTACCAACTCAGGTTTCTAAAACTACTATCTTTGGTTTTTTGGTGTTTTTTTTTTTTTTTTTTGCAAAGCTGAATAAACATTGATAAAAACAGAAAGGAATGAAGAGGGAAGAAGAAGAGAAAGACTAGATGGAAAGCAATGGGAGCCAAGCACACTCACTACATTCAGCTTTTACAAAAGAGACCATGTCTTCCGGAGAGGGAGAGGGTCTGGTGGGCACAGCTGTGGTTGGGTGGGCAGCGTATTGCCATCAGAGACCTGATTTCCACTCCTCAAGGCTCTGCTGACTGTCTGACCTGGGGAAATCTCCCAGTGCCCTGTGCCCTCGATTAAGCAGCAACCCTATGGCAAGTAGGGTGAGGAGGAACAATGAGAAGCCACACAAAACAACACAGTGGACGTGTTTTGAAAAGCATAAACTCCTCATAGAAAATGGCTTAGGGGATTACCAGGCCTGGCTGCCAAGAACCGCTTAGATCTTCCTTGGTCCAGACATTGGAAAATAAGCAGTTCTTCTCCCATTGGAAGGGGGGGGGGGGGAGGCGAACTCATGACTGGCCTGAGGTCCGTGAGCACATTAGCTGCCTTCCCCCAAGTCTTGAATCAAGGTGATGCTCAGTCATTCTGATTCAGCAGACTTCATTTACCCCTGACAGTCCTTCCAAAACCATTACAGAGGGGACCTCACTTGGGCAGAAAGGGAAGGGAAAATGTTAACTTGAGATGGAAAAACACAGATCGGCTTTCTCCCTCTTCCTCTCCTTCTCTGAAGCCTTCTCCTTGGAGTTTATTTATCGGACAGGCGACGGCAGGGTGGAGACAGTAGGGCCCGACTTGCTGGGCAGAGCACTTAAATAATTAGGGAACATCAGACCCCTTGGCTGGGATCAGCCAAGTGTCCTTCAAGCTTCGAGCTCAGAGCTGTGCTGGCCTGGGAGCAGCCACAGGGCCCTCAGCCGAGACTTCTCCTATTGACAAGCGCGACGGACTCCTGAGGTGATCAATAGAAGCATCCCTTCTCTGCCTTTGGCTAAAAGCTAAAGAGACGGGATGCTGCCTATGTGATCACTAGAATTTAATTATATATCACATTGATTTTTAATTAGAACTCTGGTGAGGGCCTCGGCTATTTGAAAAAAAAAAAAACCCCAACTTCTAAATGGGTTTCACCCAGTCCATCGTGAAATTTGAAATGCTCTGCTCCTCCTGACCTTTAACCCCTGGATGAGGAAGAGACCTGCCCTGCAACTCTAGCTGGGAGGTCAAAGACCTTGAAACCAGCTTGTGTGTGTGTGCGTGTGTGCGTGTGTGTGTGTGTGTGTGTAGGTGTGTCCTCCACCTCAGCCTGGCCCCAGGAGGGGCAACAGAGAGAGGGCTTCTGCATGCTTATCTGTGACTAATTCCCATTCACCCTGGAGAAGGTCCCAACAGGTGGGATCCTCGGTCTACTCTCTGAGAGCTCAACCCAAAGACACAGTGTGGCTGTGAGATCAGATCTGGCACCAGGGCTGCCCTGATTGAACTCCTGTGTTCGAGGATGCTAAGAGGCTTTGGAGATCCCAGTGCACCTACCCTCTGCTTCCCAAGGCTACCAAGCAAGAGCTTTGCAAGCCAGACATAGGAGAGCGAGCCAAGACCCAGTGCTGGACCTTCAGAGAGACCCTGTTGGTGCTGTTGTTGACTCCTGTAACCATAGAGACATCAAACTTCGCTCTGGACTCTTAGGCTTCTCTGTGCAATTTCTCTGGGGCCTCCTGCAAGGGCCAGACACTCTCGGGAAGAGGAAAAGAAGGTTCCAGATGCTTGCAGTAGCCAGAACTATAGAATCAGATTCACTTAGCCTTAGAGTGTGACCCATTAAAAAGAAAAAGTTGTCATCAAGTCAATTCCAACTCAAGGTGACCCCATTTGGGTCAGAGTAGACTGGGCTCCATTGGTTTCCCCATGACTGGGTTTTGTTTTTTCCCAGAGTAGATCTCTAGATCTTGCTTCTTGATTGACTCAGGGTAGATTGAACCTCCAACCTGTCAGTCAGTAGCCGAGTATGGTAACCATTTGCACCTTCAAAGGACTAGAGGGTGGCCTGTAATCTGCCCCTCACCCCTACCCCAACGCACTACATGTGCAGAAATGAAGAGCCCAGCAGACAGAGATCCCTGACAACAATCCTTGCACTGACGTTAGCCCAGGCACTGTGCCATGCTCTTTGCGTGGGTTGACTGAACTAGCCATAGAGCAGAGTTCTTTGATCAGCCTTCATTTCATAGACAAGAAAACCCAGGGTCAGCGAGTCTAAGTACTGTGCCCAAGTCCACCTGCGTGGTAAACCTGGGCTTGAGCTGCAAGGCCTGTGCTGCTCATGCCCCATCTCTGCAATGCAGCCTGCATCTGTGTGGTTGGTCTGCTCCTCCGGGAGGGCCTTCACCTCTTTCACACCTGTTGAGAACAGCCACAGGAGCACTGGCAGCCAAGGGGAGAAGAGAAGAGCCAGTGCCTACCTTCCCTTATACTAAATCATCCCCATGAGCCAAGTTAGTCACAGGGCCGCACTTTCCTCGTTATGACTAGTTCTATACTTACTAGAACAAAATTTCCCAACGTCTGAGCCTTTCCTGGTGCCGTCACTCTACCTGGAATGTCTTTCTTTCTCCTTCTTTTCTCCACTCCTTCCTTCAAGCCAACATATATTTAACGAGGCCCTTCTATGTGCAATGCATCCGGCTAAAGGCTAAGCATCTCTATATGGGAAGCAGACGATCCGAAACCATGAGAAAATGTTGAGACACAGAAAAGCCAGGGGCGACCCAAGCATATGGGAACTACTTGCCATTGGGTCGATACTAACGCGTGACCCTGGGTCTGTCAGAGTAAACTAGCCTCCATACGATTTTTCATTCATTAACTTCTCAAAAGCGGATCACCAGGCATTTCTTCCAAGGTTGTCTTTGGGTTCACTTGAACCTCCAACCTATCCAAAAGCAGCACTGGGTGGGAGAGTTGGTCATGAGTGGCTTCCTAGAAGATACTCCCACCTTCAAGGCCACCCACATTCCGGCTCTTGTTGGTGTCTTCTTCCCTCTGGCACCTCTCAGTGACACCATCCTCCATAGACCATCTGGGTATCCTTTCTCATGCACCGATCTTAGCACCCCAGGCAAAGTTCCAGGCAATGGCTCAGCATATTGCTGTTTTATGGACTTTCCAGCCAACATCTTGTAATGCTCACAAATGATTGGCTGAGACTACAAATGAGTGACCTGTGGTCTATCAACAGAGAGGATTGATCAATTTGGGATCCTATTGATCCCAATTGGGGTCAAGTCTTGAAATAGACCCCAATAGGGATCAGTATATATTAGACTTGCATAAGGGTCAATCCCACAAGATATTCAGGGCAGACAGAGGGCAGGGCATGGTGTGAAACCTTACTGCCATTACGAAACGAGAGCATCAGAGTGGAACAAAGCGCATCCTGTAGACCAAGGACCTAGGTGGAGTCTCTGTGATGAGGACCTCCTAGATGCAGAGAGAACAAAGCTGCAACAGTGAGGAAGGCAGGACAGCTGAGAGCCTTGGGGCAGGAGATTTATGCAGGAGTAAGGCAGGAGTTGCAAATGCGGTAACACTTGCCTCTATAGGGCAACACTTGTAGAAGTGGTAACACTTGCCTATACAGTGCAAAGGACTGAGTGTACCTCATGCACCAGTTGTTCTGGAGGATCTAGTGCCAGGGTATTCCTACTAGAGGACAGAGCCAGGCACTTCTGGGCAAAAGGCTTGCCAGCAGAGATAAAAGAGCTGTACTGCTCTCTGCAGAGACTGTATGGTTGGCTCGCTGGACAGTAAGGGCCTGAGTAGCAGGAGGCAAGAGAGCATCAGAAGCCAGGGTAGCATGGCCAGAGCTGGGGCAGAGGCTTAGACGGGCCCAACGGCATACGCTCAGGAGATCCTGTGCAGGAAAAGCCCAGCGAGGTCCCACAGCACACAGAAGTTTCAGACAATGTGGTGGCAGCCTGAGACAGTGCTACCACGCACATAGCATCTCACCTGAGCCGGAGCAGAGTGATCCGTCAATATAAGAATAAATATGGGTGATCTAGGGTAGGAGAAATAGTTCTCCTCTTAGGAATCGGGTGTTACTGTGCTCCGTTTGCTTTCTGTAAGGGATAATAAGAGCGCTCACTCTGCCCATACTCTATTAAGTGGCTCTGTATCTTGTGGGACCAGAGGCGAAGGCGGCACTCATTCAGTAGCTGATGCCCGTGAGCGCATGTCTCTCAGTGCCAGCAGGCTTACTTACGGCTGCCTAGGAGCTGGACGCACAGCTTGTTGGCATGTGCAAGTCAGAGAGACGGACAGAAACATCCTCAAAAAGAGCAAAACAAAACACACGACCATTGAGTCGCTCCTGACTCACAGCGATACTGCCTCTGGATGCCCAAGACTGTCACTCTTTACAGGAAAGGAGAAGGCCTCGTCTTCCTGCTGGGAGAGGCTGGTGGTTCCAGTCTTCTGGCCTTGCAGTTAGCAATTCAGTGCATAAGCACTAAGCTATCAGGGCTCCATCTACAGACATGGGACCTATAATCCAAAGTCCTTCAAAATGCTAGAGATTGAATAGTGACCTCCAGTAATCACAGTTAGTTATACATTTTTCCACCCCGACTGGTAGTTACAGAAACGCTCAGTCTGGGCTGAGAACGGGATCTCATCAACTGGGCTCAATGGTCTTCGAAAGGAACTCTCCTTCGGAAGGACAGCTCACACCTGTGCTTCTCTGCATTCCAAGAGCCCTAGATGCGATGCGTGTTATGTTGGGGTAAGCCAGAATTACAGCACCCCCAAGATCTCCACACCCCAATCTCCAGAGCCTGTGAATGCCACCGCATAAGGCGAAGGCTTGGCAAAGGCGAAATCAATGCCAAGGATCTGGGTGTGAGGTGATCTTGGATGATCCAGGTGCGAGAGCTGAGAAGAGGAGAAGGCCGTGTTTCTGAGAGGCAGAGGTTGGGGTGGGTGAGGACACAGCCACGGTGCGACGAGAGCCAGAGGCTGGAAGAGGCAGGCTGCGGCGTGCCTTGTGTCCTAGAGCCTCCTTGAGGCAGTGTAGCCTTGCGGGCGCATGATTTCCCTCCCTGACACCCACCCGGCCTCCAGAACTGTGAGCGGGTAATGTTGTGTTGTGGTGTTGAGTACGGTAAGCCGCTCACAATTTCATCTCGTATACTTTGGACACATGCTCAGGGAAACCCAGGCCCTGCAAAAGGACACCATGCTTGGGTCAGCCGAGAGTCAGCTAAAAAGGAGGAGCCCGTCAAGGACAGGGATTGACTCAGGGGCTGCAACGCTGGGCTCAGAGAGAGCAATTGTGAGGATGGCTCAGGACTAGGCAGTGCTGCATTCGGCTGTGCCAAAGGGTCCCTATGAGGCCGACCCAACTCGATGGCACCTAACATCCACAGCTTCGGGGAACAAAGGTGAGAACACAAAGCCAGACCACAGGACTCCAGACAGTGTCCCTCATATGAAACCACTTCCATCTGAGCTGGGAGAACCCAGCTGGGCACAGCTTGCCACTTCTCCATGGGATAAAAAGCCAACTTGTAGATTGTGACTCATTCATGTCTCTCTTACTTTCATCTCCCCATTATCCGAGAGCTTTCAAATAGCAAGAGTTCTGAATGACTTTACCGTATTTAGGAGCTGCTGGAACCTAGTCCGTGGCGAAGAAGAGTGAAAGGACCACAGGCTACCAAGAAGAACAAACGAACCGCTATCAGAGGAAGAACAACCAGGATTCTCCATAGAAGGAAGGATGGTGAGACTTCGTCTCTCCGCCTTTGGACATGATATCAGGAGAGAGCCGTCCCCGGAGAGGGATGGGCCAGGACAGGGGCAGAGAAGCAGCAGCAGACCCCGAAGGAGCTGGCCTGACACAGTGGCTGCAACAATGGGCTGAGGCATAAGGACAATTGTGAGGCTGGTGCGGGACTGGGCAGGGCTTCCTTCTGTAGCCCGGAAGAGGTGGAGCCGTCTAGGCGGCATCTCACAACAAACAGCCTACTCAGAAAAACAAGCAGAAACCCACTGCCCAGGTCTTGAAAAAAAAACCATCCGAGTACATCAAATGGAAAGCAGGCGGCAGAGTACATGAAAGCCTGACCTTTCCATTTCTCAATGTCCTCTTTCTACTCTCTCTCTCCACCCCCCTCCGCCTGGCGTGGCCCTCATCTGAGAAGGAACCCTGCATTTTCGTGTTAGGCTTCTTTGTCCCTTGTTGTGTGTTGGCTTGTTGCTAACAGGCTACTGCCGGAGGAGCAGCAGGGGGCGGGGGCGAGGCGATGTTCATATCAGTGTAGCAGAGCCTCTGCAGTGGGACCCCCTGAGCTATTTGTGGTTACAATGATTCAAATACAGTAGGATCTTTACAACAAAATAAGGTCCCTGCCCGGCTGCTCCAGACATCGGTTCCTTGGTTCCTACTTGGGGTGGGGATGGGATGGGGTCGGGGGACAGGATTTGATATTCATTCTTGGGTGGCTGAAGAAATAACTTAAAGCAAATGGGCCCAAAGTCGAAATACGACATTGTTATTTTTACCTGGACCCTGGGACCACTCGAATATAGTGCTTGGCCAGGTTTTTAATGAGACAAAAAGAAAACCCAAAACCTTTCTGTGTTATTAAAATAAGCAATCCGAGGAAAATGAATTTAGTTAATCCTGTTGATTTCCTAATTCTTCACCTTGATCCCCAAAACATGTTTAAAAGAAGACCTATAAAGCTGGGGCGTTTCCCCCCAAAGCCCTCACTTAAGGTACGCAGCTCGCATCTTCTCTCTGCGGCTCTGTAACCAACCGGCCCTTGTCAGAAGCTGACACAGTGACTGTGGCTCCGAGGGGAGCTTTCCCAGCACATATTGAATACATGGCTGCATTGTCTTTTGGGAGGGGAGGCTGAGGAGTCGCAAGGGCGGGTGTTCGGTAAAGCGCTAAAGCTGATCTTCTCCACAACTTGCTTCCCCATGGGCAGCCTAGGGCCACTGGTTAGTGAAGGGGACATGGTAACCTTGACTTTTTCAATGCATCTGGTGTTAGCAGCAAAAGACCATTGGTTTGCATGACAATTTTTAATAATTGGCTTATTTTTCCCCCAGAGCGTCTCAAATTAGACCCAAAGAGAGAGAGAGAGAGAGAGAGAGCAAAGAAGAGTTCTAGATAATCCTTTCTCTTCCTCCTCCTTCCTCCTTCCTCCTTTCTATTATAAACATCTCTTCTGCTGCTTTCCTGTTGTCTTAGCCGGGTTGACTACAGAAATAACTCCAGGGTCACTCATCTAGAGGTAAGACAGAGCTCTATATCAAGAAGTCATTATATATCAAGAAAACAGCCCGGCCCAGGCCAACCCAATCAAGTCCATAAGTCTGATACTACTCCATGAGTCAGATATTAGTCCATAAATCCCTCTCCAGACTCACACAGCCACATGCAATGATGCAGAATGCAAGCAGATCACAGGCTGGTGCATGCAAAGCCTTGTAGATCCCAAGGCGGTGGATGCATCCCCAGGCTCTAGTTATCATCCATGTAGCTTGTCAACAGAAAGGCGAAGCAGAGGGACAGACAGTGTGTGGCCCATCTCCAGGAAGAAAGTGAGATAGAGGTCAGAAAGCCTTTACCTCGGGTCAACTTCCAATCAAGCTGCCACCTGATTGACAAGTTAGACTCCGCCCACATGTTCCTACAGGAGCCATGTTGTCACAGCAGAGCTGTGGAACCAATATTGAGTGATACATTAGTATTAACTAAAGTCCACAGTGAACATTAGAATTCACTCTAGTTGGTACAGTGGTTAAGCACTGGGGAGCATTTATTAACCCAAAAGACATTGGGTAGAACCCAGCAGTGCCTCTGGTTGAGAGAAACGCTGGATATCTGCTCCCATAGAGATTGCAGCCGAGGACACCACACAGAGCACTTCAGGGTCACTCTGAGTCAGAACTGACTTGACAACACACAAAAACTTCACTGTCCAGCTCAGTGAGTTTTAAAATCCACAACATCGTGTGTAGAAGAGATTCACTGCCCTGAAAATGCCCTGTGCTCACCTACTGAACCCTCTCCCCCCACCCCACTAGATTTCTACTGTTGTTTTCAAATCAATAAAGTAGACACCTAGGAAATTCAATTCTGGAGTTACACGAAAGGCAGGAGAGATTCCACTTAGACCAAAAATACCACAGAATTTGTGTCAAGAGCTTTCAGTTTATTCAATATTTTCACAGCTACATAAAACAACGCCAGCCAGCTATCTAAATTGTCCTCTCATAAAAGAAAGGCTATTTTCATACTAAACACTTTTAGTATGAATTATTCACTTTTCAGATATTTGTCGTTTGTCATCTTTGGCCTTGGAATCCTTCTCCCAGCTTGTCTTCTGGCTGTAGGACTCAGAGCCTGGCTCCAATGTTCAGCCCTTCCCTGACACCCGGCGTCCCTCTTAGAAGTCATTTCTTTATGACTCCTCAACTTTCTTACATGAGTGCAAAGCGACCGACACTTCTCACTTCCAACGTCCAGAACTGTGGCAGGGAATGTGGAGTGAAGTACCGAGACCAGCTGACCACTCGCAAAAGATTGTCACTTGGTCTGTTTCAAGCATTTCTCTCTTTCTCTGACTCGCTCAATGTTCACAAATGTTTAGCTTACTTTCATTTCACCTTTATCTTTCATTCAGATGGGGAGGAAAAAAGTACATTCTCCCCACCCTACCCCACCCAAAAAAGATCAAGTGCCATTAAGTCAATCCTACCTCCTAGCAACCGATAGGGAAAGGTAGAGCTACCCCCATGGGTTTTCCAAGACCGCAACTGTGCAGCGGAGCAGATGGCCACCTCTTCCTTCTCTGAAGGGGGTGCTCCACTCAAGCTGCTGATCTGGCAGCCAGTGGCCCAACAAATATCACACTATACCACCAGAAATGGTATATTCCTAGAAATCTATTTTAAATCTCACCAGGCAAAAATCTGGTAAGAAAATGATAGCTGGGTTGGTAGACCTTCACAGATGTCGAAATGTGGAAGTTCTGGTGAGGCCAGACATGGATGTGGGGAGTACTGAGTGGGCCCCCAAATCTATTAAATCTTGGAGATTTCTCAATGCCTAAAGATCTAGACAATTCTCAACATCCACTGTGACTCCTCTCCATTCTAGGCCTAATTCCCTTGAAGGACTTATTCCAACTCAATTCCATGAAGCTGATTTCTACGCATACGGCATACCAGGTACATGTTGAGCTGCTGACTACAAACACAGTGGGCAGTTCAAAATAACCAGCCACCGTGCAGGAGAAGGATAAAGTTTTCTACCCTCATAAATAGCTTCAGTCTTGGAAACGCATGGGGGAAGTTCGACTCTGGGTCATTAAGAGTCGGAATTGACTTGATGGTAGTGAGTCTTGTTTGGGTCTGAAGAGAACTGCTCGTAGGGTTTCTGAGAATGTAAATCTTTAAGGAAGCAAATTGCCTCCTCTGGTGGGTTTGAACCTCTGGCCTTATATTTAATAACCCAGCGCTTAGTATTAATGACTTTTCTATTTAACATAAAACCAGTTTCAAAAGCCAAATTCATTGCCATTGAGTTGCTCCAACCAAACTCAATGCATCAAGTTGTATCCAGCCCATAGGGACGCTTGAGGACAGGATAGAGCTGTCCCCTGGGGGTTTACAAGATAGCTTCCTCTGACTCTCTCAGAGAAGCGAGTGAGTTTGAACTGCTGACCTGCGGTGAGCAACTCCATGAGTTTGCCCTACATCGCCAGGGCTCCTCCGCTGCGTGACTGCAACTCTAGTAACCCTCTGAGATTGCACACCTTTACAACTGCAGATAGCCTCATCTTTCTGGCAATAAGTAAGGTCAATTTTTAAAGGGTGTGTACTCTCTAGAACTTTGCAGGTATAACATATAGACTATTGGGTTTGTTAGATTTCCATTGCCAGTTCCGTACTTTATCTATTTTACATAAGTGTACATAGAATTATTGTGATGTTTTCTGTATGAGCCACAATTTACTCATTTCATTGTTTTCCCAAAAACAAGGGACAACAACTTAGCATATGGTACGTATTAACGTCTTGAGGTCTATAAAAGGAATCTGGTAAAGGCTCTTTCCTCTGGAACAGCTACTTTAAACCACAAGTTTTAGCTAAGAAACTTTCTGGCATCATTAATTAATAACCAAGAAAACATCAGAAAGATTCATATATGATATTCGCTCTTACCATGGTAATAATTTCCTGACTGCACAACCAAAAGTTTTCAAAAATGAATATCAAGACCAACCAAAAAATATTATTTTGTTCCCCAACCATAAATGAAAGACTGCCTTTCTTGTTGCTTAAATGTTCATGTTACTGACTTTGAGCCTTAATAAAAGTGATTTTGAGATAATAGTGAAAAAAATATTTTATAAACATTTCTTATATGAAGGGAACATGAATTTCACAATGAAGACAGCTTGCATGTTTATAAATGAGGGCAGACCTAGAATACCAAAAAAAAGCCACCATTAAAATTGCCATCAATCCACAGAGGAATTTCAAATACCTGGAATGCTTTGCTACACTTTGATCAGAAAGATGGAAATCTCTCTCACACACGCACAAACAGCAACAATTTACAAAGGAAAAAAGTTTTTTTACACACCATGTAAAGGATGTCCACTTAGTGAAAGCAAAGATCTAAAGCATTTGCTGATGAAGACCAAAGAATGCAGCCTGCAGTGCAGATGACAACTCAATGCAAAGAAAGCCAAAATCTCAGAGCTGGGCCAATAGACACACCGTGGTAAAAGAAGAAAAGACTGAGGAGGTCAAGGATTTAATTTTACATGAATCCATAATCAATGTTCAAGGAAGCAAAAGCCAAGAAATCAAAATACACATTGCACTGGGAAAATCTGAACAATGATGTCACTTTAAGGATTGAAAATAGGCTTAACTCAAGTCATGGTATTTTTAATCGTTTCATATACATGTGAAAGCTACATGATAAATAAGAAAGACTGGAGAAGAAATTTTTTTTCTCTTGAAGTATTTTTTTTTCTTTCTTAATCATTTTACTGGGGGCTCCTACAGCTCTTATCACAATCCATACATCCGTCCATTGTGTCGAGCACATCTGTACATTTGTTGCCATCATCATTCTCAAAGCATTTTCTTTCTACTTGAGCCCTTGGTATCAGCTCCTCATTTTCCCCTCTCTCCCTGCACCTCCTCCCTCCGTCATGAACCCTTGATCATTTACAAATTATTATTTTGTCATGTCTTATACCGTATGACATCGTATATCAGTGACGATGTTGGAAGCGAATATCAGACTATCAGAAGAACATGAACTGTCAGAAGAACAAACAAATTTATCTTGGAGGAAGTACAACAGAATGCTCCTTAGATGGCAAGACTTCATCTCACACACTGTGGACCAGCCTTTGGAGAAGAACCTTGTGTCTGGTGAAGCAGAAGGTAAGCGTGAAAGAGGAAGATCCTCCAGGAGATGGGTGGACACAGTCATGGTGGGGATGTCGCAGGGCAAGGCAGTGTTTTGTTCTGCTGTCTGTGGGGTCGCGATGAGGTGCGCCTAACAAGAACATGCTCATTCCATCAGTGCTCCATACACCTGGAGACCCATGAAAGGGAAAGAATCGCCAAGGCCCTAGCCAAGTGCCTAAGTCAGACAAAGAGCTTCAGAAATGGTTCATACGTCCATTGTCACTTTTCCATCTTGGATTTTTATGGGAAGATTATAGTTTATGTGATTTTATTGCTTTCAATGAACTGTGACTTGTGATTTGTTTGTGTCCTTCCATGAGACGTTTTGTTTAAATGAATTAGTAACTTAAAATAGTATTTCTCAGTCCATAAAACTTGGTGTTTCATTTGTAAAAAAAAAGTTATTGTAATAATACTAAATACAGTAATCCAAAGAAAAGGTTGGATTTACTGTAGTTCTAAAAAAACGAATCAAGATTGTGGATTAAGTACACATTAGGACGTCTCCCTTCTGTTTTTACTCTATAGAAATGCTTTCTACGTTAAATGCATAGATATTTGGGTGGTGGAGTTACATAATAGCCAAGAAGGGGGGAAAGGCATGTTGTTATTGTTTGTGTCAACCAGTTGGTTCCATCTCATAGTAACCTTTTAGGGGAAGGGTAGTGTAACCATGTGCTGCCAAGGCTCCAGGAGTTGTATTCAAGAGAGAGAAAACAGAAAATAGCCATCAATACCTAGGAAACATACTAAGCAGGTTCATTCATTCATGAACTAGATACAGGTAAAGGGAAATTAGTGATTTAGAACAAAAACTGGAGAAAATGGACATGCACAGAGAGTTAGAGAAAAGGAAATGATCAAAAATTATTTAAAACACATTAAGAAGGGAGTAAAAACTTGTTTAAGAGAATTCCACAGGAAGAGTATAGAAAGATGAAAAGAAAAACTATTCAAGGAAAAAATAAACTCTAGAGAAATTTCTAGGAAAAAGAAGGGGAGTAGGCTAAAAATGTCCACTAAAGGTTAATCAATTTTAAAATCTCTAAATGTGCACCACATTAAGAATGAAGAAATTTGAAAATAAAGAGAAATCACTAAAAGCTATTAGAGAAAACTGAAATCATCCACGAAAGAGCCATACTTGTTAGGGATAAAAAGCAATAAAAAAGACCCAAAAGAGAATACAGAGATACTGTGGTAGTTACGTAGTTTCATGTCAACTTGAAGATATAAAAGTGTTGAGGTGGAGTCTAGCCTGCCAATCAGGTCATGGCCTGATGCTACTACCTTTGGACGTGGCCTTCTCATGGGATTCTGGGAACTTCCTCTCTTTCTCCCTGGAAGCAGGCCACACACTCTCCGTGTGCTTCACCTTCCTGCTCTTGAGCCACTTGGGGATCTGGAGTAGCCACGTGGAGACCCGCACCAGTGCTCAGATGCTTCCACCATCATTGAATCCATAAGATTTTGCACCCACTGGCTTGTGATCTTCCTGCATCCGGCATCTTTGCTTGTGCTGCAAGAGTCTGAAGAGGAATTTTTGGACTAGTATCAGACTCATGGCCTAATATCAGACTTATAGACTTGATCTGGACTGGGCTGGGATGTATTCTTAATATACAATTACTCTTTGATATAAAGCTCTTTCATATATTTGTTTCTCTCGTTAACCTGGACTAACAGACATACCTTTTGAAGACACCACTTGTCTGTCAGTGTGTCATACTTGCTGAAAGGGAGAACGACTGGAAGCACCTGCTGATGGAAATGGCTTAGAACTCAGTGTACAGAAAACAGAAACCGTCCCAGCAATGGTACCATCGTGACAAACAGAGAAAAGACTGGCGTCAAGGACTCCATCTTGCCCGCATCCACAGGCAATGCTCACGGAAGCAGCATCCAAGAGATCAAAGGACACATCGCTTTGGGTAAATCTACTACACAAGATCTCTTTAGAGTATTGAAAAGCAAGGGTGTTACTTTGAGGCCTAAGGTGCATCTGACCCAAGCCATGGTATTCTCAGTCACCTCACAAGCATGTGAAATTTGGACACTGAATAAGGAAGACTGTGGAAAAATCAACGCATTTGAACTATGCGGTTGGCCAAAAATATTGTCAAAAAACAAACATAATTGTCTTGGAAGAAGTAAAGCCAGAATGCTTCTTAGAAGTAAGGGTATCAAAATGTATCTCATGTACTTTAGATACGTTAAAGAGAGAGACCAGTCATTGGAGAAAGCCATAGTGCTTGGCAAAATAGAGGGGCCGTAAAAAGGAGGAAAGCCTTCCAAGAGACAGACTGACACAATGGTGGGAACAATGGACTCAGGCATAGAGTCGCTGTGAGGATGGGACAGGACAATGTTTCATTCTGCTGAATACAGGGTCACTATGTCTAGAAACTGACTCCACCACACCTACCAATAACCTTTAAAGAACTGTGGTAAAATAACTAGGCACTTAGAAGCCTATGCCCAAACTAGCGATTCTTTTAGAACAGAGACCAAATGGAAGCATTTTCAGGGATATAGGGATCCAGAAAATATACCTCTCAGGCATTTGCTGGAATAACTACCAACGGATATACTTCTCCAGGAAGAAAAGCAATATCAGAGTGAAGGAGTCCATTTCAACAGGTAATGGCGAGGGAGAAAAAACAAAAATTTAAATGCATGTAGGCCATCTAATTCAGTGGTTCTCAACCTTCCTAATGCCATGACCCTTCAATACAGTTCCTCGTGTTGTGGTGACCCCCCCCCAACCATAACATTATTTTTGTTGCTACTTCATCACTGTCATTTTGCTACTGTTATGAATCGGGTGACCCCTGTGAAAGGGTAGTTCGATCCCCAAAGGGGTCGCAGCCCACAGCTGAGACTCGCTGATCAGATTCAATATTCTTTACTTCATAAAGAAGGGGGATAGGAAGGAAGGAAGAATAGAAAAAGGTCTGCTCTTTTGATTAAAATAAGCTTGAACTGAGATATAGGTGATAATAGCTCCGTGTGGAGAGAAGGAGTTATTTATATTTCCTTGTTCATATTTCCTTGTCAGGGAGAAAGCTAGTCTATGCATTTTAGGCTCTGAAAGTAAAACACAAAAGCATGTATATTAAAGAGTGTTGCCACTGACACAATAGAAGTACAGTGACTGAACTCCAATATCATAGAAGACAATAAAAGGCATGAGATGCTGCCAACTTGGAGCTAAGCCACCTCCTGCTGACGATTTGTCTTTGGGGCGGGGCTGGGACTGAGCACAAGCCTACATCAAGGCCCCAAAGGATTTCCATTTGATCTCTAACATTTTACACCCACTCCCCTCTTACCCACCTGGGTGGGCTCTAAAGACCAGCTCGTTGCATGAGAATGGAGGTTCAGTTGTTTTTCCTTGCTGTGTTCAGACCATCCATTTGCCTTCTTTTAAGAAAATAGGACCACAGTAAGGGCAGCAGCTCACATATACTGGTGTGCCGCTCACGGTGACGGTCAGGTACGGCTCATTCCTCGGTCCAGAAGGAGACTTGGAAGTGCCAGGCCTGGATCAAGCAGGGTTGGGTGACCATGGCTTTATCAGTTCGCCTTCCTCTTGTGTTGGGTCAGAAGGAAACTCTACTCCCTCCCCTGGGAAACTCTACTCCCACCCCTGCGACGGTGTGACGGTGTCCCCACAGCCTGCCCTGTCCTCTTAGCCTGGTGGCGTCCCTGAGCGTCAGGCCCCAGGCGTCTCACTTTGGATCATCAGGAAGCACATTCCAAACGTCTCCCTGGTGCCTCGGTCTTCCCTCCCTTCCCTCCGCATAGCGGATGAGGAGCTGCAGGGCCTCACGCGGCATAGATGCTGGACATGCACAGAACAGCCACCGCGGACCCAGCACTGCCTGGGGGTCGGCCTTGACACTGTGACCTGGAGGAGGCTGGCCCTTTGCTCAGCTGACCACCGGTCCCCAACAGCAGGAGGAAGTGGGAAGTGGGATGCAGGAGGAAGTGACAGCAGAGCCCAGCTTCTCCGAGGCGACCCCACGGGGCAGTCCACAGCCATCACCACTGTGCCCTCTACCTCCTTAATGTGAAACAAAGGCAGATAGACAGTTCACTACTGCTGTGAATGCAAACCACTTGAGGACAAGATCCTGAGAAGCGAGGAGAGGGTTTATTTCCTTACAGTACTAACCATCCTGCAAACAAATAAGAAAATGAGAAGGGGTCTGTTTCTAGGTGGTGTTTGTTACATTCCCCACCATCCATTTCCAGGCTTGTATTTTTTTTTCTCTAAATGAAATAAATAAAACATTTGAGCTGATTTTTAATTATTATCCAACTGTGGGTAGGACCAGAATGGATTCCCATGTGGTCCATATACTATCCTTCAGGTTCAAGACCCTGAAGTCCAACAAACCAATTCAGCCCACATCCCAGGCAGACACGAGACTGTAACCTATACCCCATCTGCTATGTGCAGGTGAGAAAAGTTCTCAATGGAGGAGAACCCCAGTGAACTTATGGGGTCACTGCCTTTTCAATATGGGTGGTTCAGAGCCCCATTATCTCATGCTCTCTGTTGGCTTAAATTACTCTTCTTTGGCTTCAGTGGGCAAGTAGTGGAACAAAGATGTCAATATAGAAACTACCATAGCCAGGGGTCACTGGGGGGTTACCCAATTAGAGAACTTTAAGAAACCACAAAGAAGAAATTAACTTTTCTATCATAATAAGGACTCTCCCTATGGGAGACGGAACAATCACTTCTGTGTGCTCGTTTTCTCTCAGCTGGGTGACTCCTGAAACCCAAGGAGACACATAGCAAAACTGCCTTCCGTAAATGGTGGGCAGGGCACAGCACCGCCCCTGGGGACGAGTGGCTCGCTAGACCAGCTGGCTGCCAACACTTTTTCCATGTAAAGAAAAAGTCATTCCCACAGAAAACACAAGAGGCAAGTGGAAGAATGGGCTGCTTTTGCACTTCTTTCCATGGACATTCCCACGAGTGGCTTTCTCCAAATGAGCTACGTACTTCCCCCTTATTGCAAGGTCAAGAATGTCCCGGGGCAGGCACAAGATCAAGGCACTCGGGCCATGGTCTTTGTCAGAGATGACAAAAGTCCAACTAAGTCAGAGCCAGCAGCGAGAGAGCATAGGTGAGATATCTGAGGGAGATTCTGTGGGTAGCATCGCAGGAATGGGTGGGTGGTTAGTCGAATCCACAAGAATTGAACCCTTTTGATAGCAGTTGGGTGTTTAATCATTTGTGCCGTGAAGCCAAGCATTACCAACTGCTTAGAAATGAAAATTAAAGAGCTAGTGTCTGTGTGAGTGGCAGGGACGATCATCAGATAAATTTTCAATCATGTCGAGGAACACATGGACTATCGTGGAGTAAACTCTGCAAAGAACTGTGCAGCTGGAGGTCAGGATTCAAATCCGGAAATGGCGATCAGAAATCAGTGTGCTTAGTCATAGGAGAGGTAGGAACGCATGAGGACAGGGTCTGGAGTGATCAAAGGGCTGTGGGTTCTGTAGTCATAAGGGCTGGGCTTCTCAGAGCCTTGGGGGTGTCACAAAATGGGCTGGAGAGTAAGAGGGTGGGCAGCTGAGGTTCCAGCCCCCATTTTTAAGTACCGGCATTTTTGTAAGATCAGCAATTTTTCCCCCTATTCTACAAACCAGATTTCTACAGTTGGTTTGCTCTAAATGGAGAATCTGATCAGATGGTTCAAGATCATCTCTGAGAATCACTGTTCCATTCTACTTGTTGGGCTCACTGCATGCTGTGATCACTGAATGCTGTACCATCCACCAAGTCTTGTGCTGGAGTCCTGCCTACAAGGTGGGGCCCAGATGGTAGGATGCTTCAGGAGTCAAATTAGCAAAGGAGAGGTGGTGGGCCTAGATCGTCTCTCAGCCCCTGCTAGAATGGAGACGTTTAGAGGAAGTGAAAGGTCCAACCAGGATGAGGTGAGACAAACACAGAGTCATAAACGGGCGTCAGTGATGGGGAGTGTGAGCATGAGGGTGGGCAAAAGCGCGAGGCCTGGGCTGGGTGGATGCGTTGGGTCTTTGTCCTCAGAGAGCATCTCTAGGGAAACTGATAGTTTCAGCTCTAAGGAACCGAGCTTTGCAGCCCAGAGTCCTTCCTTAATCAAAGCATGGGTCATGTGGGTTGCATCCCTGAAGGGCCTCTGAGGAGATCATTGGACAGAGGACAAAGGCTTCGCACCGTCTCTCACCTGGGAATGAAATTGAAAGTGTTCCTGGGTGAGGTGACACACTGTCTTACCTCCAAACCTGTTGCTTGGACTCAACTCACTGTGACCCATCTGTTTCCGAGTAGACTGTCTCCCGTGGGTTGTTGGTGGCTGAGTTCTCAGTAATCTATGACAGGCCTTTCTTTGAATGCGCCTCTGAGTGGATTCAACGCTCCAACCTTCCCACGAGTAGCTGGGCCTGTTGACTGTTTGCATCCCTCAGGTAGTTGACCCTGCCTACAAAATGAAAATGGCTAACGAAGAGTACCCTACTGGAAGGGGATGGGTAAGCTTGTTGTTGCTGGTGTTAGGAGCCGCTGAGCCGGTGCCAACTCATAATGACACTGTGTCCATCAGAATGAAGCACTGCCGCCATCCTCACACGTGTTTGTTTGTTTTGTTTTTTCTCACAAGTGTTCTTATGTCTGAGCCCATGGTTGCAGCCACTGTGTCAATCCACCTTGTCGAGGGCCTGCCTCTTTTTCATTGCCCTTCCACTTTAGCAAGCATGAGGTCCTTCTCCGGGGACTGGTCTCTGCTCACAACACGTCCAAAGAATAAAAGAAGGCTCGCCATCCTTGCCTCTAAGGAGCCTGGGGGAGTTAATATCCAGTTTTATCATAAAGCTACACAACCCAGGCAGGGCTTCATCTTTAGTCAGAAAAGCCAGAAGGATGGAGGCTGCTGATGCTCAGGAGAGTAAAAGTATAGTTGGAAAGACCCACTTGGCTCCTGTCACAGTTTTGTCCCGAACTAGCCCCAAATGTGCCAGCTCCGTTCTGGTGAACGACACAAAGCAGCATCTTCTACATCAAGGCTCTTGAGTCCAGAACACAATCTCCATCTTCCTCCCCACCCCCTAAAAGTTCCTAACTTCTTCCCCTAGTGGTTTTTGGGTTTTGTTTTTTTTTTTTTTTTTTTGTATTTTAAGGCTTTGGGCTAAGAAACACGTCTATCAGGGGGAGAATGACCCCTTGCAAGCCTCTTCCTGCCTTCAGAAAGAGCCCTCACCAGACCCTTACCCACAGTACTGAGTCCCCGCAGCTCTCAAGCCAGGCTGGCTCCAGGGCCCGAGGCAATGACAAACCGGTTCTCCACTTTCCCCTTCTGTCCCAGGAGGATTTAAAATCCCCTTTCTTTGTCCCCGATGGTACCTTTTTGTTAGAAATATCCCAGTAAGTGAGGTCTTATCATTTTTTAATCTCCTTGCTGCCCCCTCCGGAAAGGAGAAATAAGAGAAGGAACCTTCATCCACCATAGCCTCCTTGCCTCCCTGCTCCTAAACCACCCCCGGTCACTTCGCATTTACAGGTTTCTAGGCATCTGGGCACCTAAACTCACTGTCTCCTTCTGAGGACAGCACCTCTACCCCCAACCGGCATCTCTCTCCTCAGTATTTCTGCAGTTCAACTTTCCTGGTGCTGTCTGCACTCAGGGCCTGCACACCCAAAACCATTACTTCTTTGTTTTGATCTTGAAAGTCTTTGTCCCGATACTTTGTACTAAAGATGCAATATAAAAATTAATTGCCTTGTATCATGAGAAGCCAACTATTTAAAGTGCTGTCAACCGGCATTATTACAATGAGCGTGATAATAAAGTTCAGGATGAGTCATGTAAAGCCAAATTACAAAGGTACGCAGATGAAAGAGTCAGCAGAAGCTGCAACCAAGCCTTGTAATGAAGCGATCGGGCAGATGACGACATTCTAGAAATCCCATTTCTTTCAGGCCAGGTGCAATTTGAAATAATGACAGGGCTCTCTCCAGCCAGGCTAGCTCTCGTTAGTTTCACGCCAACTGATAAAGACCCTCACATGCATGTAGCTTTTGCCACCGTAAACCGTGAAGTAAGGACCCTCCAACGTGACCTATCTTTGTTCCAGATTGGCATGGCTCTGCCTCTCTCTCCATCACCGCTCAGGCAGTCCTTGCCAACCCCTTCGTCTAGTCACCAGAAAGGAGCCTTTTGCTAAGGAGACCCTAATGGCAGATGACTCCCCAAAGGAACGCACTCTTCACAGTGTTGGAAGTCACTAGAAACACGTGTCAGAAACTCTGGATTTCCAGCCTGGCTCTGTTGTAAGGAAACCTAGATCCAATGCTTCTAAACCTATCTGCGCCTCTTCTTCCACATCTGACAGAAGAAAGTTTAATACAAAACAAAACAAAAATTTAAACAAAGCAGCCTCCTTGCCCAACCAATCTGCTGAATTTACTGGGAACCACTAATGAGCGGGTGACTCTGAACATGCCTTAAATAGTGTACGGTGACCCACTGGCTTCTCCTTCTTGCTGTGATGTGTCCTTCTCTAGCCATCTTCACCTGGACGGGTTATCTGGAGTTTCCTCCCTCCCTCCTCCTAGGAAAGGGGGCAGCGCTGTAAATTTAATGTGTATGAAAACCATCTGGCCTGGCTGACGTGACTGAACAGGAATGAGCTGTTGTACAGATTTAGGATTCGAGTGTTCTCTCGGACTCCGTACCCTGTAATTACAGCAAACTATAAACCATAGTCTAGCATGTTTGCTAGGAGCATTCTAGTAAATGCCATAGAATTATCTCAACCAACCCCTTCATTTCACAGATGGGGAAACTGAGGACCAGAAAGGTTACGAGGCTCCCCCTGAGGCTTCCCAAGCAGTTTATAATGGTGCTAGATCAGGACTCAGATTCTAGATTCCTTGTCTAGTGCTCTTCCTTGTTTTAAAGTCTACCCACTGACCTCACATGATGCCGTTGAATTGGGACAAATGGTCATTTTGAGACTCCTGGCCCAGTCACATCCCACTTCATTTATCTCCCACGAACGCACATCCCGTCACTTCATAGTGGCAGGAAATCCTCTTTGCTTGTTGACTTTCATTGTTACACCAGGGAAATAGTTTACTGGAAAGGCCTCCCTACGAGGTTGCGTCGATGATATCTCCCCGGCGATACGATCTCTTCCTTGAGGACAGATGCATGGGTACGTTGAATAGAACGGCTGGGGGAGGCTCTGGATGCCTGGGTCTTGGTTTCCTTCCTTGGCAGCTGGGTTCTTGGGAAAGCAATTTTCATAGTTTGTCTCTTGCTGAGCAATTTTCCTTGTCTGGAGAATGATATTATGGCTCAGAAAACATTTTGCAAATTATGAAGTGTGGTATAAATCAGTGATTACTGCCTGAAAAGTCCAACAAAACCCATTGTGTGGCAAAATGCACAACCAACACTTGTTAAGAAATTCTTGTCCCCAATTATGCAACCCGGCGACTTGGGGAGGCTGTGTGGGAAAGCAGCGGGCTTTTTCTGCCTGCTGGTATCTGAGCACAGTTCCTCTCTCCATGCTCAGCGTGGGAGAGCCTCTCTGCTCCTTCCCATAACCCAACCCCCATTGCTCTAATCTGAAGTCACAGAATTGTGTCTGTGCTCTGGGAGGACCTGACCCCGTTCCCCCTGCCCTCCCCCATTCTCAAGATTTGCCAGTTGTTCAAAGTGAGCTCTAGTGGGTGTTTGCGTTGGTTAACACGCTCAGCTGCTAGCTAAAAGGCTAGCGGATCGAGTCCACCCAGAGGTGCCTTGGAACAAGGGTTTGACGATCAGGTTCCATACAGTCAGCTCTCAAACACTCTGTGGAGCCCAGTTCTACTCGGACATGCTCAGTAGGACTCGACTCGGCAGCAACCTGGTTTCTGTAGAGCATGACCTGCTTAGGGAAGGGTGTCTAAGTGAGATGGCCACTACGTTGTCACTCACAAATGACCAGAAGAGAATTCACAGCACCTCAACAAAAAAGGGGACTCATACAACTGAAGGTAACACTGAACTGCCAAGTGTCTGTAAGTATCTGCAGGCAGTAAAGAGAGGCGTGCCAGGAAATCCGGGTACCTGACCGCCCATCACCACCTTGTTTCTCCCCCTGAGTTGGCCTCACTCTGTCCCACGGCAGACAGACCTCCTCCACCTGACCAGAGCTATAACTGAGACCCACGGCCGCCTCACTTCATCACGAGAGAGACGAGGGGCTTCTTCCTCCCGGTTCTACTTTGGAAAACCACAAAAGAAGGCTATAAGCTACCCTGTCTGAGTTTGTTAAGGACACGAACTCAGATTCTATGTCACAAGAACTTGGTGCGTGACTCAACTGAATTTTTTAACTTCCAAAAAATTCATTGGAAGTAAGAAAGGACTGGGGTGGGAAGGGGGTGGGGGTGGTTGTTTGGGCCATTTTTTTCTCCCCCAAAAGAAGCATGATGAGAAGCAAGAGGTGCAGACTGCATTTGCATGGCCTCATTCTGCTCTTCTAGAACCAGGGCCTTTCACTAAAGCGAATGGATTCTTAGGGCCACAGTGGAATCCCCATCTTCCATGCAGAAACCTCGCCCCCCGTCACGGGATGCTCGTGTGGTTGTTGTGACGTGGAACAGGTTTCAGCAGAGCTCCGACAGATGCAGAAGAAAGGATTGGTGATCGATCCACCCACCCCCAAATCAACCAAACCAAACTCCTCAGATCCCTGCACCTGTGTGCATAGGTTCACCACGTGTCAGCGACGCATAACCCCCTAACGAGTACTAAGCGTAATGACATTCAACTTTCATTTGTGAAAAAGTAACGCATGAAGGAATGAAAACATCGGATGTCGTCAAATATTTTCTACTATGGTCTTAACTTTCTAGCCTCTGCATGCTGCTGCTGCTGCTGCAGATACAGCAGAACACACCCTCGCGGGCTCCTGGGCATCCTCGTGGTCAAGGCGAGCTCTATGTGAGTCCATGGTTGCAGCCACTGTGTCAGTCTAGCTCACTGAAGATCTTCCTCTTTGTGGCTGACTGTCTGTTTTCCCAAGTCCTTCTCCAGCCTGAGCCTTCCTGGTAAAGTACTTGAGAGGAAGACCTCAGGAGTATTCTTCTACCAGAGCACGGTGGTGCTGTAGCAATCCATGATATCGTACACTATTCTTTGCCAGCACCACCGTTCAAGCACGCCCACTCATCTTCAGTCTTTCTTAACCACTGTCAATCTATCCAAGTCCTACTGGGTAGAGGTTACCAATTGGGCTGTAACATGAAAGGTTCGACACCACCAGGGGCTCCGGGGAGAAAGACGGACGGGGCTTTCTATTCCCGTAAAGAGCTGCAGTCTTGTTCTCCCCTGTCCTGTATGGTGTCACCCTCAGTCCGAATGGTCCTTCCAGGATGGCTTGGGTTACATGCATCTTACTCCTCAAAGTGACGTCTCAGCTTTTCAACACTTTAAGGAGATTTTGTGCAGCAGAAATCCTCTAAAGCAATACGGCACTTGATTCCTTGACTGCTGCTCCATTGGGTGTTGATTATGGATCCGAATAATTGAACTCCTTGACAACGTCTGCCTTTTCTCCATTTGTTGCGATGCTGCTTATTGTTCCAGCTGTGGGGAGTCTTTGCCCTGGACGTTAAGGTATAAGCCATACTGAAGATTGCTTTGATCCACGTTAGTAAGTACTTCCGGTCCTTGGGACCTTCAGCAAGTAAGGCGGGGTCACCTGCATATCACAGGATGGGGATGAGTCTTCCTCCAATCCTGATGCCCACTCTTCGTTGTAGATTCCTGCTTCTTGGATCATTTGCTCAGCAGACAGCTAAGTATCTCGAAAGAATACAATCCTGATGCACACCTTTTCTTATTTCAACTCATGCAGGATCCCCTCGAGGGAGTTACACAATTTCGTGTCAACTTGATAAAAGAATGAAGGGGTGGAGTTCAGCCTGTCAATCAGGTCACTGCCTGATGGTGCCTCCTTGTGGGTGTGGTCTAACCAGGAGGATTCTGGGACCTTCCTCTCTTTTTCTCCTGGGCATCGGATCACACTCTCTCTGCTTTCTCTTTCCTGTTAACAAGTCACGTGGAGGCATGCTGAGACCTGGGAGAGCCCTGGAGATGCTTCCACCGCCACGGGATCCACAAGACTCTGCACCCACTGGCCTGTGACCTTCCTCCATTTTGCATCATTGCATGTAGCTGTGTGAGTCTGAAGAGGGATTTATAGACTACTATCAGACTTATGGGCTAATAGTGGATTTGATTTGGACTGGGCTGGGACGTTTTCTTGATATTCAATTACTCCTTCATATAAAGTTCTTTCTTACACATATATGAGTGTCTCTGGATTTGTTTCTCTGGTCCGTCCAGCCACACACACACACACACACACACACACACACACACACCTTGTTCTGTCTGGATGATTGCTTCCTGGTCTGTGTACAGTCTCCACATGAGCACAGCTAAATAGTCTGGAATTCTCATTCACACAGTAGAATGCCTGAAGCCAATTCTAAAAAGGCGACAGCAGCCCATCTCCAGAGACCTTCCAGAAATCCAAGCCCGATTCAGAAGAGGCTGTGGAACAAAGACAGCCTTTGCCATCGCTGATGTCAAATGGATGGATCTTGGCTGGAAGCAGAGACCAACCAGAAAGATGTGTCCCTGGATTGTATCTCCTAGTAATACTCTTAGCAATCTAGCTATTTTGGGAAGGATCATAATGTATGTCTCACTCTTCCTCCCACCTTGTTTTTCTGCTTCTTACCTTCATCCTTTGGCAATCAAATGAGTCAAGCCCCTGTTTGTAGACTCAGTCAGAGTCCTAAAACGACTCACAAAATTACAACCGAAGTCCTTGCCCCTGACTAATGAAAGAGCTGACTCTGTCATGCCTTCCAGAACAGAGGTGCTCAAGCTTTAACATGTACAAGAATTAACCTGGACCACGTGCGAACAATGCAGGTACCCTGACCTAGTGCTTCCCAAACTTGTCTGCACATTGGAATCACCTGGGGAAACTTTTAAACATTCCAAAGTCCAGGCCACACCCCAGGCCAATTAAATCCCAACCCCTGGGGGTGTCATTCAGGCATCAGTCGTTTCTGAAGCTCCCCAGAACAATCCAATGTTCACACAAGTTTGGGATTCACTGCCCAGGGTTCTCGGCCCTGCCTGCAAACCAGAATCACCCAGGCAGTATTTTTTTTAAAAGCGTGGGTAAAGGAGGGGAAAAAGTTGGTCCCTAGCCTAAACCAATTAAATTAATCTCAGGGAAGAAAGCAAGGGTGATTGGATGGAAGCTTGTTCTTCGAAGCTCCCCAGTGGAACATTCTTCACGTACACCCAGAGGTTTTAATCAACTGACTGCACTGGGAGCCAGGAATGTGCATTTAGCAAGTACCTCCTTCTGGTTCTGACTGAGGGCTGACCCTCACGCCGAGAGTGATTGCCCACGGACCCCAAGCTCACCAAAGGGTGATTCCTGGACCGGCAGTGCTGGTATCTCCTTGGAACAGGATGGGAACACAGAATCTCAGGGCCCACCTCAACCTGCTGAGTCAGTCTGTGTTTAGCAAGGCCCTGGGAGGAACTAATGGAAACTGAGGATTTAATGAGCACTCACCTAGAAGGAGGAGTCCTGGTTACGAGTTGGGCCGCAATCTCACCAACAAGTCCACAGTTGGAAATCACAGTTGCTCCACCGGACACAGACGGGCTTTCTCCGCCTATCGGTAGTTACAGTCTCAGCAACCCACAGGGGCCGTTCCACTGTGTCCTGTAGGGTCTTGATGAATCAGCCTTCACTCGACCACCAACTTGTTGTTTTATGTTTTGTTGTTGTCTAGAACAGCTGTTCTCAGCCTGTGGGTCGCGACCCCATTGGGGGTTGCACCACCCTTTCACAGGGGTCGCCGGATTCATAACAGTAGCAAAATGACAGTGATACAGTAGCAATGAAAATAATTTGATGGTTGGGGTCACCACAACCTGAGGAACTGTGTTAAAGGGTCGCAGCATTAGGAGGGTTGAGAACCACTGCTCTAGAAGGATCCCTCTTTCTTCCAAGAGCCCTGGTGCTCCGTTGGGAAAGCCTTGGATGGCAAAGCAACAGAAACCTGCAAAAAAAACCCCAAAGAGCATCCACCTACAGCTGTCCACGTCTAACTTTTAAAAAGATCGTTCACCAGTCTCGTTTACTACGTTTGTGGACATCACCAGGCACAAACATTAAAAGCCATAAATAAATTTTTTAAAGAAATGTGTGGGAGGTTTTTAAAAATACAATCAAAGTTCATATTCAGACCCCTGAGCGGCAGGGAGTGACAGGTAGTCCTGACTCAGAACTAATCAGAAACAAGAGCTTATCAGGCTCCCCGGGTGAGGTTTGTCCTGGTGATCAGTCTCCGGAGAAGGCCTTCAGAGCCACACAAGGAATGACGCCCGACGGGGTGCAAGTCAGTCAGCAGGGTGCCTAGCACCGACCAGGTGTTCAAGGCATGCCCATGCTCCCGCCTCCGAACACACAGCCCTATGTGTCTCTTGTGATTCTTAGCCTATGCCGTCTGAATTTCATTTCATTGGCATGTCACTCTTGTTCTGCCCTTCCAGATTCGACTGTAGGTCCCTTGTGAAGAGGGATTGTCAGGTAGCTAGAGACAGGGACAGGAAGGAGGTTGTCCCTCCCATGCCTGCACAGACCCCCTAGAGGAGGTTGGGAAGGTAATCAGGCAAGTGTTAACCACCACAAGGACCCCTTAACTGAACACGCTCCAATTCAAGCCCCCTAGCCAGGTGCAAGTCACACCTGGGCGGCCCAACCCAGACCCAGGCTCATGACCCCACCCAGGTGGGTTTAACACAGCCAATGGGGTCAACCCATACCATCAACCATGCCTCCCCAACCAGAGATTGGAAATACCTGGGGGGCAGGGAGGCTGTTCTCTTTTATCCTGCTCTTGGTCAGAGGGAGGGGGCACACACACATCACCTGGGCAGCCCTCCCCCCCCTCAGTGCCCGCTCCAGATCTGGTTGAGACCCACCGGCACCTGTGCAGGCCTCTTCAGGGCCCACAGCCTCTCCCTCCCCTCACTTATTTTCCCCCCCCACCCAGTGCCGACTCAGACTGTGCTACTCTCTGGCCTCAGTTCCCCACGTGTGCGTGCGCAGTTCCACAAGGTTGCTCTTGCCCAGTTGTGAACCCCAGCGTGGCATTCTGCGGGGCTTGGTAGGCTTCTCTGAAATAGTGTGTACCCTTTTGAGACTGTAAAACCTGAAGATTCTGTCCTTCCAAAAAATCCACTTGGGTTACAAACGGGCTTCGGCTTGCCTGCTTTCTCTTTCTCTTGCCTAGCCACTGGAGAACCCTCACAGGAACATTACTAGCTTCCTCATCCACCCACCCATTGTGCCCAGTGTCTAGCACAGGACTCACCCAGGGAAACGTACTGGTAAGCGATGCTGGAAGAAGTATTTCTCTGGACAACTGTCCTGAAGAAGTGACAATTTGGTTACTTCTTATTTTCCTTATGAAAGGGTGTCTGGACAGATTTTTCTCATTGGCGTAGGCTGAGTCAATCCATTAAACGTTTCTCTCCACTGTCAGTTCTGACCTCAGCCAGGGGAGCCTGTTGCATTCGCAGTGGCAGACAGGCTGTCTACTCTCCTGCAGACCCCCTACACCAGCGGTTCTCAAACTGTAGGTCAAGACCCCCTTTGAGGGTCGAATGACCCTTTCACTGGGGTCACCTCAGACCATCAGAAAACACAGATTTCCGAGAGTCTCCACTCCTCTATCAGTCTCCAGGTGGATCCACCCACATGCAGATATACCCACATCGGAGTATCCAGTGTGAAGACTGTTACCCATGCTACACCATGCTTCAAGACAACATTTCATTGACTTGTCATTAGCAATAAATATTTCACAATATAGAATTACATATGGTGTCTATGATTCATCACCATGCTTTAATTATGTTCAGTTTGTAACCATGAAAATACATCCTGCCTACCAGATATTTACATGAAGATTCATCACAGTAGCAATATGACAGTGATGAAGTAGCAACAAAAATAATGTGATGGTTGGGGTCACCTCCACATGAGGCACTGTATGAAAGGGCCGCGGCATGAGGAAGGTTGAGAACCGCTGCCTTACACAAAGCAGAGCAAACCAATCCGCATTCTGCCAGGGACTCAGGACCACATGCTGCTCACTGGAATGTCCCCATCTTTTTTGGTTTGGTTTTCCAAACATTAAAATAACACTGTCCCATCAATTCCGACTCTCGGCAACCGTCTAGGGCCGAGCAGAACTGCTCCACAGGGTTCCCGAGACGGTAAATCTTTATGGAAGCAGACTACCCCGCGCTGCTAAAACAGCTCCCCATCTATGTTGACAGTGATGATTGTACCGTGCGTGCCCCGCCCCGGAAACATCCCCTCTGTACCAAGGCTTCACCCAAGCGCACCATCGATACCACCAGCAGCACTCTCTTGGTCTAGTCCAGAGCTGAATTCACCCAGCAGGTGAAAACCCTGCTAAAACTATGACCATCTAACTTAGAAAATAGATGAGAAAGGAAGATTTGTGCAGGATTGGTGGGGTAATTTGTTCTGTACACGTTTGCCAGAATTCACCAAGAAAGTGGTCTGATCTTGAGCCTCTTTGAGTGGAAATATTTTTCTTCCTTGTTTGATCTCTTGCTATATCCTTCATTTAATATTCATTATTGGTGGATTTCAAGTCAACCTCCTTGCTTCCATAGGTTACCAATAGGCTTTAGGGCATATAATTAAATCGATAAATGTACAATGACATTGTTACAAAGAACAATATCAACTAGAACCCTATCAACTAGAACCCAGCACATGTTTAATCTGTTCTTTACCTGGATCCCTGGTAGTGTAGTGATTACATGTTGGACTGCTAACTGCAAGGGGATTTCTACCCCCCTAATGAGTTACAGTCTCAAAACTCACAAGGGCAGTTCTGCCCTGTTCTAAGGACCCCACACTTAGATTTAATGGAATTTAATATTTTGCCATTTTTATTTCAGATCTCTCATTTTTACAAAGGAATTAAAATATTATAGAAACAGTTAAATGAGTTCTCGTGTCATCACTCCCTCCACCCCACCCTGCAGAGACAACCATGTTCTGAAATGTACTAACATATTTCCCATGCATTGTGGTAGTTGCATAATCTCTGTCAACTTGAGAAGGGGTGGACTCTAGCCTGTCAATCAGGTCACAGCTTGATGACCTCATTTGGAGGCTCAAAGGAAATAAATAGCTCACTGGAGGGCAGACATTCTCTCTCTGCTTGACTTCCTGCTGACAAGCCACATGGAGACCCCTGCTGGAACCAGACTCCTGGAGCTGGAGGAGACCCACGCCAGCGCTGAGATGTTTCTACCATCACTGGATCCATAAGACTTTCCACCCACTGGCCTGTGATTTTCTCACATTTGCCATCATTGTATGTGTTGTGTGAGTCTTAAGAGGAAATTATAGACTCGTATCGACATATGGCTAATATCGGACTTATGGGCTTGATGTGAACTGGGCTGGGATGTTTTCTCAATATACAATTACTCTTTCTATAAAGCTCTTATACACAGGAGTCTCCCTGGATCTGTTTCTCTAGTCCACACAGAGTAACACAGGCATCCTACTGACCTTAGATACATAGATTATGAGAGAGAAATCATCCTATTGGTACAAAGGTTAAGCACTTGGCCATTTACTCCTGTATAGGTTATTGCCTAGAAAACTCTGTGGGACTATTCGACTCCGACACTACGGTCTTTATGAGTCAGAATTAACTCCACAGCACCTGAGAACAGCAGCAGGGACAGACTAGAAAAACCTGATGTCGAATCCAGACCCCGCAAAAAGCAAGCAAGCTTTCCCATAACATCCACTGACACTGGAAGCAGACCCCGAGGAATCTTCCTTTCAACTGATTGGCTGCTCATAGCATATGTCATTATGGATGTTTTTACACTGTGTAGACCTCATCATCGGGATTACGGAAACTTAACTGCTAAATCACTGAGAATCCTGGCCCAGCCAAGTTGACAAAAAACTTTATCACAATTAGGACTGTTTTGAGTTCACATTAACAGTGCATACTAGTTTCTAGTATTTATCCTGGCTAGTCTTTCTTTTAATTTTCCTTATTTATTTCTGTATAACAGTCTATTACATATACATGATCCACTGTTTATTGACATATGGTCCCCTGCTTATTTTCTCATTTTCCTTTTGACGATTTTTTCCCATTCTTTATTCTTCTTTACATGACTTCATTTAATGACAAAACAATTGGTTTTAGGATTCTAAATTATAAATGTTTCAGACATCATCCTGTGTTCTTCTTCCTGCATCTGGGTCACCTGTTCTCAGGCTGAGGCTGGTCCTCTTCTTCTCCCTGCTTTGTGGTCAGCCCAGCGGGATTTTCCTCCAGGTACTTGTAGCATTTTTGTCTTGAACATTCTGGAATTTTCCTATGATATGCCTATTCATTGATTCCACTTAGACTCAACCAGCATTGTCAAGCTTGTGTTAGTCTGGGTTGACTAGAGAAACAAATTCATAGACACTCATGTGCAAGAGAGAACTTCATATACAAAAGCAATTGTACATTAAGAAAACATCCCAGCCCAGTATAGACCAAGTCCATAATTCTGATATGGCCCCATATGTTGATACTCGTTCATAATTTCCTCTTTAGACTCATGCAGCCATGCAATGATGCCAAATGCAGGCCAGTGGCTGGAAAGTCTTATAGATCCAGTGGCGGTAGAAGCATCTCAGTGCTGGCTGGTGTGGGTCTGTCTCCACGTGGCTCCTCCAGCTCCTGGCTCTGGTTCCATCAGGGGTCTCCATGAGGCTTGTCAGCAGGAAGCCAAGCAGAGGGTCTGTGAATCTGTTTCTCTAGTCAACCCAGCTTGACACAAAGCTTTCCGTGGGTCTCCCTTTGCCCCCGCACTGTGTGTGTGTGTGTGTGTGTGTGTGTGTGTGTGTGTGCTGCAACTTTGGAAACTTCCTCAGATGAACTTTCCAGCTCCTGAATCTGCTGAGTGTGCTCATTCTGCTATTTAGTCAACACTCAGTAAATATTTGTTGAGCACTTAGTGTGTGTTAGGTGCTGTCCTAAGGAGCTCCGTTGGCACACTGGTTAAGCACTCCTCCACTAGACTGCCGGTTCTGCAGGCTAAACTTCCAGAAGCCCCGCTGCAGAAAAGTCCTGGAAATCAGCTCCAGGAGGAAAGGGCTCTGAGGCAGCTCCACTCTGTCCTGGAGAGTCACCGGGAGTCTGGAATCTGCACGACAGCACACAACACCAGGTCCCGTCCTAGACGTGGGCGTAAAGCAGGGAGCACATGAAGTAACTTCCCTCAAGAAATGCCCTTTCCCTTGAGGAAAAAGAAATAATAAAAAAGGTATATGTCAAAAACAAACCATGCGATGAAGAAAAAAATAAAAGAAGGCAAATGGTATATGATGAGGGATGGAGTGGATACCACAGTTGGAGAAAGTCTCTACAGGAAAGTGACTTTTGAGAGGAGATCTGAAATGTCCTGAAAAGGAAAAATTTCTCTGACGCTCTAGCTTGATGGCTGTCTTTTCTGTCATAGACCGTAATGAGCTTGCTGTTGGTGCTGCCTACGCTACAGGACATCTGTCTCTAATTGTGACCTGTTGTTGCTTCATGTGGGGAAAGGTGGCGCCAGAGTGGGCCCTATCAAGAGGCCAGAGAGCAGAGGGAGAAGAGTATACGAAGCTGGGAGTTGGGGTATAAATTGTGAGATACAGAGAGATTTAAGAACCTCTTCTGGGCTATTTGAAAATGTTGCCATCGGAAGAAAGAACAAAACCCCAAAGAATGTCTGCTTGTGAAATGCAAAGTGGTGAGTGAGAAGTCAGAATAAAGGGAAGACACTTTACAGCTTCCACGTTTGGGGGCCATGGCAGAAGAGGGCAAGCCCAAACAGGGTAATATTAAATTAGGAATCCCTGTTCAGATGTGTTTAATATCCTTTAACACTTGTGGCTTCCTCCTGTGAGCCGACTGAGCTGTGGTTAGTTCAGGACAAGGGAAATGTTGGTTAGAAGGTTGGCTTAATGGCCCAAGAATACAAGAGACACCACTTAATATTGCCCAAGGTCAAGCGAATGAATAAAAGCCAGGGCAGTGCAAGAGGGGAAATCGTCTCCGCAAGAGGCTAGTAGAGAGCGCCAAACCTTCGATGTATGCTTGCACGGAGGACTTTTAAACTCTCAATAAAAAAAACGAGACTCGGGTCAAAGTACAAGCAAATGTGAATAAGAAAGTGCCTTATTTAGAATAGCTCTGCCCAGCCTATAGTAATCAATAAATCCTGAAACCTACGAGGCTTAGCCTCTTTGATTCTCACTCATATAAAATCTGATGGGAAATGGCTCTGTAAACAATCTCTCCTCCATTTAGTAACTCAGGGATTCAGGCTGCCTCCATCTTCTTTCACTTTCCAGGGAAAGTGTGGGCCATAATAAGTTCAGTGGCAGGGTTTTTCAGGATCCGTTGTGGGAAAAGATTGTAGCTCCGCTGACCGCATGCCTCTGGTGACAACTAGTGACATGTCCCAATCAAACTGGATAGGTATGTAGCCACCCTATGTGCTCAGGAGGAGGAAGACTAAATGGATTCCATGAACATTCCCCCACCATCTTTCCCACAGAGAGATATGGATTAGATTGTTTAATTTTTTTTTTAAAAAATGAAAAGTCCATAAGAATCCGATTTTAACTGCTTTACTCATTAAGAGAAAATTAACAGATTCTCTGTGTCCCAAGTATAATCTTTATGACATCAACTTTTTCTTCTTTTTAATGCAGGCTTAGCCACCTGGAAAGCTTCACTTCGCTAGCACCTCCTCCGCGGATTCCTTGGGAGCAGTTAAAGGTGGGAAATGCTCTCTCAAATGGATTTTTTGTCAGTTCATTTGGAAAACACTTTGGTTCCCTTGGGAGACAGCAAAGATAAAATCTGTTCCTGACATTCCTCCTCCTGGCACTTTCCGTGGACTCTCCAGGGTCAGGAGAGTGAGTGGCCTGTCCGAAGTCGTCAGCCAGGTCACTGTGTCAGAATCAGAATGAGAATCCATGTGCGGTTGGCCTGGCTTTTCCCATGCTCACAGGAGGTCAAGAGGATCTTTCAATAGAACAATGGTCTCTTGCAGGTATGCCTTGGATTGGGGGTTGTGATGGCCAAACAGGGTCAAGTAATTTGACTAAATCCCCTAACCCAGAATTCCTCCCTGAGCCAAACCAACAAAACAGATGTGGTTGTTCCATTAGCCTTTATTTGTTGTAATTGCCCACTAATGCGCCCTCTTAGGGAATTACAGGCACATTAGCCTGGAGTCCTGCAACATACCCAACAAGTTTGCCAGGTTGTTGGGCTGTCATGACACCAAAGACTCAAATGTCCAACGGACATGTCTTAGCAGAGGGACTGGTTAGAATTCACTTGAAGAGAAACCCTTTGGTGGGGCCTTTATCCGATGGATTTTGAGAGGTAGCCTTGATTTCTAGAATTCCACCTGCTTTTGTCCTTAGACCTTCAGGAGTCAGTTTTTCTTCTTCTTCTTCTTTTTTTTTTTTTGTTGTTGCTCTTTTTAAAAAATATATCATTTTATTGGGGGCTCTTCCAGCTTTTATTTTTAATTTTGTTTTTTAGGGGTTTTTAAAAAAATCATTTTATTAGGGACTCATACAACTCTTATCACAGTCCATACATACATCAGTTGTGTAAAACACATTTGTACATGCATTGCCCTCATCATTCTCAAAACATTTGCTCTCCTCTTAAGCCCCTGGCAACGGCTCCTAATTTTCCCCTCCCTCCCTGCTCCCCCCTCCCTCATGAACCTTTGATAATTTATAAATTATTATTTTGTCATATATTGCCCTGAAGGTCACATGTAGATCCTTGAAATCAGTTCCCCCTTTCCAACCCACCCTCCCTCCAACCTCCCAGTATCGCCACTCACACCACTGGTCCTGAAGGGATCATCCACCCTGGATTCCCTGTGCTTCCAGTTCCTTTCTGTACCAGTGTACATCCTCTGGTCTAGCCAGACTTGCAAGGTAGAATTCAGATCATGATAGTGAGGGGTGGAGTGGGGAGGAAGCATTTAGGAACTAGAGGAAAGTTGTAGTTTTCATCGTTGCTGTATCGCACTCTGACTGGCTCATCTCCTCCCCGAGACCCTTCTATAAGGGGGTGTCCAGTGGCCTACAAATGGGCTTTGGGTCTCCACTCCGCAATCCCCCACCCCTCATTCACTATGGTAAGATTTCTTTGTTCTGATGATGCCTGATACCTGATCCCATCAACACCTCGTGATTGCACAAGCTGGTGCACTCCTTCCATGTGGGCTTTATTACTTCTGAGCTTGATGGCCACTTGTTTACCTTCAAGCCTTTAAGACCCCAGACCCTATATCTTTTGAGAGCCAGGCGCCATCAGCTTTCTTTGCCACAGTTGCTTGTGCACCCATTTGTCTTCAGTGATCGGATCATGGAAGTGAGCACACAATGATATGATTTTTTGTTCTTTGATGCCAGATAACTGATCCCTTCAGCACCTCGTGATCACACAGGCCGGTGTGCTTCTTTCATGTGGGCTTTGTTGCTTCTGACCTAGATGGCCGCTTGTTTACCTTTAAGCCCTTAAGACCCCAGATGCTGTATCTTTTGATAGCCAGGCACCATCAGCTTTCTTCACCACGTTTGCTTATTCACCCACTTTGTCTTCAACAGTTGTGTTGGGAAGGTGAGCATCATAGAATGCCAATTTAATAGAAGAAAGTATTCTTGCATTAAGGGAGTACTTGAGTAGAGTCCCAATGTCCATCTGCTACCTTAATACTACACCTATAAATATATGCACATAGATATATTTCCCCATCCTCATATATAAATATATTTGCATATATACATGTCTTTATCTAGACCTCTATAAATGCTCTTTGCCTCCCAGCTCTTTCCTCTATTTCCCTTGACTTTCCTCCTGTCCCACTATCATGCTCAGTCCCCACCGGTTTCAGCAATTCCTCTTTGTTACATTACCCTTGATCATGCCCTACCAGGCTTCCCACACCCTCCTCACCACCAATTTGGATCACTTGTTGTTCCCTTGTCCCTGGGTTTGTTAACACCACTTCCTTTCCCCCCACTTCCCTCTCTCCCCCCAGAACTGTCGTTTCCATTGTTTTCTCCTCCAGATTGGTCATCCAGGAGTCAGTTCTATATTGTGGAAAGCATGCAGGTTCTAGAAATACACAGAGGGAGGCTGGTGATGCAGAGGCAAAAGAGCTTGGCTGCTAACCAAAAGGTTGATGGTTCTAGGCCCAGCCAATGCACAGGAGCAAGACGTCACAGTCTGTCTTGGAATGCTGGTGGGGGCAGTTCGACTCTGCCCTGTGGGATCCCTGTGAGTTGGAATCAACTTGACAGTAGGTAATGAGAGACACACAAACATGGGCTTCATTCTTCCTGAGACTTACTAGCTAAATAACTTCAGAAACTTCCAAACCTCCTCTTGAAAATGAGCTTTCTCATCTTTACAGGGAACCCAGGAGGATATAGTGGAACCCAAATGGCTTTGGGGGGATTATAAGAGATAAAATATAAATTACCCAGTCCGGCTCTCATCTAGTTGACTGTGGCTTACGGTAACCAGGAACACAATAACGGCTCAGGAAATCATTTCCCTCTACCCACCACCTCCCTCTACCGCTGGTCTGGCAAATTTGATTTCAAATAATGATTCGTTATTCCCACCTAGACTGTTGCTTCTAACTTTCTTCTCCTACCCGGTAGATAAACCCTGTAGATCCTCAGAACACAGGGACCCTCCTCAACCTGATAAAGAGCATATATATAAAAACGTCCAGCTAGCATCACACTGTGCAATGAAGAAGGAACGGTTTCCCGTGAGATCCGAAAACAGGCCAGGATTCCTGCTGTCAACGCACTTATTCAACACAGTGCTGGAAATTCCAGCCAGAGCAAGAAGGTAAGAAAAGGAAATAAAAACGCATAAAGGAAATTCTAATATTTGCAAATGACATGGCTGTCTACCTGGAGAATTAAAAAAAACTACCATCAGACTTTTGAAATGTAACAAAACAATAATAATTGTTTTCTTTTTCAGACTTTAGATAATAGGGTTTCTCCTTGAGCCTGTTCACCAGGTAGATTACATTCACTAATTTTTCAATGTTGAATCAGCCTTACCTTCGTGAAATAAATCTCACCTGGTTGTGGAGTTTATTAAGAGCACAGGTGAAATTCCACGGGTTTTCTCTTCTATGACATTTCTGACCCTGGATTTCTAAATCTCCCAAAATGATTGATTGGACTGTAATTTTGCAAGGGATTGGTCAGTTTCCTAGGCACATCAAGGACCGAACAATTTATAAAAACCATACCTTCACATGGACAGCCAGTGCTCCTCCTTATGTGGTCAATCTCAGAGGGTTTTAGGGTTTCCTGGTTGACAAGAGTTTAGAGAAGAGGTTGTCCTTCAGATGTGGACCCTGCACTGAGAACCTCCTAGCAAAAAGAGCTGCAGTGCAGGTCAAGGGCTGTGACCCCACTGGTAACACCCACCGAGCTGATGCCACCAAAGACTGAGAGCAGCGACTGTGGCGAGCACAGCAGTCATCCAGCAGAAACGTGGCAATATTCGAAGGTCGGAGTGGTGGGAGCCACTAGACCACAGACGATAGCAGTTGAGTTGACCCCAGAGAACTGGCAGGGGTGATGGGAAGAGTAAGCCTATAAAACAGAGCAGAACAACTCCTGGCCAGGGGTCTCCAGGGAAGCAGAGGTGTGGGCAAACTCCATGCAGACGTTGCCTCGAGATCTGTAGTAATGCACTTCGCTCAACCCAAACGTATTTATCTAGGAATGAACCATAAAATATAAAGCAAACACGATTTAAGTCGTCAAGCTATGTCATTGATTCGTCTTCCACATGTAGACTTTAAGGATGGAGCAAACTATCATTGAATGTGATACAATTCAAGTCTTAAGAAATAGGTCTGGGAGAGTTGGAGTCCCTGGGCGGTGCAGATAGTTTCATGTGTTCAACTCCCAACCAAAAGGTTGAATGTTCAAGTCCACCTTCAAGTTCGACAGGTGCCTTAGGAGAAAGCCCTGGTGATCTACTTCCCAAAACACATCCATTGAAAACCTCGGGGAGGACAATTCTACTGTGGCATGCGTGGAGACCACCTGAACAATACACTTTCATCAGGGCTTTGACGAGCCAACAGGCAAAAAGGAAGACGGGCTTCCTTGGAGAAAACTGAGTGAGCGGCTCAAGCCGAAGATAACAGCCATCTCTTCATTCAAAACACCAGAGCCCGACTCTCCCCGGACTGGAGGGGAAGAAGGAAAAGGGAGGAGAGGAAGAGGTTGAGAAGAAGGGAATCCTCAGGGAGCATGACTCCCTGAGAAGACACCCGAGACATCCTTGCAGAGGGGGCTGTGGGGGAGAGTAGGGAGGAAAGCTGGGGCACTTCACCTTCTGTGCACAGCATTCCCCCCCACCCCGCCCCAGGTACAAGTCGTAACAACTGTTCCTGTCTTCCTCTGGGTGATATTTTTCTGCTCGCTAGAGACAGAAATAAATACAAACTACTCTGGAAACCTGGCTTAGATTACCATTTAATTGTTTGCATGGAATTAAATGGTTGGGGAACTAGGAGATCCCAGAACCTTGCTCTTTTGTACTCACTGTTTTAAATAAATTGTTCTGTTTGCCAATTTGCTTTTCCACAAAGAGAGGCTCCGTCCTGTCTCTCGGTTGTTGGGTTTTTGTTTTTTTTTTCGAAAGCTTATTTCTGCATTTAAAAATTCATCATGATGACTCTTTTCAGCTGAGAGGACAGCAAGGCTGTTTAATAACTACGGTTTGGAATCTAAGGAGATGAAATCCTTTCTGTGGATCATTAGAAAGACAGGAGGGGCCCCTAAGGTTTCCTGTCCAAGGAAAGCTTATCATCAAATATACTTTTTGAGCCGTTCCCGAGACTGAAGCAAAAGGCCACAGTTCAACTCTCCTACAGACCCTAATTTATATTTCCAAAAGAAACAACAGCTGTTTCTTCCCCAGCAAACAATGGAAAGATTTGTTAGGGGTTTAAATAACAATTCTTCATTGGGAATTTTCTAATCTGAGGCAACTCAGAGAAATGTCCAGAAAGTGTGTGGGGGGGGTGGGAAGGGGGGAGGGCAGTCTGCCAAGGGTTCAGCAAACAGTTGCATAACCCTCTTTTTATCTGGGGTGTTGACCCAGCCATTCACCGTGTTTGCTGTGGTGAGTTCAGCAAAGCTTGTTGCCAGGGCAACCATAATCCGCGCATCGAGCTGGCTCCCTCAGTGGTCAGTTGCAACACGCTTTGTCCGTCAGTGTTCCATAAACCGAAGGCAGCGACAGAAAAAAAGCCCTCTGGAAAATGCGAACTAACTGGGGTTCCACTGCCCAAAAGACTTGGGGAGATTCCAACCAGACAGAGGGGTCCCCTCCCAGCGCACATCTCAGAAACTGTCTCCTGGTAGTTGGACATCACCCTATAGAATAGTCTGATTCCTCCCCAGGGCCCATGGGTGGTCTTTTAAATTCTTGCCTTTTTCTTTAAAATGGTGTGAATCTGGTGATTGTAGAAATAGTTTGGAATGCAGGTTCATTTCCCTTGGAAATTTGAGGACTGGGGAGAGAGGATAGATGTTGGAGCCAGGTGAGTGCGCTTCCCCTGCTGGGACCTGTTTCTCCAGCTTGGATGTTCTGCAGGCTCAGCAGCTGCCCCATCACCGGGGTGGTCCTCCCGCCACCCTCTATGCAAAAGGTGTCACCTGGAATTGGGCCACTGGGGTGGGTGGGGGAGCCATAGTATGCACTACAGTTTCAGGAAATTCAGAGCCCACTGCGGCAATCATATATTTTCCAGAATGGTTTCCACGGCTCCTCTTCAAAGACTACCGTTTATTAACTGCGTCCGACTTGCTGAGACACTCAGAGCTGCTCCCATAATTCACGGATGAACTCTGGTTGATAACAAGAAAGGTCCTAGCTGATACTCCTAGATGTCTCTAACCACTTAGTAAATACGTAGTCTCTTGAAAGTTATTTTTACCAACGCATACCTCTCCAGAGAGAGAGAGGCACATGATTAATTTTATAATGGGATAAACCAACAGGAAGCCATTCCTTGAGTGGTCCTTCATTGAGATCTGCTCAACTAAATTGGGACGGGCTGTGTAGTCCTTTACTGACTGCAGGATTGTTCTTATCAGTGGTTCTTAAGCCCCTTCTGCCTCAGAATTGCCCAGTTCCTGTTAGACTCTCAGATACCTGGTCCATGTTAGAGGCACACTCTGTGGAGGGAGGTATTTTTATTGTTTTATTGCTATTTTCACATGCACAACTCAATTTAAGAGCCCCTACTCTGTCTGATAAAAGGAGGCCTGCTGGCACAATGGTTGAGCAGGAGAGTGACGTGGCAGTCTGCTTCGGTAGGGCCCTCCAGCCTTGGAAACCTGCTGGGGCCGTAAGATTTCTATGAGGGTCCAAATCTGCTCGATGACAAGCAATTTGGTTTTTATTTAATCTGTCTCATGGGAGACCCTTCAAGGGTGGTGGTGGGGGGTGGGGGGTGAGAGGTTTGCAATTTGATAAGGTGCTTACCTGCTAATCAAAAGTCCACTCAGAGGCACGTCAGAAGAAAGACCTGGTGATTCGCTTCTGAAAAGCCAGTCACTGAAAATCCCATGAAGGACAGTTCCACTTTGACGCATGTGGAGTAGCCCCCAGATGAGTCAACTCAATGTCAACTGACTTTTATTTGTTTGATAAATCTCAACAGCTCGTGTCTTTGCAAATTCATTAGCTAAATGTTAGACTCTACTCTTTTTTTCCCTTTCCCTCTAGTGTATTAATCTGACCTTAAAAATTGGAATTCACTTTCGTGAAGAAGAAAGACATGCATTAGTTTTCCTTCTGAAGAAATGTTGCTTTCTGTGTTAGTCTGGGTAGACTAGAGAAACAAATTCACCAACACTCATATGTGTATAAGAAAAAGGTTTTATATATGAGAGCTAATAAATATTGAGAAAACATCCCAGCCCAGTCCAGATCAAGTCCATTAAGTCCAATATTAGCCCCTATGTCCGATACTAGTCTATAAAGTCCTCTTCAGACTCATGAGACACATGCAATGAAGTCGAATGCAGATGATCACAGGCCCGTGGGTGGAAAGTCTTGTGGATCCAGTGGCAGTATAAGCATCTCAGCTCTGGCCGGGGTTCCCACATGACTTCTCCAGCTCCGAGGCTCTGGCCACCATCAGCATGTGTCCACGTGGCTTGCCAACAAGAATGTCTCACAGGAACTGAGCAGAAAGAGAGAGTGTCTCCCGCCTCCAAGGAGGAAAAAAAGGAGTTCCCAGAATCCTCAGGAGAAGGCCATGCCCACACAGAGGCCTCGTTGGTTATGATCTGATTGACAGGATAAACTCCACCTCTGTGATTGGTTGGTTTGTTGTGCCAAGATGGCCAATGAACACATGCAAGATTAATTGAAGGGCAGAGAGAGAAATGGTTCAGCGAGTCTCGCCTCTCTTTCTCTGGCTCTTTGATCATTGGACCAGTGTGCAGCTTCCTTGCTTGTTCTGTGCCTCTATCTGCAAACTACACTACCTGTGGGATGCCTAACCCATGGACTGTGTGGCTATAATGAAGTTCCTCCAAGACCTGCTTCGCCACGCTACTGGAATCTCTTTCTTATACACATTCATGTATCCGTGGCTTTGTTTATCTAGTCTACCCAGACTGACACAACTCCTTCACTCGTATTCCTCAAATTGACACCAGATAATGTAACTACCACACTTGTTTGCTTATCTGAGTTCTATGAGGACTATGAGGCAGCGAAAAAGAGGACGACCTTTCACAAGACGGACTGAGACAGTGGCTGTATCGATGGACTCAAAGAACAATTGAGAGGATACCACAAGCCTGAGCAGTGTTTCCTTCTGTTCTGTGCTGTGTATGCAGTCACGAGGGGTCAGACGGATTCAACGGTACCTGACAGCAACATCATCATGAGGCTTTGTACTGATGGGCTTTTAGTAAATTCCTTCAGGCAGAATCTCTGTCATAATTGACCTTAGCCAGTTGAGATGAGAAAGAAGAAAAGAAGTACATCTATTTGAGATTCTAGATTGAGAAAGAATAAGTACAGCATTTATGAAGTCCTCACTATGTGCCAGGTGTTATTTAAGTGCTTTTTTTTTTCATAAAACATGGCTTTAATCCCTTGTGCTGAATTCCTTGATGTCTTTCTTCTACTTACTATCTTTGTAACTCCTACCAAATGACTGAGTAAGCCTATGTAAACGTGAGGTGCTTTGACTGGATAGGTCCATCATTCTACCGGGTTTAAAACAAGCCATCCCTGAGTCAGAAGGGAGTATCCTCTGACTATCATCAAGAAAGAAGAGCCAAGAATGGATCATGTCCTTTGGGGAAGACTGGCAGAGAAGTGGCAACAGAGAGACAGCAGAATCCGGAGAGCAACAGGAGAAGGCATGGTCCGTTAGAAAGCACGAGGCTTGCTTGGGGATTGGGCCACCTCCCAGGCACTCAATCAGAGGAGCTATATTTACCTATCCATAGTGCAAGGCTTATGGGTGGAGAGGACATTGATCAGCAGAGCGTGCCTGCAAGGAAGGCTCTGAAAATGCCATCCTGCCTGGAGAGCTGAATCCGGAGTATGCCTGTGTTAAGTTGTAACTGCTAACTTCCCTCAGGACTCCTAGAACCATGCGTATTGTCCGTGAGTGGCCATTGTAACGAATGACTGACCCCAGCAGAGAGGTAAAGATGGTTGTGGAAGGGATAGTTAGTGTCAGTATTGATCAAATGATTGGAGGGAGGGGGGGAGCATGTCTGGCCTCCATCTCAGGAATCAGTCTTGGGATGTTACTGACAGTAATTCTTGCCTCTTGCCTTCCTGATGTTACAGGAAGTCAGACCCTCTCCTCGATCCATACTTAACATCATTACTACAGGTTGGCCCTCCTACGTCCTTTGGAGAAGCAGTGCCAGAGAAAGGTGGCAGTGCCTCTGGTACCTTCCATTGTAATACTTGTGTCACAGATGCAGAAGTGGAGGCAGAAAGCTGTCCAGCACTTGACTTGGCTCGCACAGCTGATAAATGACATCACTGACATCGAAACCCTGACTAATAGTTCTGGGACTAGCTATTAGCCACGACACTGTATATGCTAGGCCTGGTGACTTCATGTTTGATATAATTTTTTTTTACAAAAACCCAAGCCTTCATGACTCTACTCAGAACGATCCTAGGAGCTCTGGTGACATAGAGCCGTACACACTGGGCTGCAAACGGAAACCCGCCGCTTCCAGCCCACCAGTTGCTCCGAGGATGCGGAGGCTCTCTGCTCCCGTGAAGATTCACAGCTTCATAAACCTAGAGAGGGTCGCTATGAGTTGGCATTGGCTTGATGGCTGTATTTGGTTTGGTTGGTTTTAGAAGAATTAACTCGTTCACCTTTCTCATCCATCACAGATGACTCGTGGATCTATCCCCTGCGCCAAACAGTGCGGCAGAAGCCACCTGAGGTAACATGCTTCCCAGAAACACAGAGAAAACCATTCTTTTTCTTCCAGATCATTGGAATCATAAAGGACCATGTCAATGGGAATTCCTCCGTATAAGAATGAGTCTGTGGATGGAGAATGGAGAAAGGGAAATAGCGGCTTTGTGGATCTAAGCCCTTATTCTACAAATCCTCCTGTAGGAGGTCTGTCTAAGCCTGGGAAAGACCAAGCCCCTAAGATACGTGGAAACCTGTATAAGACGTGGCCGCTCTGTACCATCCAAACCCTAAAAAACTGTTTCCGGCGACCACGGGCAGTTCTAGCGCCATTTTTAACAGGTTCTGCCCACATCTATGTTTATACTCCCAGGCTTAAACTCACTTCCTCCGTCTCCAACGGGGCCAGATTATTCTGCAAATGCTCTGCTCTGTTTCACTATTAGTTATGATAAACAGAACCAGAACGAATTGTGGCTGACTGGATTCTGACTCGTAGCAACCTCATGTCTGTCAGAGTAGCATCATGCTTCGAAGGGGTTTCAATCGCCTATTTTACCGAAGTAGAACACGAACCCTCTCGGTGGAGCGCACCAACACCCGGGAACTCTAGCAAACATATCACTAGTTAAACCCTGCCGTGTCTTTTGAGTTGTGGGATTGTTAACAAGAGACACCGAATATAGGAATTTACGGCAGAGATGTTAACAGCTCCAGAAGTGGCCACTATCCACCATGGGCGGAAAAGTCATCACAACACCCTTTCCGTGGAGTATCTGAGGCCAAGTCACCCGCACTGGTCTCAAAGGCCCCCCAATATGGTGACATGTGTTCGCTCTGATTCTGGCATGCCAAGAGAAGACAGGAAGCAGCCTAGCTACACTGGAAAGGGTGCCATGCTCTGGTGTTAACGTACGTTTGCGTGGCAGTGGTTGAGACCCAACCTGCCCCAGGTCCAGTGGCAAGACACGGAGCCGCATGCAGACAGGTGGACAGTGTTCCTGCACGTCTACAGCCTTGCAGCATGGCCCAGCCTCCCGGGGCAGTTGGCTCAACTTCCACCTCATCACTCCTAACAGGAGCCGGAACAGGAGACAGCGGAGAGTTGTCTAGCTTCACCATCGAGAAAAACAAACTCAGAAAAGGTACGCCAAAGAAGCTTCTTCTAGCACAAAAAGGCACCTGCTCCTTCTTCAAAGGTCGTGAGGGCCATCCTAGGAGCTTGTCTTTAGGAAGACTTAGACCATCACCCGACATCCTGCATCCCATACCTTCAGAACTCCTTTAGTTCCTCAAACTCAAAGTATATATAAAAGGAAAAAGATTTGCGTCCCTAAGGAAGAGCACAGACTTCTTCAGGGAAGGGTTAGCGAGGCGGACACACCACCTGCACCGGCTCCATCAGCGGATAAATCAGGATGGCGAGCAGCAGCTTCATGATGGGATATATTTGGTTCATGAAGGCGACTATGATTTTGGAGCAATTCTTTTTAACTTGCCCTTGTCTATGCCCCACATAATTGCATCAAAATCTATACTACCTCAAAAAAAGGGGGGGTGTTTCCTCTTGATTTCAGCATGTCTTTTATGACTGGAACCCGTGGTATCAACAACCACTGCAACAGAAATCCAAACAGATAATAATTCGGTTGTGGAAGGGTTAAGGGCTGTCAATGTGAAGGTCAGTCAAGGTTTGCTGTCCCTGGAAAATGGTTGGCAAACAAGAGAACTGTAAGCAGAGGCCAACATCAGGCTGAACATCACTCCGCCCCCATTTTCACCCTGTGGAGGGGGAACCCTTGGTTGGGAGCCCCCCCGGAGCTTCAGCCTGCCCTCATTGAGAAGAGGTGGAAGCAAGGAAGCCACTGCATACAAGGAAGAACTCCTGGGGAGAAGAATGTTTCTACAAATCTTACGCTCAACGTGCAATGCCACTGAGGGTTTATTAAATTTCTCTCCAAAGTAAAAATAAACCCTGGCAGACAAGTAGTATTAAAATGGAGACCAAGGGAAATGCTGTAGCCTTCCACAGGGTGGATTTCTCCTTTGACCCAGCCCACGACAGCTTAAGTGGCCAGTGGGAATCTGGCCATGAGCCCCTCTCCCCCATTACCTGAATCTCAACTAAGGGAGGGGTAATACCAACTGTGTCATTAAACACCCTCAAACATTGCCATACAAAATTGCATGTGTGTGTGTGTGTGTGTGTGTGTGTGTGTGTGTGTTCTTAACTCTATTTGCACCGCAGAACTGTCTCAACACCAATTTAGGACAAATTGCATTATACATGAATAACGAGCAAACATAAAAGACATGCCCTCCAGAGAAAGGCTTGCACAACTTTCCCAAGGAAGCAGAATTAATCACAAGGAATAATTACCCTCTCCAGTCTGAATAGGTTTGGCATAACCAAACCAAATCCACTGCCGCCGAATTCATTTTGACTCAGAGGGACCCTTCAGGACAAGGTAGAGGGAGTCCATCAGGGCTTCTGAGACTGTAAGGGCTATAAGCGAGAACCCATTGAATATATTCAGTGGTTCACCATGTGGAAAAGAGGCCAATCCCCGTTTCCCTCTACCTTCGCATTCACATTTATGAAAGAGAGAGAGAGAGAGAGTTCTTAACTGGAAGCAATGGGCTAGTGGGACCCACTAAAGGTGCCTCAATGTAATCTAGTTGGAACACAAGAGAGGGGCCGCATCATTTCCTAACAAGCTATTGGGTGGCCGTGATAGAAAACCTGAGATGAAATGTTTGAGACCACTGTCCCTAGGATGAGTCCACTTCCATCTTTGCGGGGCTCTGACGAGCTTTCCTGATTTCCCAAAGAGAAGCACCACCCCTGCTTTCAACACAACTGTCCCTCGGCCACGCAAAGTCGATCTGTGGTCTGGGGGTTGACCAGTCTCTCTCTCTCTCTCTCTGCCTGTTTCCCCACCAGCCTAAGATTCCAGCAGCCACTTCAGGAACAGAGAAAATGCATTTGGTAAAACTTTAATCTCAAAAGTGGCTTTTTGGAGCATGATGGTAACCGATGGAGCATTAGCTTAAACATTGGATTTCAATTATTCATTCTCTCCAAGTTTCCCCAACTCTTCAGATATCCAAGTTTTTAAACAATAACTTTTATTAGGAAATGTGCTTTCGATGTTAACCAAACTGAACTTTGTGCCACTGAGCTATTGGCAACATGATGCCAACTCATGTCGACCCTACAGAACAGGGTAGAACTGCCCCCGTGGGTTTCTGAGACTGCAAGTCATAGTAGGAAGCCTCCTTATTCTCCTGTGGATCAGCTGGTGGTTCGAACTGCTGACTGTGTAGTTAGGAGCCCACCATGCAGTTGCTATGCCACCAAGGCTCACTCGGGACCAAAACCAATACAATACCATCTGTGGCCTCAAGGTACTCATAGACTTGTGCCCCTGCCTTCCTCCCCACCCCCGTCCACCCCCGTCCACCCCCCAAAAAGTAGACTTTGCCATGGAGATGTTTCTGACTCATGGGAATCCCATGTGTATCAGAGTAGAACTCACTCCACAGAGCATTCAAATGCAAAAATATATTAAATAATTCCACAAGACAAAGGTTTATTTGGAATATGCCTTAGTTTAACACTATATCAGTGAGGATTGTCCTATAGTTACAAATAATTCCAAATCTTGGGTAGTGTAAAGCAACCAATGTTGATTTCGCATTCATGGAGTGCCCACTGAGAGTTGAGGTGGGGTGGTGACAGGGTGTGGTGGGCAGTGGATGGAGTTCAGGGTAGAGATTCTTAATGAAGGGATCACGCTGAAAGGCAATGGCCATCTTGAATCTCAACGGTTGATGAGCTAGGGTGGAATAGCTGGACCAGGCGCATGGTTTCCTGGCACAAGAGTGGCCACGTTTTCTGTCAGCGGTCAGACAAGTCCCAGAGCTCCCCGCTCCCACAGGAGGCCAGGAAGTGGACTCCAACCAAGTGCGCAGAAGGAGGGAGAACTGGAAATATTTTCTATTTTATGAACACCAATAAAAGTTATGATAGATATAAAAGGGCCAAGAGACCACGTCTCTGGCCTCAAGAAGCTTGCCTGCTACAACAAAATTTGTTTCATCAAGAAAGAAAATAACAATTTTGCCTCTCCTTAAAGGACCCGTTTAACAATGCCTTGGGGAAGTATAATTACTTAGTTATTTACATCACCATGTTGAAGCCTCCTATTTAATTGGAAAGTTTGCCCTCTCCTTGCCCTCTGCTCTTCCATGCAGTGCTTCCAGATTAGGAAGAAAGACAGGGAGAAGAGGTGCATGTGGTATATTCTGTCCCCTAGACGCACACAGCCCAAGAGTCCTGAAAATCAGATCATCGGACTCAACCAACCCTCAGCCAGCAAGTGGTTGGGACAGTTCTGTCTCATTCTATTCCATCTTGAAGAAGAAGAAAAGTGACCATCTGTCATGGACTGAATTGTGCACCCTCTCCCCTATTTATGGCTGTGGGAATAGGATTCCCTACTCTGTATTGGGATCCCTGATGGAGTCGTGTATTAAGTCTTGTTCTGCTAACCACAAGGTCAGCAGTTCAAAACCATCAAATGTTTCTCTGGAGAAAGATGAGGCTTTCTACTCTTGCAGAGTTACATTCAGAACCAACAGGAATAGTTCTAGGCTGTCCAATAGGACGCCCATGAGTCAGCATTGACTTGAGGTCAATGATCCTGAGCTTTTTCCTTCCTTTCTTCATCTTCTGATGCTAGGTTGATGAGGCCATGCCTGTGTAGGGTCTGTCCTAAACCGTATCACTTCATGGAAGCAAGCGAGTCATAACTGGGGGAAACAGAACATGGGGAGAGACAAGGGTTTTAGGAAGGCCAGAGTCACAGAAGCAGAAACACAGGTCCTTCCTAAAGCCAACCGAGAGCTTTCCTCATGAGTAAGTGCTCTGAACTTAGACTTGCTGGTGTTGTTAGATGCCATTGAGTCGGTTCTGACCCATAGCAACCCGACACACGACAGAACCAAAACACTGCCCGGTGGTCCTGGACCATCCTCACAATTGCTCCTGGGCATTCGCCCATTGTTGTGGTCACTATGTTAATTGTCTCTTTCCTCTGGTTTTGAGACCCTCCCTCTTCTTTGCCACCCTTCTGCTTTATGAATCATGAGCTCCTTCTCCAGGGACTGGTCTCTCCTGACAACATGTCCAAAGTGTGTGAGACAAAGTCTCGCCATCCTTGCCGCTAAGAATCACTCTGGCCGTACTTCTTCCAAGACTTATATCCTCCTACCTCTCAGGAAAATATGTATGGCTGCTCCTTACCTGGCCACCCCTTTGCCATATGTCTGTAACAATAGCACCAGCAGGTGAAGAAACCATCACCGGCCTTTTCTATTACCAGCCAGACCATCGCAGAGGTGCAGGAGCAGCGGTGGGTGTGCCAAGTTGATGCTAACCTTCCAGAATCCCCAGAAGAGAGCTGGCATGTATGCCAAGCAATTAGCCAGAAATTCAGACATGTATGATTGGCTGATTGAACCTGAAACTCAGCCAGAAGGCTTCTCCAACAAACATTTTGTTTCATTCACCTAGAAAGCATTTTCCCAAAGAATCACCCCTACAAGAGCAATGTCTTGCACGTAAATCATCATTGACCTTTTTTTTCAAGTTCACTAATCACTAGGCTAATTTTGTTTGATGAACTCTCAGTTTTGACTTCAAAAGTCTTGCTCATGATGATTCATGGTGTGTCAGAGTAGGACTGTACTCCCTAGGACTTCCAGTGACTGAGCTTTTGGAAGTAGATTTCCAGGCCTTTCTTCCAAGGTACTTCTGAGTACACTCACATTTCCACCTTTCCAGCTAGCAGCTGAGCTCATGAATTGTTTGGGCCACTCACCAAACCCAGAGCCCACGGGCACTGAGTTGATTCTAACTCATAGGGGCTCCATAGGACAGGGGGAACTGCCCCCGTGAGTTTCCAAGGCTGTAACTCTTTATGGACATAAAAAGCCTTATAAACAAATCTAATCAAATTAATAGTGTAAGGAGTCCCGGTGTCCCACTCAAGGACTCTCAAATTTGGCTCCAAACCAAATTCACTGCTATTGCATCAGTTCTGATTAATGAAGCCCCTGTAGGAAACGTGGAACTGCCCCTGGGGGGTTCCAAGGCTGTAAATCTTTGGGGGATTATATGGCCTCATCTTTCTGCCAAGGATCCGCAGATGGGTTTTGAACTGGTTACAGTCCAACCTGCAACTCGCTATGCTAACAGGGCTCCTTACTATGAGCTTGATAAGAGTCATTTGGTTAGCAGTTAGGACCATCATGGCTCATGGATGGGGAGTGGGAGGCTGTCATTCCAAGTTCTACTAACCAGCCGCTGTCTGACTTTCCAGCCTGTCCAGGCTTGGAGCCACTGACTCTCCTGTTAAGGGTTCAACATGAACTGGAGGGGAAAACAGGTCTTGGAGGTTACAAAAACGGTGACTTTTAAGAGACATCAGACTGAACTCTTCCTACCTGCCATTCCCAAACCACCATAATGATGATGAATACATGCAATAGCATCTCTCGTAATACCCACGACTTGGCTGCCCTGTGAGAAGACCCTCCAGCTCTGTGCCAAGGTTTCAGTGACAGGCCTCTTTGCCACCTCCACCTGTGCAGCCTGCTTTCACATGCCAGCATGTTGCTTACCTGAACCTTCTCTGAAGACATCACTAAGGTCACCTTTATTGCCACGGCCTCCAGTTTTCTCTCCTATTTGACCCCATGGATCAGTGTTAACCAGGTGATTGACTATCAAGTGGGTAAAAGAGAAGGCGGAGTCCCTGGCTGCTGCTAACAGTTAATGCATGCAGCTGTTCCTCCAAAAGCTGGAGGCTTGGAACCACGTCAAAGCACCTCCAAAGAAAGGACTGGCTATCAGCCAGCGAAGACCCTAAAAAGTATTGTCCTGTTCTGACACACATGGGGTCTCCATGAGTCAGAATCAACTTGACAGCAATGGATAAAAGACTGGGTCTCGGGTGCAGGTTGGCCCTGAATGCTGAGTCTACCCTATGAGCTGGATAACTTAAACTCTCTGACATTGAGGGTCCCTAAGTAGAAATTAAGGAGTCCTGGTATTGCAGAGGGTTTAGCGTTGAGCCGCTAGCTGCAAAGTCAGAGGTTAAAACCTATTTGCTTCTGCTCAAGAGAAAGATGAGGCTGTCTGCTGCTGTAAAGATTTGCAGTCTCCGGAACCTTCTGGAGAGTTCTACTCTATCCTAAAGGGCCGCTCTAAGTCAGAATCAATGATGCAGCAGTTACATAACTCCGTGTCAACTTGAAGACACAAAAGTGTAGAGGTGGAGTCTAGCCTGTCAATCAGGTCACAATCTGATGGTACCCCTTGTGGGTGTGGCCTTTTCATAAAGATGGTCCTGAGATCCCTCCCCCTACCCGCTCTCCCTCTCTACCTTCACCTTCTTGCTGGCTACGTTCATGGTGGCCAGAGCCCTGGAGATGCGTCCACCACCATTGGATCAGCAAGACTTTGCACCCACCAACCTGTGAGATTCCTGCATTCCGCATCATTGTTTGTGACTGCATGAGTCTGACGAGGTACCGATGGACTAGTAGTATTGGACTTCTGGACTTGGGTTGGACTGGGCTGGGATGTTTTCCTGATAGATAAAGCTTCTTGATAAAAATCTCTTCCTTATTCGTAGATGGCTGTCTCTGGATTTGTTTCCCTAGTCAACCCAGCCTTACACAAACAATGGCAGCCGTCACTATGACTCAGAAAACAGGGCCATGAGCCTCTGACATGAATTTCTTGTGAGGTTTAACTAGAGTGACACATGTAAACAGTACATGACAAACTCTCAATATCTGGTTACTGATATTATTGGTGGTGGTGAGGATGGTAGTTACTGCTTCCTACTTGTCATTCTCTCTTCCTTTTGTCTCGGTGATGAATTATTTACCTGACATTCATTTAAAATTTTGATTCTATCCTCACTCAGTGCAGTTGATGTCCTACTCTGCTTCTCTTTGAGCTCAGGCATAGATGCCAGCCCTCGTCATTTCTCGCCTGGACCATTGCAACAGCCTCTGGAGAAGCCCCTCTGATGGGCACCCTTGCTCGCTCCAGTCTGGTCTCCACACTCAGATGCAATTCACGGGCAAAACAAACTCTGGGCATGGCACTCTCGTGATCCAAATATTGTAAGGGTTTTCAAAACAAAAGCGAAGAAATCCACTGTCGTGCTTCATCTGAGAAACGCATCCCCGAGCTTCCTGCTATATTTTGAAGGTTATCCGACCATCCTCCCTGGATTTGCCCCCAATTTTGTTTTATTTCGCGAAATGGTCTACAAAGTTTGGGTTGTAGAAACGCTCATGGTGAAGCTATCCGATTGGGAGGTGTATGAGGTAGGTCACTTTTAACTGCAAGTCACAGAAAACAATGCAACGGACTTAAAACAGGCGCCTAGGGGAGCAATTGTTAACTTGTCTGCTCACCCAAAAGGTTGACGGTTCAAATCCACCAGAGGCTCCATGGGAGATAAGACCTGATCTGCTTCTGTAAATCTGTAGCCTAGGAAACCCTATGTGGCAGTTCAACTCCATCTGATCAGATTCCTATGCGTTAGAATCGACAGCACACCCCACCACCACCACCACTAACACATAACCAGACGGGACCAAATTATATTCCACATCGAGAAATGTAGACGAGAAGTGGCTTCAAGTTTGGCTATTTTAGGGTCCCAACAATGTCTCCCCAACCCCCGTTCCTTTCATTCACTCTCGGCAGTGAGCCCACCTGATCTTCAAGGAGAAACTCCCTTGGTTGCAAGGACTCATAACCCAACAGGACAATCTCAGTGGATGATTTCTAATTGCCGTCAGCCCGAAGTCAAACATGCTGCTTTCCCTTTCACAGAGAAGGAGACTGGATCACAGGTGGGCTCGGTAATTTCCTACACAAGATGTGGTAGTGGGTACAGGATTTAAACTCATGTTTCTCTGGCTGAAAAGTCGATCTTCATAAGCACCCAGTAAGAGAAGCATCTATGAGGCAAACACTATTACTTACACCCTACAGGCTTACTCACCACTGGCTAATGTTCCAAAAGGAAAGAACCATTAGAAATGGAGATCCCTAAAACAAAACAGAAAACGAAATGCAGATACCTATCATTTTGGATTTCTATCCTCAACCGTGCTCAGCTACAGTCACAATACTCAGCAAACACTGATAATGCTCCTGTTATACAGGTATGCAGACTTTTCTTAATCTTATATTTCTAATCAGAACACACAGTCAATGTCTTCACATCTAAGATGTGCGACTTGTTTTTACGTGATGTGTGTGCGGGGAGTGGGGAGGAGCTCACAGAGTTTCTCAGTCCGAAGGATTCATACACTCAGCATCTGCTAATGTGCAGGTTGGGGGGTCACCCTACCCAAAGGTGCCTCCGATGAAAGGCCTGGTGATCTACATCAGAAAAAATCAATCACTGAAGACCTGAAGGGACACAGTTCTACTCTGACACACAGGGGGGTCACCATGAGCTGGTGTCGACTCGAAGGCACATGGCTATATGAATACGTAGTAAGAGAGAGTGTCCCATCTCAATGATGCCCAACTAAGGTCCAGAAACGTTAGGAATTCTGCCCAAACTCTCACAGCTGGAAATACCAAGAGGCTGGGGCCATTAGGAGACCTCAGGTCCACCTTCTGAAATGCTGCCCACTCCCTGAGAAGCTTTAACATAACCAAGTACTTTCAAAGAAAGGGGCCACAGCAGCACCAGGTTCCGATGGAGGATGCTCTTCCAGGTCACTGTAAGTAGCACAGTGGAAATATCCTATGGGACACAGGATTTGGTTTCGGGGAGTACAGTCACATATGGCCTCCCCTGGGTGTGGTGTGACAGGAAGACTTGCCCACAGCTCCTCCTCTCGCGGGCCCCTTCGTCATACCAGGAGTGCATAGTCAGTAAGCAAGCAAACCCTCCTTGAATGCTGGAAGACTGATGAAAGGCGGATTGTTTGTTTAAAATATGTGACTTGCAAGAGGCTAACAAACTGAATGGACCCACTGGGCAATAGCCTCCCCCCACCTCATCCAACACACACAAACACACACACACACACACACACACGCACGCTTGTAACCATCATCCTAAATCACTGGACCAAGGGCTTGCCAAGCAAACAGAGGACAATAATTAACTCAGGTCTAATTCACAGGGCAGGTGCCACAGTCTATCAAATCCCTCTGCACGTGCCCCCTGATGACCAGCTGCCTCAGGACTCCGAGAAGCCCACACTGGGTCAAGCTCACCCCGAGGTGCGCCTCCGCACCACGTGGACGCTAGGGAACCACCCAACCCACAGGGCAGGCGGTTTCCCTCTTCCTGCTCCGCAGACTCCAGACAGCTTGTCCTCGCCCCGTGGCAGCCCCTCGGAGCGGAGCGGGAAGCTGAGCACAGGCCTTGCCTTCAGAGGGCGGCCCGATCTCCGTGTCTGGGTCTCAGGAGCGGCTGGGTCTGGCTAACACTGGAGTCGAGGGCACTTCCTGAAGCGAAACGCTGGCTGGGCAGGGGCCTTCCCATGACCTCGCTGTGACATGCGGTCATGAATGCTCGGGTCTGTTGCTGCTGCTCCTGCTGGATTTTCTGGGAGGAAACCTTCTCTTAAGGGGCCACCCTTTCCGACTCCAACCTGCAGCCCAGCCCGGGCGCGGGTTATTTCCCTTGGCGGAGCCTGGTGGACGCATGGTCTGTTTGATGTGTTCCACAAGTTCTGGTTGGAGATACGCAGGGCATCCGGGCCAGCCGTGGGTTCGCAGGCACACCCATGCCCCCTGCGCACAGGTGCAGCCGTGTAGGGGCTCAGGAGGACAGAGGGGAGGGGTCTCCAATCAGTACCTCGGTGCCCCCAGCCCGGACTCCACCGCAGCAGACCTGAGCCCTGCAACCTATATAATGGGCTTCAGGACTAGCCGGGTGGAACCGCCAGCAGCCACCAGTGGCCAGACCTGGATTCCCACACGTGGGAGAAGAATGGTGCTCCCTGGGGTTTTGAGGGGCTGATTTCCCTAAAGTCGCCCACCTAGCCTTCTTTCTGAGGTGCCTCTGGGTGAACTGGAACCATGCAGCTGTCGGTGAGCAGCCAAGTTCAGGAACCGTTTACATCACCCAGGGGACTCTGCCCTCCTAACGTCCGTCCGTACAGCCTTGCTCTGAATCCACCATGGGCAGGGTTTTAGCAACAGGGGTCAGTATCTGGCCTGGCCTACGGCTGCTTCACATCTCCCCAGTCTAGTTCTAGGAGGTTAAGTGGGCAGCTCAGGCCAGCCTCCCCAGTATCAGCTTTGACTGACGGAAACTTGGGCTTCCTGGAGCCTCAATGCTGGAAGACAGCACAGCTTTCTTTGGGAGCCCTTGGATTGACCCTGCACCTATGAGCCAGGGACGTTTCCCTCTGGCCCTTAAATCGCCTCTCGGCCTGTCTCCCTGTCAACATGTGGTTTGCTTACATCCAGAGCACTGAAATGTGTTTCCAAGTCCACCTCAAAGAAGGCATGCCTTGAAAATATGGAAGGGAAGGGTCGTTCACAGCAGCAGTGCCCGCTTCGTGGCATTTAGAAAGCAGGATGGCCAGAGGCGAAGATAAGAAATAAGGTTCGTCCCAGGGACCAACTCCATGTGATGGGCAGTGGTTTTCTGGAACTCTGCGTGAGGAAAGCTTCTGAGGCTGAATACCATCGGCAGGAATGAAGATTGTGATTCTTCACTAATTTCATTTGTGGGTAAAAGACTGAAGGAAAAGGGAAGATGTAGCAGACGGTCCTTGTAATTGTCATCTTCATGATAGGAGACAGAGCACTTCGTTCTGGATCGTGTAAGCTTGGCCTTTTATTTGCTTGCTCACTTGCTTTTAGTTAAGATTCATCCTCAATGTTCTTTCTGACTATGAATTCCATGTCATTCTTCTTGAATTGGTCATTCCTGTCACAGAAAGCTCAATTATGTGGCTCAACATAGTCAATGCCTCTCCATTTCACTCCACTAATCCCTAGGACATCTCTGTGTTCCATTTCATTGGTGAGGACTCTAATTTTCCTAGTTTCATACTTGATACATTGTACATTCCAATGGCTCATGGATGTTTGCAGCTGTTTCTTCATATTGTGAATCACACCCCATAAACACATGAAGGTCCCCAAAGCTTTACCCCATCCACATCAGTATGGTCAAGGAAGCAGCTCTTCTCTGGTCATATTTTGGGTGTCTTTCAATTGGAGAGACTCATCTTCCAGCATTATGTTCCAATGCTCTTCATGAGGTTTTCAGAGGATAATCCCTCAGGAGTGAATTTGCCTATTCCTTCTTTGTGGTCCAACCTTAGTCTGGAGCTACACTGAAGTCCTAACAGCCTGGTTCTGGTACAATGGGCAGCACATAGACCAGTGGAACAGAATTGAGAACTCAGAAGTCAATCCAGCCACCAATGGATGGCTGCCCCCACTCATCTGAACTCTGATGGCTTGTGTGTTTCTGTGAAACTGAAAGTTACATCTCTGGTATTTCCAGTACCAGCAGGTGAACAGGTTTCGGAGTAGCTCTGCCTGCTCCTCAGACACCCAAGACTACCTGTTTTCGCCCACATGTAAGTCCATTTGATGGGGAAGCTGAGCACAGGCCAGCAGGGCCAGGCCTTCAGAGGGTGGCCCTGACCTATGCATTTGGGTATCAGGAGCAGCGTGGCTTTGCTAACATTCAAGTTGACCACCTCTTCTGATGGCAGAATCAAGAGAGAGCAACTTCCCAGAATCCTCATGAGAAGGGCACGCCCACAAAGAGGCATTATCAGGCTGCGACCTGATTGACAGGCTAGACTCCACCCCTAGACCTCTTTATCAAGTTGACATGAAATTACATAACTACAGTTAGGAAATAAAGTAATTACATAAATAACGATGAGTACAAGGGAGAAGAAAATGTCCTAGAATTGACTGTGGTGGTAATTGCACAACTCCTCTTGATATGATTGAATTATTGAATTGTATGGCATGTGGATGAGGTGCTAATAAACCTGTTAAGAGAAAGGAAGAAGAGCTGCAAAAGCAAACAGATACATGCACACTCTTGCTCATCCCAGCGCCATTCACAACAGCGCGAAGAGGGAGACAACCTAAGTGGCCATCCGTGGGAAAACGGATGACTCAGTTTTCGGTATGTGCATGTAATGGAAAACAGAAGCACATTCAGACCAAGGGAGAATCAGCTGAACACCTCAAAACATGGATCAACCCGGAGGACATTATGCTGAATGAAGTTATTCAATCACAAAAAGCCAAATCTTGTATACACGATTATTACAAAAAGTCAAGAAAAGGTTTTTGCCTAAAAGAAACATGGCTATCAGGGGTAGGAGAGGAAGGGAAGGTCCCGCCTAGAGGGCACAGGAGTGTGGCCTTGGTAAAGGGGAAGACAATATGCAGCAAGAGGGATGTTGGCCCAATGATGGAGCTGGTCGGCACAGAAAGGAGTGCAGGAGTTCAAGGGTTAATGTGCACAGTCTTGCAACAGCCATGATTTATGAGTAGATGTTATTTATGATTGACACGCAAACCAAGTGTGGGTGGAGCATGAGAACCTGCTCATTAATATATACAGGTTTGACGGAGGAGATTTGTGTGTGTGTCTTTACCTTTGCTGCAAATATATCCCTGAATGTGGTGGGGCACACAAGGGGTACAATTATAAAAACTTCAACAACTTCTTCTTCATCTTCTTCTTCTTCTCCTCCTTCTCCTTCTCCTTCTTCTTCTTCTTCTCCTTCTTCTCCTCCTTCTCCTTCTTCTTCTTCCTCTTCCTCTTCCTCTTCTTCTCCATTAGGTGCTAGGAATTGGTTCTAACCCATAGAGACTGATGTACAACAGAACAAAACATTGCCCGGTCTGCCCCATCTTCACGTTCGAGCCCATTGTTGAAGCCACTGGGTCCATCATTGGCCCGTTATTTTACCAAGGATAGTATACTCCCAAGGACTGGCCTCTCCTGACAACATGTTCAAAGCAGTTGAAGTGTCGCCATCTTTGTCCCTGGGTTAGTCTAGGTACTTTAGAGAAACAAATCCACAAAAACTCGTGTATAAGAGAGAGCTTTATATAAAGATTAAGTGCACATCAAGAAAACATCCCAACCCAGTGCTTCCCAAGCCCACAAGTCCAACATTAACCCATTAATCAACATGTCCAACACCAATCCACAAAGTCCTCCATATCACAAAACAGATACAAGGATGTCGACTGCAGGAGGAAAGCTGAATCAGTGAGCGTGTAAGCATCTCAGCGCTGGCAGGGGTCTCCACACGGCTGCTCCAGCACCCAGGGCTGCATTGGGGTAGGTCCATTTGGCTTCTCCTCACGGATGTCTTGCAGGAACTGAGCCTTGCCGGCTAACGCAGGGAATTGGCTAAGGCAACTACACCCTGGTCTGACCATCAGAAAGCAAGAGATCCGAGAACTAGAAAGGTGAGGCTCACGGAGCCATTTATCTCTCCACCCTTCAATTAACCCCACATGTGTTTATCGGCCAGGCTGGCACAATAAACTAACTACCTCAGTCCCTAAGAACATTTTGGCTATACTCCTTCCAAGATAGGTTTGTTGCTTCTATGAAAACGTCTTAGACCTGGCCAAACACGTCAAAGGACTGAGTCTATAGAATCCCCATGGGTCTCAGGACCATAGACTCACTGTAGTCTTTCAGGGCACCCGGGCTATTTGGTATCATGTAGTCCATACAGACAATGTTGTGCATATTCCTGTGGTAAGTAACAATGGGGGTCTTAACACGATGACCGGGCCTGCAAATGCTCATGCTTTCTTGTCCCAATGTTACCGACTGCCCCGGAGGTAACTCGTGTTTACCCGTACATTCATTAACACCATTTTGGAGCCTAAAAGTTAAATAGATCTTGATAGGAGCCAGCTCCATGGGATAGTTTTACTTTGAAATGGCCTGTCAGCATAGTGTTAAAAGCTCATGAGCAGGCATCAAAAGCACAACTCCTGGTTTCTCCCATTCAGAGGAAAGGAAGTGGTTAGTCCAATGAACGAATGGCCTACACCACCACCAGTTTCACAGCCCTGAGAAGACCTAGAGGTGCATGGCTTCCACGACCTACAGCTCTCAAAAGGATCATGTTAAAAAGTCCTGAGGAAAAATATATGGAACAAAACTCCAAAGCATAAAAGAAGTCAGGTTTAGTGGTCGGTTAGAGACTGGTAGGACCCCCAAGACTATGGCCCCTATCATCCTTCCTATTGACTCACCGCAGTGGCTCAGACTTCAGCTAAATAACAGGTCTATAAGGGGAATGAAAAATAACAGTAGGGAGCTCACACACCTTAGTACAATCAACTATTTGGGATCAAGGGGGCAGCATTTACCCAAAAGGTGAAGTTCATAAGGGTTGGGAGACAAAGAAGAATGGTACTTTAAGGAGATGGCAATGAATGAGATAAAACAAAATGTGTATCACTTGCTAAATGCAAAATTGATCATCTGCTCTGTAAAAGCTTCATCCATTTGACAATAAAAAGTTTAAGTAAGTAAGTCACCGTCGTTTTATTACTTGCAAGTAGGGACACAAGCAACTCGTGTGAGCAAAGAGCCAAGAACATTCTAGACTGGACCCTGGCCCACTTCTCTGGACTATTTCAAATTCCTTATTAACATTCTTTGGTGAAGCGAAGCGGCCTGTCACGATGCCAAATAGCGTCCTGTTGGTTCTCACACTTTCAGCAACTAATTGTAATTTTAGCCGTTCGGTAAAACCAAACTGAGTCTTTCAGTCAGCAGTCCTCAAAACGATGAAGACTTCTGGATGCCTACATCCATTGCTGCTAATTAAAAGCATTATCTTTCTGTGCACTTCAAGAAGAGAGAAAGACACAGTGCTATTGCAGAGTTACTCATCCACATGGGGCCAGCTTGGAGAGAAAATGACTATTTGTGCTTTTAGGGGGAAAAAAGAAAGATTATAAAACAACAGCAAAACCTTCTTTTTCTTCCTAAGCATATTGCAGCTCACAAAATCTCTTCTAGCAACTATTTTCCTACTCAAGGAGGCTGTTTATTAAGTTGACGTCTTCTTAGGTTCTCTCTCAGCTTTCTTAAACGATGTCTCGAAGCTAGTTTCTGTTCATTTGTGTCAGCGACTCCAGGCTAGTGGCATTTGCTGAACTTTGCTTTAAGGCGAATCCTCAGTGGAGAGGGAGATGGATGGTGCTTGACTATGGGATGTGTGGGGCCCACAGCCTACCTGCGGACAGGCCTGGCCATCTATTAGCGCCTCCTTGCTGCCCCTAAGACCTGCCTTGACAAAGCCCTTGCAGGGCCCCTGGAACACGACTCCTAGGCAAGGCAGAAGAGATTTGTAGGCATCAAATCCATAGTAAAAACACATTTTAACAAATAGTTTGTTCAACTACTAGAAGCCCTAACTTGTCTATGAATAAAAATGTAACTTCTTTGTTGCATTGAAAAATAGAGAAAGATATGACATTATTTATTCTTCCCAAATTCCTCAGACTATGTCTCCATTTCCATTGGGTTAATACTAATAATTAACTAGTTTATGGGACTCTAATCTCGCTGACTTCCAAGTCCCTGTCAGCATAATAACTGTCAGTGTTGACTACGAGTGATGGCCATTCTTTTGTAAGAAGCATTGAACTGAACACTGTCTATAACCATTTAAGCCTGAATCCACTCAGACTCAGAGGACATGTCTGTCCAAGCAGATTTGTGGCCCCTGAGGTCCCCAGTGGCTGGTGTGCCTGAAGCAGATCACTAAGCTCAACTGATGTTTCACAATAGTAAAAGTAAAAAATTTGTTTTCATCAGCAGACTGAAACACAATTCACAAACTGGGTGGTAACGTTCATAATTTACATACCTAACAAAGGATTCCTCAAAAAAAAAGTTTTCTAAAGACAGACGACCCAACAAACAAATCAGCAAAAGATGTGAATGGGTCATTTGCAAAGAAGGTCAAATATCAGATCGTTCCTCAGGGAAAAGCAAATGAGCCCCTACAGACAGACCATGTTACAAACACCAGGTGGACAAAAAATCTTTTATACCCCCCAAATGCAGAGCCGTGTTAAAGATGTGGGGCAAGAGGACCTCTTCCACACCCCGCATTTGACACAATTAAGGGGAGAGCAATCTGTCTTAATCCCGTAGAGTTGAAGATTCTTGGGCACTATGATCAGGGAACCCATTGAAAGAGCACCCACACGGAGGGGACTTTGGAACCACATATCCAAGTGAAAGAGGATGCGGCGATGAGACTGTTCAGAGCCATCATGCTCGTGAGAACCAGGAACTTCACCCAACCAAATATCCAGCCATACTTGTAGGACATGTCAGTAAACTGTAGACTATCCATACAATGGACACCTACACATCTGTAAACCTGGGTGAACAATAGCACTACACATCAACATGATGCTTTTACTGCTTCGTGCCACTTATTGGAATTCTGACCTCTCACTGAGATCCATTTCATGTTCTATTCCCACCATCCTGGCCATCAAGCTGTTAGCCAGTTGCCCATGTACCATCACAATAATGGCCTTCTATGTGAATCATTGAGATTTATAGGGTTTTCACTGGCTGGTTGTCAGAAGTAGATCTCTGGGTACTTTCTTCTTATTCTGTCTAAGTCTAGAACAGGGGTCCTTAAACTTTTTAACCAGGGGCCAGTTCACTGTCCCTCAGACCCGTTGGTGGGCCGGACTATAGTTTAAAAAAACACTATGAACAAATTCCTATGCACACTGCACATACCTTATTTTGAAGTAAAAAAAAAACCAAGTGGGGCAAAAATACCTGGAGGGCCAGATCAATGTTTCCAGCGGGCTGCATGTGGCCCGCGGGCCATAATTTGAGGACCCCTGGTCTAGAAGCTCAACTAAAACAACATGGAAGCCTCCACTGACATGTAGGTGATGGCTACACACAAAGTGCACAGGGCAGGAATTAAACCCGCCTTCCACATGAAAGGTGCGAATTCGACCACTGAACCACCGCTCCTCCATAAGGACCACAATGTTCTTGTTAGTTGTGTTTGAGTTTGTCCTGCCTCGTACCAAGTTTATGTACAGCAGAATGATACATTGCCTGGCCCTGTGCCAGTTTCACAATGATTTTACTAAGCCTGAGCCCCTTGTTGTGGCCATGGAGTCATTCCATCTCAGTAAGGGTCTCTCTCTTTTTAGCTGCCCTCCTAATTTACGGAACATGACATCCTTCTCTAGGGACCAGTCTCTGTGGATAATGTGTTCAAATGACCTAAGATAGCATCTCGTCACCCTCGTTGCTAAAGAGCATTCTGGCTGCACTTCTTCCAAAACATATTTGTTCTTCTGGCGGTCCATGGTATAGCCAACAATCTCCACCAACACAATCCAAATCCACAATTCCTCTCCCGTCTTCTTGTTTACTTCACAGGCATATGGGGAGATTGAAAATACCATGGCTTGGAGTAAGTTCTTGGACTGTATAGTCTTCCTGGTGAAGACACTTTAAAGAGGTCATTTGTAGACTCCCCCGATGCTATGTGTCATTTGATTGCTTCAGGGCTATTTCCATGGGCAGTGATTGTGGATCCAAGTAAGATGAAATCCTTAACAACTCCATTCTTTCTCTGATGATCATAGTGCCTACTATTGGTCCAGTTGTGATGTTTTATTTTGTTTTTGTAATTCATACGGGAAGCTGCAGTTGTAGATCTTCATCAGTAAGTGCTACCCGTCCTCTTCCAGCAAGTAAGGTTTCTGAAATGACAATCATTTTTTTGTTGTAACTGTTGTTAGGTGTCATTGCGTTGGAGCTAACTGATAGTGACTGTATGTTCAGCAGAATGAAACATTGCTTTGTTCTCCACCATCCTACCCTTGTTCGAATGTTGGAGCCCATTGCTTCACCCTGTGTCAATCCATCTTGTCGAAAGCCGTCCTTGTTTTCACTGGCCCCGCACATCACCAAACCGGATACCCTTTTCCAGGGACCAGTGCTTCTGGACATCATATCCAAAACACAAGAGATGAAGTTTTACCATCCTGACTCTAAGAGCATTCCAATTCTAGTTATACTTCTGGCAAGAGAGATCTGTTTGTTCAAGGGAACTTTCAATATTGTTTGCTATCATTCAAAGACAGCAGTCCTTTTATCTTCTCTATTCCTTTCACAAATTCTCATGGTGATTGGAAAATACCATGGCTAGGGGCAGGCACACCCTAATCCTCAAAAATGGCATCCTTGCTCTTCCACATGTTACAGAGGCCTCGTGCAGCAGACTTGCCCTCTGAGAGATATCATTTAATTTCTTGACGGCTGCTTCCATTCATATTGAGTGTGGATCCAAGAACAATGAACTTCTTAGCAACTTTGATCTTTTCCCCAATTATCATAACGCTATCAGATGGTCCAGTTATGACGATTTTTGTCTTCTTTACACTGATCTGCCATCCACAATGAATCTGGAACCCTTGATCGTCATCAGCAGCTGCTTCAAGTCTTCTTCACTTTCATCAAGGACGGTGATCTGTGCATTGCGGTTGTTAATGAACCTTCCTCCAATCCGGATGCGGAGTTCTTCTTCCTGCAGTCCGTCTTCTCAGATTATTTTGCGCAGATAGGTTGAGTAAGTATGGTGAAAGGATAAAACCCTGAAACACACCTTCTTGATCTTAAACCTCGCTCTATTTCCTTGTTCTAGTCGAACTCTTAGGCCCTGGACAGCTTCTGCCTGAGCACAATGAATCATTTTGGAATTCTCATTCTTCTCCAAATTATCCATAGTTTGCTATTATCCACACAGTTGAGTAGCTTTATATAGTCAACAAAACACACGTAAACACCGATTGACTCTCTCTGTGGCCATCACCGTACACAGCCCAGACCTGTCTTAACTCTAACTCCTACAGCAACCATGGTTAAGTCTCCTTGGGAAGGAGAGGAAGTCAACATTCTAAGTGGCGACCCGAAGTGGTAACTCATGGGGTCACTCCCCTCCCTCATGGACTTCCTCCCATACCAGACAATACATAATCCTTAATAATGTCCATCAACTTTAGTCATAGAATAGTATGAGAGAAATATAATTTTAAACTACTTAGACGTAATATTTCTTAGATTATACAAATACTAACAAGACAATTGCTTTTGCAAAAATATTTCTAAGCTGAATTACACTATTAATTAGTAACATTACTAGTAACTGAAAGGACATCTTTATTTTTTTTTCTTTCTGTTCCTTTAGTTACGACTTCATTCTCTAAAGGGTTGTTGATGTAGGTTCACACTGTTTACCACAATACTGTAACTAGACAATAGAAAATTTGACAAAAGCAATGACTATTAAAAGCACAATCTGCAGCAAAAATCACAAGTGTCGGCTTACAAGAACTACAAGAACACATGGTTCCCGGCAACAGTGTGATTGTTTAATACTGACAGCTCTGACTGAACACATTATGTGATAGGCTAGGGAAACTAGGGAAACAAGTCCACAGAAACTCATATGTATAAGAGAGAGTTTTAGATAAAAGGTAAGTGTACATTAAGAAAGCATCCCAACTCAGTGCTTTCCAAGTCCATAAGTCCAACATTAGCCTATATGTCCGACACCAATCTAGTCCAGTCTTGTTTTCCAAATGACTCATGTCAAGTTCTTTGCCATCTCTATAAAACCTGTGTGCCTTCACTTCTCCTCTGGTTAATATAGGAATCAAAATCCAGAAAATACTCATTCAAAAGTTTGTTGAGCAAATCATTTTTAAAAAATCTAGGCTAATTGACCGGGTAGATATTGGTGGACCTCCTAAGGGTGGCCTTCAGATCTGAAACTGAACTCCTCTCTCCTGGCTCACTTTTCACCCAAACAATAGACAGATCAATAAGGGGACCAATGTGGGAGAAAGATGGGGTTTTCTAATCCCCTAAAGAGCTACAGTCTTGGAAACCCCATGGGACCAGTTCCACCCGGTCCTAGAGGGTCACTATAAGCAGATATAGACTTGATTACAGTGTGTTGTTTTTTATTTAATAAAGGGAACAATAACACTGGAGAGGCACTAGCACCTTGGAGGAATCAATCATTTGAAATCAAAAGGGCAGCATTTACCGAAGGAAAAAGTTTAGAAGGGTCAAGAGGGAAGCAGGGAACACAGGGAGAAAGTGAGATAAATGATGTTACATTGGGGGGGATTGTAATGAATGAGATGAAGTACAATGTGTATGATTTGTGGGAAGTAAAGCTGATTGTCTGCTCTGAAGACCTTGACTCAATGCACAATTAAAGGTAACAATAAAAAGTTTCGTTAACTCCTGCAATGCCAAGTTCTGCACTCAGTGAATGAATTGGACTGACTGCATGGAAGCCTCCCACAGATAATCATTCCTGAGCAAAGGGCTAACAATATTGTACTCTGCATGTTTCATACTTCCCCGGTGAGGAAGCTTATGCAAGTGTTCACAGAGACAACTGACTCAAGAACAAATACAATGAGGGAACAGGCCGTTATGAACCTCAATTGATCCACTTAGTCCATAAGCCAGCTAGACTTATTTTCATACTTTCTCTTTGGCATTTCTCCATGTTGCCTGTCCAGCAACAAGGTAGAATTAGCAGCTTTCAGGTTGCTGGGGTTTAGAGGCTGTGACAGATGCCCAGTAAGTAAGCAAACAGATTAATATGTATTAAATGACTGCATTAGTTCTCATTATTTCCAAGTCCGGTACTTGTGCGTACATGCAAAAGTGGCATTTATCCCTGATGCTCACCATGGGAGCTGACTGAAACAGAAGCTCGCTGAGAGTCAGCACAGCAGGAAACGGCCGGCTTCAAACCTCCTCCTTCCCTCGCCCCGCTCTCCCTCTCAGGCATCCGCCATCACTGTTGCTTGATTGAATAGCTCAACTGGAAGCTCTCACAGGATCCCAAAAGACGTTGATGGTATAGGACGCCAACAAAGCTCCATCTGGCCTTACACGTAGGGGCTGTAGGCTGGGTTTCTGAGAAGGAAAGGGGGCTAGCAAGCCATCCAAGACACAACCAAAGAGTGGACTTCTTTGGTGACCCTAAGATCTCCAGGGAGTAGTCACACCTAATGGCAGAACCCCTACAGCATTCGCGCCTGGAGGGAAAATGTCCAGAAAGCACGTTGCGTCCTGCTAGAGGCCAGGCCAAATGGGAAACTCTGACTCCTGTGTGTCAGGGTCGAACTGCGCTCCACCGGGTTTACAATGGCTGGATTTGGGGAAGTCGGTCAGCAGTCTTTTCTTCTGGGGCACCTCTGGGGGTACTCAGAGTTCCAGCCTTTCAGCTGGCAGCTGAGCAGTTTAACCATCTGCACCTCCTAAGCCAAAAAACCTCAAACGAAACTCGCTGCCTTCGCGTCCATTCTGACTCGCATGGGCCCTGTAGGACAGGGTCGAACTACTGCACAGGGGTTCCCAGACTATAAATCTGGACAGGAGTAGACCGCCTCAGCTTTCTCATGAAAAGGCTGGTGGATTTGAAGCCCTAGTCTTAAGGTTAGTGAACAGTGCAATGCCTAACAAGAGACCGCTAAAATAGCGCTGAGGGAGGAGGAAAATGCCAGCAATGGGATACAGCCAGGACGGCCTCAATAGTAGCATCTAAACTGGGACACGTCTGGTATGACAGAACCCGAAGCATAGACATAGACTCTCTCGGGAGACGGGGCATATGTTGTTCTAGGCATCAGAAGCAGAAGCGAGTTTTGAATAAGACTCAGCAGAGCGTAGGTCCTTGCGCGGCCAGTGTCTTAATGATAAGAACTCAGAGAGACAACAAAACCCACATGAAAGAAGCGCATCAGCCTGTCCCGACTAGATCACTGAGGACAAAGTAGGTGCATAAGCAAAAGTTGCGAACAAAGCTGATGGTGCCCGGCTATCGAATGATATAGCATCAGGGGTCTTAAAGACTTGAAGACAATCCGGCAGCCATCTAACTAAGAAACAACAAAGCCCACAAGGAAGAAACACACCAGCCTACCCTGATGTGAATGCTGAAGGCAAAGCTGGTGCATGGGCAAGTACAGTGAAGAAAGTTGATGATGCCCAGTTGTCAAAATATATAGAATCTGGGGTCCCATAGGCTGGAAGATAAACAAGGGGCCATCTAACTGAAAAACAATAATGCCCACATGGGAAATGCACACCAGCCTGTGAGATGACAAGGCATTGAAGGGATCAGGTATCAGGCATCAAAGACAAAAAAAAAAATCATAGCATTGTGAATGAGGGGGAGTGCCAAGTGGGGACCCAGGGCCCACCTGGGGGAAATTGGATATCCCCTTGCAGAAAGGTTGTGGGGAGGTGACGAACCAGTCAGAGTGTAGTGTAGCAATGATGAAACATACAATTTTCCTCTAGTTCTTGAATGCTTCCTCGCTGCCGCCCACTATCATGATCCCAATTCTACCTTACATAACCGACTAGACCGGGAGATATACACTGGCACGGATAGGAACTGGAAATACGGGGAATCCAGGACAGATGAGCCCCTCAGGACCAGTGGTGAGAGTGGCGATATCGGGAAGGTGGAGGGAGAGTGAGGGAGAAATGGGAAACAGATGACAAGGTCTACATATAACCTCCTCCCAGGAGGACGGACAGCAGAGAACTGGATGAGGAAGACATCGGATGGTGTAAGATATGATAAAATAATAGTTATTTATAAATTATCAAGGGTTCGGGGGGGAGCGGGGAAGGACGAGAAAATGAGAAGCTGATGCCAGGGGCTCAGGTGGAGAGTGGGTGTTTTGAGAATGATGATGGCAACATATGTCCAAATGTGCTGGACACAAATGATGTATGTATGGATTATAAAAAGAGTTGTATGAGTCGCTAATAAAATGATTTTTTTTTAAATAGAACTCTGAGAATTCAACCCAACTTCAGCTTCACCTGTCAAATGAACAAAATAAGGCCTGCCCCAACGGATTCCTAAAATCGTGTCACGTCATCTTCATCGGTGATCTACGTGATTCCCAAACCCCTTCTCGCTGCGCGTACGTATCACTAATCAGCTGGGACAGATGGCGACGACTGTCGAGAAGTCCATTGGCTGTCCTGGTCCTCAGTGCAGTCTGCCTTCTTGCTGTACGGTGTTTTTGAACAGCCTCTGAGACCACAATCACTTAGCTTGAGAATACCACCTCTCCTCCCTCATCACTTCGTAAAAATGCCAGGCACTAGAATGATGTAACAGTCCGTGAACGAACGCCTTACCTTCGACGTCTCACTCGCAAAACGGGGTCGCTTTGTGAAAAGCCACGTGCATTCAACAGTGTTGCCAAGGAGGACGGAAACCACCTAGTTGACCCTGAGGCAATTTAGAAACCAAAAGTTGCCATCCCTCGCTGAAGGGACCCTGGTGTCACAATGGCTGCCGACTAAGAGGATGCAGGCTCAAACCCACCCAGCAGCTCTGTGGAAGAAAGGTCTGCTGTTCTCCTCCTGTAGAAATTCAGCCTAAAAAAAACCTTCTGGATCATTCTACTCAGTCAAATGGGCAAACATATTAGAATTAATAGCCCCAAATCGACAGGGTGGTACCTAAGAGTACCAAGCACACCCTAACTGTTGAGAAATGGTCTCCTTGGAGACGCTGGTTTTCTTTCCTGGTTACCTCCTCCCTGGGATTCACACCATGGCACTGGAAGAATTTAGTCTATAACATATGGGTCTAAAACATTATACAATTTTTGGTGTGTGGCCATTTGTGACCTACAGAAATGGCAATTTCATAAGCGTTTAACTTGCTAGAAGAGGGCCAAGGATAAAGACAGGCAGGAGAGCCCAAACAGACCTCTGCTTCTCAAACACAAGGTCATGGCGTTCCTGCTGACATCAGGTTGTTGAGGTCTGGCAAGTTTCACATTCGTTTGCGGGTTCTGTCTCCCCATTCGGAGGGCAGGTGCTAATCAAACAGATACGTAATGACGACTGCAGTAGAAGTCACCGATGGAGGAGGGAAACCCATTATCTCCACGCCCAGACAGACTAAGGACAGCAGGCAGTTTCACTGGTGAGTTCTCACAGCCCATCCCTCATGGGGCGCCATGCCCTCTCAGGGAGCTGTCATTCCATCCCAACGCTAATGACATTAATCATTAGCCAACTTAGAAAGGTTAATGGGCAGTTTGAGTGAAAGGAATGTTTTTATGAAGTTGCAGTTCCGGGAATCATCACAAAGCACCTGGGGGCCCTGAGTGCGGCATCACTAGTATTAAGTCTCTCCGCCCCCTCCTTTTCTCTAAGATGAGTGGCCCCATCAAATGCTTTACCCTGCTCTGGCTAAGGAGCCAGCACACAGGAGCCAGGCATCCTTCCAGACCCAGGCCCCCAATGTTTTTCTAGAACCCCTTTCTCAAAGAGTGCCTGACAAATAAAGTTTTTAAGGACACACGTTCTCGCTTTTAGGTTCACATAATCATTTAGAAAACATGCAGGCCGGGGAAGCTTCAAACAAGCAAGATGATATTAAAAACGGCCCTTCATGGAGACACCTCTCTAGAAGAGTACTGGCGATGCTTGCGGCTTGATTCTGCAGGAAAACAAAAGCTACTTATAATCATAAGCCCGTTTCCCTGGAGCTGGAACAAAAGGAAAATGTCTTCAGGAAGCCTCGCTCAGTTGTGCCACGCAACCCGGGGATGTGCAGAAGTCAAGGAATGTTTACGAAGCACTTGCTGAGTCAAGACTTGGGTGGTTTGACAAAGATAACAGGTGTAATCGCCACTTTAGAGGAACTCCTGTGTTCATGACTGTGGGGGATGAATTTTGGTCTTTGTATGGTCGCCTGTGGGGGTCTCTCGTAATGTAGCCTAAGTGCACAAGAAAGCAAGAGACTCTGAACACACTCACCCTCCAGAATTTTTCTAAACTCACAGTCCTGACTCATTCACCGATTCACTTATTTAGCATTTGTGTATTGATCCCTGTCAGGCGCTAGGTGTTGAGACACACCATGAACAGAATAGGTAAGGTATGACATGTGTCGAGCTCACAAATTCGCAAAAGGCAAACAAAGATGTCGACAACTGTGAGGCAGAGACGCGGACCGTGTGTTCCTGGAGCCAGCTGAAGGCAATGAACTCACAGGTCCATTGTGAAGAGAGTAAGCTGCCTTCTTTAGACCTGTAACTTTGGAAAGCTTGCTCCACTTAATTCCAATTCGAACTGGTCTGTTTTAGATCTCACCCTCCTACAATTGCCACCATGCTCATGTTTCCTCTCGCATCCAAAGTACCCTAACTTTGAGGCCCAAACCCGCAGGGGAGAAGAGGAAGAGGACACAGGGCTTTCTGGGTCATGGAAAACCTTGGGGTGGCTGGTTTATTTATGTTCCTAAAGGCCGTGGAAGACAGTAAGAGTTTTCAGCGAAGAAGGACGTTCTCTGACTTCTGGGGCTGCCCAGCTACAACCAGGTGGTCAGGAGACTTTTACCAAAGACCAAGGAGAAAGGCCAGTGCAATGCAGAGGGCTGCATCAATTTAAGAAAATCCAGTACCTGCAGAAGTTGCTGATGGACTAGATGTGAGAGAGCGAGGGAGATGAAGGGACGGCTAAGAAGGGTTTTACCCCACGAATCTCAAACCAACATCTCATGTCTGTTGGATGGTGGCTCTTACCCTCTCCATTTATGTCAAATATTCGGAAGCTTGGGTTTCCCTCTTTGCAGCTTGTCTTTTCTCCTAGCGAGTGGGTGGCTTACCCACTGCAGTTCTCCCTCATCTGTCATCCCGTGGTGGCTTGCAGACTGCTATCATGCTGGAAGCTAGGCCACAGGTGTTTTAAATGCCATCAGGGCCACCCCCGGTGGAGTCTCTAGACCAGGAGTCCTCAAACTTTTTAAACAGGGGGCCAGTTCACTGTCCTTCAGACCATTGGAGAGCCGGTCTATAGTTAAAAAAAAAAAGAAGAGCAAATTCCTATGCACCCTGGATGAGTCGGCTGCTAAGCAGGACAGGCAGCAGCGGCAAAAACACCCGGCAGGCTGGATAAATGTCCTCGGGAGGTCGCATGTGGCCCGCAGGCCATAGTTTGAGGACCCCTGCTCTAGACAAGAAGAAAGGCTTGGTGCTCTACTTCCCAAAATTAGCCAAGGGAGACCCTATGGCTCAAAACAGCATATTGCCCCAATGGACTCAAAGATGCCAACAACCGTGGGAAGCCACAGGGCCAGGCAGCGTTTCCTCTGTCATACATGTGCTCCGTGTGAAGTAGAGCAGACTCAGCAGCAGTTAACTCACAGGTATGTTCTCAACACCGCAGTGCTGGCGTCTTCAGAGCTTTAACTGGAAGGCTGGACATGTACTCCCATCAGACCCAATATGTGTCCAGGCCTCACCAACCCTTGACTGCCCAAAATTTCATCTTTCCTTCATTATCCAAATTACCGTGACTTTGAGGCCCACGCCCGTGATCCAAGGAAGTGATTCTCTCTAATTCTCCTCCATGGCCACTTTGGAGACATTCTGAAAGGCACTAGATTGCTAGCCACCCATCCCAGCAGTCCCTCACCATCCCCACCTGCCCTGACTCCAGAGTTCTGCAAGGTCCCTTGGGCCAACTCACAGCCGGCTTCTCGGAGCGGTTCGTGCCTCCCCTGACTGGGCACTCCCAGTGCAGGTGCAAGCTCTGCCTTTCATCCCCCAAAGTACAACGAAACGCAATCAGGCTGCTTAATAAAATTGTACTGAAGGTTTGACATTGACACCACTACAACTCAGAGAGAAACATTTACATGGCTATTAAAGGGGTGGATCTAAAGTCATAGCTCCAAAAGCCAACCTGAGGCCCTTTGCCTAGCTCTTGGCAACTTTATACGACTGAATCTGCTCAACCTCTTCACAAACAAACCTCAGGTCCCATCCCTGCCCTGAAAGCCGCTCAGAAGCAAACAACCCCCCAGTGCCAGGCCTGTTGATTTCCACCCAGACATGACTGGCCATGGACAATTCCACTGCCAGAAGAGTAAGGGGAGCCACAGACCACTCCCGGCTGTCACGCAGCTTCTGTGGCCATTACTGTCGATCTCAATCATTGTTGGTCCATTTCCATCTCCTGATCTCAGTAGTGCCAGGCCTGGAGCTCTACCACTATAGTCCAGGCAGCACTGAGCCGAACCTTGTTCAATCCCTTTTCATCGTCTTTTCCTTCCACTGGGAAGAAAAGGCCAGGCAATCTTGGGACTAATTGGGGGGCATAATGTCCTGAAACAAATTATGGAACTCTTGGGTGGCAGAAAGAGTTACACTTGAGACTGTGGCTTTACCCCACCATGATGTGCCTCAGAAGAAAGTGCTGGAAACCCGCTTTTGAACGGTGGCAGGTCACAGTCATGAAACTCCTATAGGGTGCAGGTCTACTCTGATGCATGGAACCATGTGAGTCAGAATCCACTCCTGCAACTGGCTTAAACACATCATTAGACAAAGCATGTTTATGCGCACACATACACATGTATGCACACACACACACATACACATATTTCCCTAGAACAATTTTCAAATATGGTCACTAAAATTTACAGCTACCTTCTAGGACACAGTGAGAACAGTGTCATACCAAAAATAGTATTGATTTGTGGCGGCACTATTGAGTAAGCAAGCATCGGACTGTTAACCGAAGGTCAGTAGTTCAAACCTACCTCAGGAGATTGATGAGGCTATCTACTTGGTACAGATTCATAGCCTCAGAAACCCTATACTAAGATCATTATAAATAGGAATTGACTTGACAGCAGTGGCTTTGGTTTGATTATAGAATATACATGATCTCAGCCTACACTATTTAGAGTAGGGGTGGGGGACATCCGGTGGGGGAGGGCAGGGATGTTTAAGGCCCTCAAAATCATTCCTACCAGCTAACATCACACACCTTACCACAGAGAAGCTGTTCTCGGCATCACCTTAGGGGTGAGTTAATTAAATGTTTGGCCAGTATGGCCTGTGAATGATGTTATAAATATCCAAATGGCTGTTGGCAGAGAAAATGGTCCCCCAACCCCATTCTACAGTCAGGCGCAGGCAGACGTTGAGTATATAAATCATTGTTCTTGGACCAACAAAAGTGCCGATCCTGCTGATTTCTTCCCCCAAACAAAGGAGCTCTACCACAACAGTAAATTGATTTCTCAGCCTCCAGCAGCAGAAAAAATTTTTGCAAAATGTTAAAGACTCTTTGTACTGCTTCAAAAAACATATTTTTCCACTGGGCATCACCACACTGGGATGTAGTCATAGCTTAAAATATTTTAAAAATTCCTCCCTTGGAATGGCTTCCAGAGCCAAGAGCAAATTCTATTAAAAGAGCCTCCGTGGTTATAAATCTTTATTCCTAAGTTAAAAAAATCTTTATGTATTTGATTCTTAAAATGAACTTCAGATTCCTGAGAAGCAACTCTGGGGTGTCTAGGTGATCCCGGTGAGCAGGGCTGGTCCAATATAGAACACAGCTGTGTCTCACCAAGGATTGAGACTACTTCTGATGATCGTTAGTCAAAGTACTACTTTTATTTATCTCTTTATTTATTTTAATTCTGGCCCACGATACATTCTAGAGTCATACACAGACCCCAGATAACAGTTCGCCGTGAGGTTAAATGAGAGTATTTGTGATGGAGTCCCTGCATGCAAAACCCTCCAGAATGGGAGGCACACGAATCACCATTGGGAGGAGGCAAGGAGTTGAGCCAGGACTTTTTTCAGAACTGGTTTAAGCAAACATATGAAATCGTAATTAGCGTTTTCACGATGGCTAATTTGAAGGCCACAGCATTTATTTAGCTGTGCTCATTCGGGCATATCGGTGGAGACACCTACCTCCTTGCTTGGCAATTACATTTTTAAATAAAGAAGGATGAACTTCACTTCACCCCGAGAATATGGCAGCAGGAGCAAACAAGACTTTGCTTTTGACCGCGGTGCTTGACCTTTTCTTGCCTTGTAACACGCTTGCAATAATGATCTTGGGCTTTCTCTGAGCAAAAAAAACCCCTCTTGGCTGCCACGCACCATCGTTATTTAGGAAATCCCTTATGACTTCGAAAACATTCATATGTTTTTCCTGGAATAATATTGCGCACATTTATGTGTGACAGCTTTTTTTTTTTGCCGCATGCATGTTTATAAACCCTGAATCACTTTGCTTAAAACCAGCTCCCACTGCCTAGAAACATTTAAGCAGCTGGTACACCGCACCCTACAATTAAAGGCCGGACTGGCTGGCCCAGGAAAGGACGCATTCTAAGCATTACCTGGAGAAAGTGGAGGCTCACAGGCAAAACGTGATGGCTCCAGATGAAGTCCCACAAGGGCCCCCTGACGGCGCGAGAGGAAAGCATCCTGGGAATCTGGGTGGCAGGTTCGACTGGGAAGACCTCCGTGGAATATCTCTCACCATCCTGAAACACCAATTGCTATTCCAGGGTTTCCCGTGTACCATGGACAAGTGGTTTCCAAGCCCTTTCCCAGGACAATCCAGGAAGGTGGCAATGATCCGAGAGATTTCAGCAAGGGTATCACTATGAATTGGTGTCACGGTCACTTGCGGATGACACTCTTCTCCTGGGTTTCTAAAGCAAACATTGGGAGGAGCAGAAATGAAGCGATATGGCAGCCGTGGAAATCCCCCAGTGTCAAGGCTCTGGGGTGAACAGAGCTGCTACTTCAACAGGCCAACAGTTACCTTGACCCCTTGGAATCGAACCGCCAGAGAGGTGGAAAGGAACTTCAGCCATGCCACAGTTTCACCTAGACTACTGTTTTATACTTTTCTTTGACTTGCTCTATAAATATTTTACAGCAACTTTCAAAGTTTATAGGCTCCTGAAGACTTGTAAACGGAGTTGAGTAACTGGAAACCCATGGCTGATACCTACCACAGGGATCTTGATTTCTATTTTATTTTCTTCTGCAAGATCCCACTGAACACAGTTTGTCCCTGCTCTGGATTCCTGGGAAAGGCAGACTCTTGTCCCAGTTGAAGCCATGAATCTGCAAGGAATAAACAAAAATGCCTTCCATTTTCCAATCACGTTGCCTCGGCGGCTCTCTCCATAGTTAGAGCTCTCCAGTTGGGGCCCCAGCCCTGAAGCTTGCATAGCTCGGCCACCTTTGAGGCCCAGAGTGTGCATGCTGGGTCCCCGTATTGTCCCAAACAGACCCCTGCCCTGAATGCCCAACTCCCAAACCACATCCAGATCGCCCCAAGCGAAGAAGGCCCGGCTTCCTCTCCTCCTCTAACCTCGGTTGTCCCGATGCATTCTGGGAATGACAACTGGTTTGTTGGGTTTTTGTGGGGTAGTTTCCAAAGGGCCCTTCACCAATCCTCAGATTTTGAGAGTACACTTGAAAATGTGCCTGAGCATCTTCGGTTTCTCGGACATGGGAGTTTTGCTGACTTTTAAACTAATTATCTTCATATCCAAACCCCGTACCTAACCATCTGGTTATCAGTCTGAACAGGACTAACTTATCCATGTACTTGGATATGTTTGCTCCAGGGGTCGAATCAAGTGTAATTCTCTTTGCTGCCCTAACATGGGGTTTAGAGATTAAACTTCAGTTCCTTAAACTGGGTCATCTCTCACATGCAAAATGTGATGGCTCCTGAGTTTTGAAACTGGCCTCCACCTCCTCATCCCCACTGGATAAAAGGGATGTAAACATAATCAAAATAAAATTAATACCAAACTGAATTAAATATAAGAAATAACCAATGACCCCCCTTTGGGCAAAGCTTCAGTAGAAAGGCACCTCTAGACAATAATTCCTCCCTGTATGAAGAACGCATCACAGGATCCTTTTTTCAAAAGCGAAGACATTTAAAATGTGGTTGCCCTTCATTTGAATTATAGACAACTCTTAGGGAATGTTTCTGTTACATTAGGAAAACTATTTCTGCAGGGGGAAAGTTCTTCATATGGTTTTAATATGGAAAATGGATTACCACATGGAAGGCTTGGGGTCTAACAGTTATATCTGCCCTTTGTAAGTGTTTCCGTATCTGCCCTGCGTGAAACCCTCAGCGGCTAGCCCTAAGGTTTGGTGGTTTTAATCTACCCAGAGGCCCTTGGAACAAAGGACTGGTGATCTTTTTATGGAAAATCACAACCATTTCACCCCGATGGATCACAAGTCTACTGACAGACACGGGGTCGTCATGAGTTGGTGACAAATGCTATTGTAGGACCTGAGCTTCCTGAAGCCTTGAAATTAAGGTTCATGTACTACAGTCTCTTGGCCTTTGATAACACTCACTGCCATGGTCACTGCCGACTCACAGTGACCCTGTGGGACCGAGTAGAACTGTCCTCGTGAGGTCCTGAGACTAACTGTGCACAGGAGGCGAAAGCCTGTCTTTCTCCCGAGGATCAGCCGGTGGTTTTGGCCTTGCCCTTGGCAGCCCAATCGCTTATCCACCAGGGTTTGTATGAAATAGATGCCACAGGGTGAGAGGAAAAACATCCAAGGCTCTTTAAAAAAAAAGGTTTGTTTGTTTGTTTGTTTGTTTGTTTGTTTGAATCCCTTCTCATTATCATGACTCAGGAACAAAGCTTTTTCTCAGTACATTTTTATCTTTTATAGATTTTGAAAACTCTATGCCTATGTTTGATTTTGGGGTAGTGGGAAATACACACACACACACACACACACACGCACATACTTTTTTTAATGTATGCTGATATATGACTACAGAGATTCTACTTGCTCAGGTGAGTACTCCTGTCTCTCTGGACTGATTTTGTTTTGTTTTTGTTTTTTTTCCTTTTTCTGCTGGCAATTCCTTTTGGCATAATACATATTTTGACAAGGTAACCAGGATGTGAGTAATTTTCACTTGGGTTTTTCTTTTCTTTTCTTTTCTTTTCTTTTTTTTTTGGCTCAAGTGCCAAAATTGTAGAGTGCATTCTGATGGCAAGCCCAGCTTGGCACCAACTGGACGTTAGGAGCAGGCGCTGGGCCAAGTCAGAAAAGCATCACCAGATGCAAGAGGGACAGACTGAAGAGCCCCTGGTCCTTTGGAATATAATCGCAGTGTTGTCTGCTGCCACCTGCCTTTTCCGGTGCTCCCCTCCACAGCGGTCTTCATTCCAGGACCGACTGGACAAGAGCTATTGATTGAGTGTGTCAGGATTTCACAATACTGGACCGTGACACTGCAATCCAGCCTTGGGGAAAAGAACACCCGTCCCTCCCAAACTCGTGTCCAAGGAAGGAGAGTGACTGCAGAGGTTAACAAGGTGACCTTGCCATTTGCCAAGAGCAAAGCCAATCTGAGAAGCCAAACCCAGAGCAAGAAAGTAGATCTTTCTTCCAAAGTTCAGTGTAAAACATGCTCTGTGTTCCCAATAGGAGAGGGAGCTTCACTTTTCTCCATATAATTGTAAAGATTTCCTAGTTAGGAAGCACACATTGGGTTGTTGTGTTGTGAGCTCACACTCACAACATTCAAGGTTGCTTCAAAAGTTCACGGGAGAATTCTATCATCTTTCCATCCTGTTTTCTTCCAAGGAAATTTTAGAAGCCCCCCTCACATATATCTCACTATGTCGATGAAAAGCTCGTTCTGTAGGGAGATGGTCCAAGATAACAGCTAAGTCACACATGCCACGCCTTTCCCCTCCTGCAATGAGACAGAAACCAGGCACAACAGAAGCAGGTGACGATGTGAGAATGCAGGACACCACATGATAGGATGAAGAATTCAGTCCAGCACTGAAGGGGAGGTGAAACTGAAGGAAACTGGGGAATGGGGAGACTGAGAGACTGCAGCTAGGCCAGCCCAGCAAGACCATCTTAAGATGAAGTGTTTGGTATTCTGGGGTGAGGTGAACTGGGAGGCAACTTCCTGGATTCCCCAGGAAGACAGGACGCAGGAGATAGATGTGCTGTGTAGACAAATCTGGAGCAAAGCAAGATAAGCAAAAAACATGAACTCAATGTAAGAAGTGTAAGACAGCAGGCAAAAGTCCTGGGGAGCCTAGTGACTGTACAGTAGGGAGGGAGCCTGAAAGCAGGGGCAGAAATGCTCCCCGCTAGTTAATTGTTCCTGATCACTTGAGCCAGTACCACTGGAGCAGCAGAAGTTCCTTGGAGTGGCCGCTAAAGATCCCCCCCCCCCTGCCCGCCCAATGGGACTATGCACATTCTTCCCCTCTCATTTGGGTGGGGCAGCGGCCTGCGCTGGCTCACCAGCTGCCCTCTGCAGAAAGTCCTAGTGCCGCTCCAGACACCAAAGGAACTTACTTGTCTTCGTGTCTCCTGGCATCAAGTGATCAGTGGTGTGTCCTCCTCCTCCCTACCTGGTAGCCCTGCAACCAGATGCTTGGGTGCACATCACCTACCCTCATGCCACCTACCCCCCGACAGCCAGCAGTACAAGTTCCCATATCACCCACCCAGGGACTTAGGACCCATGCACCCTGGGCTGATCACCCAATTAACAGAGATGTCAAGGAAGAGCACCCAATCCAACAACCAGGAAGAACACTCCTTGCACCCATGTCCTGGTGATTGGCCAGACAGATAGCCTCATCAGCAAGATCAGTCACATCCTGCCAGGCACCCTCTGCCTCTCCGCCAACAATGAGCAGGAGCCCCTAGGGTCCTCGCTCACTGCGTACCACTGCAATGCCACGTATCTGACCCCAGTGCAGCCCTGGCAGGCCATCTGGTCTTGTTCCCCTACCACCTACCAAGACATCAGTCTGTAAATGCACAGTAGCACTCCCTCATTGAGATATGGAGGCATCCTGCCTTGATCTCCAGAAAATGTGATCACTCCTAACACTGTTCCAGAAAGATCTCACGGTTCCCCAAAGCTATGGAGGGACCCTGACTACATGTCACCTAATATCAGGGGCACGTGTCCTCTGCCCCCTCTGCTCATCCAGTCAGGGGAGACTTCTGAGCCTAACTGAGGACAGTTTACACATAAGGGGGATCTGCTAGCCTCTCTAGTGAGCGTCTGTGTCCTGTCAGCCCACATCACACAAGTCGCATCACAACCACATGGGGGGTAATCTGAAGAAAGGAAGGCAATCCCAAGAGAAAGGGATGAAACCGAGCTTCCAATACATCAAAATAAAATAAAATATCAGCACAGAACATGCATAGAATTGATGAATAAATCTATAAGTGCATGAATGAATTAATGCCTTCATTTCTCAGAAACAGCAGTCAACAAGTCATGTGAAGAAATGGGAGCAGATGGCTTAATCCCATGAGCAACTAAAGGGTCAGGAAACCTCCCGAGGGAAGGACTGGTAAAAGCAATGCTCCCTCACTGCCGTCGGGTCGAAGCTGACTCACAGCGACCCTACAGGACCAGGCAGAACTGCCCCTGTGGATTTCAGAGACTCTCATTCTTTATGGGAGTAGAAAGTCCCGTCTTACACGCCACCACGGGGCCACCAGATGCCAACAGGGTCCCTGCAATAGAATTCGCCACCTGATATGGGAATCCAGAGCACTTACACAGTGGGATCCTCAACACAACCAAGGAAAACAAACATGTAAGCATAAGAGCCTCACCGAGATCAAGAGGAAAATGAAGAGATGCAAGGACATGCTGGAAGAATTCAGGAAAACAATACAAGAGTAAAATGACCAAATAAGTAAATAGAAAGCACATCCCCCACCCCTGCAAATAAAATAAAAACTAGCCATACAGAACATTGATAATAAATCACCAGAAAAAGAGAACCAGATGAAAGGGTATCCAAACAAAATTGAATCCATGTAAAACTCTGAAAACGGACAGCAAATTCCTTGATACTAATTTATTTGAGGAACAACCAGGAAAAAGAAAACAATGATAAAAGATGTAGAAAAAAATCTTAAGAGTTCTGTGAGTGAGAAAATGGTGCGGGGGCCACATCTGACCTGCTCTGACTTTGTAAGACTCCAACTCCACATCTACCCAAGACAATTTCTACAAGGTGAAGGTCCGACGAAGCCTCCAACCTCTCATCTGCACTCTGTTGTACGCCAACCACCCCTCCTTCCACACTCCACGGTTCTGCTGGGATTGATGACCCTTGGCCATGGCCACACCGAACTCACAGACAATGCGATACTCACGATGATGGGGCGGTAAATTAGCACTAAAAATATTCACTATGATGAGGGCACTGAGCCGATTACAAGTCAGGATCAGCAACGTTAAAGATAGGGTTCATTCGATGGCAGTGTGTTGTTACGGGTAACCAAATACGCTCCCCAGTTACAAAGGATTCCTACCATATGTAAACAACTCACAGGATTGCCTTGCTGGGTTGAAAGACTTGGGGGCATATTATAAAAGAAACAATTATAAAATAAACCATTTGATTCATATGCTCCTTTAAAGATGTAACTATCTGAAGCCAAGTAATCTTACCCAAAGGCCAAGAAGAGAAGGCAAGGAGTGGGAGGGGAGCTAGACCAATGGAAGAGGAACAAGCAGACTGGAAATCACGAGGGCGCTGACCTAGTGTAAAGCATGTAACCAATGTCACGAACAAATCCACACGAAAATACAGGGGGCATGATGTGTTGTCCAACTTTCACCAAAGACACAATAAAAAGTTCATTTTTAGAAATCAATAAAATAAGATCACCCTGCATTAACATGCCTTTGATGAAGAATATGTTTATCTTGTTTCGTGGCTTCTTCCTAATCACGCCACAGTGGGCTTTATGTTAATAAATTTTCAAAAGAAAGCAAACATTTTCTTTGAGGCTATATTCTCGGATGAAGCTGGCATGTTCTGGTTTGAAGACTTTCATCTCCAAATAGGCCCGGGATTCTCTTTTATCCAGCTGCCTGCCTTGCTGAAAATTTCTCCACACACAAAGCACAATGTCGAGTCTTACCAAAGACTTCAAAAGTACTCTATGAGCTAGATAAAATCTGTCCCAGGATTTTCTCTCCCTCCCTAGCAAATCTGAGGAAGACCTCACCTCTAAGGACATGGCTAGAACTGGAGATACTAATGAAACAGTGTTTCACTTAGGGAACTTGAGCGAGTTGAAATTAGGGAAAGTTCTTGATTCAAAGACCAATGGTTTAATTAAAACAGTCTTGAGGTGGAAACAGTTGATCACTCAGTTGCTGGCTCCGAGGTTGGCAGTTTGAATCTTCCCAGCTCCCTTAAAGATTACAGCCAAGAAAATTCTATGAGGGAAATTCTACTCCATGACATGGGGTTACGCTGAGTCACAAACTGACTCCACAGTGCCTAACAGCAGCATGTTTGTATGATCCAAATTAATATATTGTCCCAAGACCAGTAATGGGGAGAAGGAGCCAAACAAAGACTTGTGAAAACGCAGGGCAGATAGAGTACACGGAAGATCGTGACCGGGGTGGTAGGCTGGGGTAGCTAACTCCTCACGCAGACATCTTTTTAAATGGGTTGTACATGGCGGACACTGGGTTTGTAAGACCTTACAACGTCATTGTCATGGAGTGTGAGCTTGAATCAAAGGTCCCCGGGAACGCACTCGCAAGGTTAAAATCATTCTAGTAATTCTCATTCTGAGGGAAATCTGCATCACCGTCTGGTATCCTCTTTCCCGGAGCATGGCGATTGAATTCCTGGCTTGATAAGGTTGTACAAGAAGACTCCGCCAATGTGACATCAGTCTCCACAATCTGTGCCAACCGCCATTGCACCCCTGCAGCCCACGGGGACCCGGGGTGTCAGGAGAGAGCTGCGCTCCATACGGATTTCAATGGCTCGAGCCTTTCGGAAGTAGACCAGCCACGCTCTCTGCACACGGGCCTCTGGGAGGCTTTTACCACTGCGCTTCCTGAGCACTCGAGTTCTGCACTACCACCACGTGGTCGACACCCAACCTCCCAGTCTACAGGCTTGGAATCTTTTCCTGTTGGTTTCCGATCTATGGCTTGGTGGCCCAGACTCGGCCACACACGCTTTCAAGTTCTCTTTTCATGCAGAGGTACCTCACCTTGTCAGTCTGGGGGGAAAAAACCCAATCTGCCATCAGAAGCTACACGGGACACACCTGCTGTTCCCAACGAGGTCTGTCCAGGAGTCCTTCCAGACTCAAAAAGAAATGAGTAGCCCTAGGACAGATGCTGACTGAGCATTGACAGCCCTCAAAGAGGGTGAAGTTCCTTCCCCGCCCCTCAAAGGATGGCCTCGTTAGCGTTGTACTTTGAGATATACTTTTCCTTGAAAGCTATGCTTTCACTTGAATTGGTTCAACAAATTGCGCTAAGCAACCTTCTCCTCCTTAGTTAACACCTGGCTGTCGACTAAAGACAGCTCCTTTTCAATTTTTTGATCCTTTAAGTTCACAAGTTCAGACACTTGTGCGGGGACCAATGTCAACTGTTTGTAAGACCCTAAAAAATAGAAAAATCCTTGCTTTCCTTACATATTTAAAGGGGAAAATATATTAAAATGCACATGAGCGGGCAGGGTCCCCCTCTGCATAAAACAAAGAGCAAAACTGATTCTGACCCATAAAAGGAGGAATTTGCATTCAACTTCCCTTTGTCAGAGAGAGGAGAGATTAGCCTAGGTTCCCTAGAAAAATCTTTGACTCTTCTTTTATGCCTCATAATCTATGCTTGTTTGAAGGCCCTTGTTTCTCATTCTGGCTTTTTATCTAAACATACATATTTCAAGTTGCCCACACTACTTCATCCAAGTAAAATAACAACATAATACAAGAATTTTTAACAATGAAAACCATTCCAAACCAGGCAAAGACCTTTTTAAAATTGTGATAAAGAAATGCTACATTTCTAGAATTTGTTGCATTTCCTCTTGGTTTGTAGTTTCTATTATCCTACCTCTTGGCTATTTTTCTAATGCAACCCAAAACAAAAGTTCAGACATCTTTTAAATTATGAAGAGCACAAAATCAAATCACATTATGGTAAGTAAAAAGCAAAACAAAACACTCCGATCCATCCTTCATGCTTTTGTTAGTAGAGATGGACTGCTTTGCTTAAAGGATGGAGACCACTTCTAACTTGGAAGTCTCCTTTTTTATGACAAGATTTCTACTTTCTCTTACAGCATATTCTTGCTTCGGTTTTAACCTGATGCGTTTGTTCTGACCAGTGCTAACTAAAATTCCTCCCCTCTCAAGATGATAACCTCCTTAGTGTTATACTTTGAGATATACTTTTTAAATAAATGAGAGTCACCCCATTTCAACACATGTCATGTCCTTGCAGCAGCTACAGCAGTTTGGAAGCATTTGCTGTACATCACAGATTTATGATCGGCTTTGCTTCCTCTGCGGGCCCTAGTTTTCAGCTCTAGTTCTACAGACGTGGTCTCTCTCCTCCTGGTCCAGGTTCGAAGTTCCCCTTTCTCAAAGTCCCTTTGGAGGCTCAGTGAGTGTATTAAGTTTCTGCTTTGGTATGGTGGGACTATCTCATACAATCTTTAACTCCCCATCACATATACAATGATATTTTAATTGTATGTCTTATTGTCAGGAGATCTGATAGTGTAGTATTAACCAAGTTCCTCTATTTACTTTGGAGCGACCATTCTTTCCTGGGGCTCATTTGGCTAGTTCCACATTCTGGTGTAACAATATATCATACACAAACTTAAGGGAGAAATCACAAAAACAGTCTATTCATAAGAACCACTTAAGAAACTTACTGGGTTGGAAGCCTTTTCCCTTGGTTGAGATCATCTTATTTATTAAGAAAAAAAGAGATTAATCTATAAATTATATCCTAGGGCAAAACTTTAGAGTGGGCCCAGTGAATGCCTAATCTCTGTGAAGTCTTCATGTGAAATCTTGATGCCTGGGAGAACCATGGCACATCCCAACCAGAGGCTTCATGTTGAACCACAGCCACTCTGCCTACTGTAATTCCATGGACCTAAAGTTATCTGGACAGAAGCTCTCTGGTTTTAGTTAATCTGCTTCATTCCTCAAGGAGCCTTAGATGTGTCGTGAGCTAACCATTGGGCTGCTGACTACAAGGTCAGTGGTTCAAATCCAGCAGAGGCTCTGCAAAAGAAAGATGAGGCCATCTGCCTTCATCTACACATACAGCTCCAGAGACTCTAGGGAGCGGTCCTAACCTGCCCTACATGGTTGCTCGGATTGGAATGGTCTCAATGGCAGTGGGTGGGTGGGTGCCATTCCCCTTCCCCATCAGATAACCCTTCCCACCGTCCTTATAGAAAACATTCCTTTTGAAAACTCTTGGCTAGGACACTGATTTATCTCTGTGTGTTTGGGGAAAAGAGTCACCCTTCCTAAGATTTTTATTCCTACAAAAGAACTTTTGTAGAGGTAACCGGTGATTTCTTCACATCTTATTTATGTTGGACTTTCCAAGCATGGCTGCCAGAACCAAGTGGCCACAAGAATTTCCTTCTTCTCTTGCCCCTGGAAATGGATGCTGAGTCCTCTTCTAGGCCCAGCCTTCTTATTTTGCCCCAGTATTTGTTGCTATCGATAGGTACCTCTAGTCAGTTCTGATCCGCAGCAAGACTGTACAACAAAGCAAAGCCCTACCCAGTCCTGCACCATCGTTGCGGTATTTGAGCCTCTTGTTGAAGCCATGCAGCAATACTCACTGAGCCTTGCCTTTCTTTCCGTTGGCCCTCTGCTTTATCAAGCACGCTGTCTTTCCCCAGGGCCTGGATTCTCCTGATACCATGAGACAGAGTCTTATAAGACGTGTTCAGGTTGTAGTTCTTCCAACATAAATGTGTTCAATCTGATAGCCCACGATATATTCAATGCTCTGCCAAAGCCACAATTCCAACGCACCAATTCTTCTTCAGTCTTCCTTGCTTCAAGGTCCAGCTTTCACATGCATAGAAGGTAAATGAAAATACCATGGCATGGATCAGCTCAACCTCGGTCCTCAAGGCGACATCTTTGCTCCGTAAACACGTGGAAGAGGTCTTGTGGAGAAGATCTGCCAAAGCAGCAAGCTGTGGATCCTTTGACTGCTGCTTGCAGGGTGTTTACTTGGTGGACTCAAGTGGAATCAAATCCTTGACAACGTCACTGTTTCCTCCACGGGTCAAACAACATTGCTTCTTCTTAGTCCACTGGTGCATGGTTCTGCTTGTTTTATATTTTGCTCAGGGCCAAAACATCCCTGATGGAGCATATGAGAACAAAGGGAAAGATAACAAAGGGAAAGCCTCACATCCAGCTGTGCTTCCTTCTTTTTCCCTCCCTCTCCCCATGTCCCACCCATCGCACCACCTATCAGTGCTGTATAATAATTTATCCCCAAACTTAGCAGCCTAAAGCAATCATTTGATTATGGTTAAAACAAACAAATGAACATGCTGGGTCAGAATTTTGGTTACAGTGCAAGGGCAGTGGCTCTGTCTTTTCTGCTATCAGACATTCGACAGCTGGGGTTGACTCCACTGCACGGGGCTGGAAGTCAGGCAGCATCATCCCCCTGAGGGTTGATTCTGGCTGTCAGATGGGCCTTTAGCTGAAGGAGTCAAAGGATGCACCTCACTAGGTCTTCTTGTGTGATGTGGGCTTCCTCACAGAATGGCTATCTATGGGCTCCACTACAAGTGTCCTGGCGAACAGGTGAATGTCTAATGGTCTTTGATCACCTCTCCCTGAAAGTCATGCAACATTCGATTGGCTACAAGCAAATCTTAACTCCACCCAGATTTGAGAGAGGATAGAGACTCCAACTTAGGAGCCCTGGTGATGTAGTGATTACAAGGTGGGCTGCAAGTCACCAGGTCAGCCGTTCAAGAGCACCAGCCAGTCTGTGGGAGAAAAATGGGGCTTTTCCACAGACTTTAAAGCGTGCTTTTATATATTTGCATATATGAGAGTACCTATTTATACCAGGAACCCTGGTACCATTGTGTGTTAAGATTAAGCTACAACCTGCAAGGACAGCAGTTCAAACGGTGGGAGGCAAATGAGCCCCTGCTTCTTTAAAGATTGAGAGTCACAGAAACCTAGACCAGTTTTACTCTATCCTGTTGATCACTCCGAGTTGGTTTCAACTCCATGGAAGTGGGTTTAATGGATATCCATAACTATTGGAAGTTGGATAAGACTCTAAGTAAATAGTTTTTACTCGTTAGCTCAATTTACTGATAGGCAACTGAAGCACAGAGAAATTAAACCAGCTACCCCAATTTCTCTTTCCAACTGTATATTTTCATTAAAAACAGATAAAATCCACATTTATGTTAATACAAGTAAGCACTGAGTGATCTTCTAGTACTAAGAAACTTCAGTTTTACCAAATATCATTTCAAATTCCACAAAATATTAAGTCTTTGTCAAGATTATGACTCTCACACATTGAACTTCCTTTCAGCATTGAGAGTGCAAAATCGTCTTCTTCTTAAGAATTCCTAGAGGTCAATGGCGCTTAGGCAGACACAGAGAAAATAGAGTTTCTAACTCACAGCCTTTATTACCTTTCGTGCCTGCTCTCAGCTTCATTAAGACTTGACCAACCCACCAGCCAAATATGAGAGAATCAGACTCCAGGGATGAGCCTCATAGGTTCAATATCAGCCTGGGAAGCACAAGTTTGAAATGGAAGCCAAATTCACTTAGTTCCCTTTACAAACGTGTCACTTCCACTCAAAAACAGATGGTCTTTCCTGCCAGTGAAGGGGAAGAAACTGTTTTGTCCCATTCAGTCCATCACATAAAACCATTTGATGGTCTTGACAGTCACTGCCTGCTAATTACGGGGCAAACTTCTCGGCACTGGATTTGTTGCATCAACAGGTCCTGGAACAATCCAGCAATTGTTTAGGGGGAAGCTGGGGCTCTTGGGCTTGAGCACTTTGACATCAATTATCCCCAGTGGTTGTCATGAGCAGGAGCTGCTCTAGTGGAATGAAGAGAGCAGAGTAATGAGAAGCGCTCAGGTTGGCGCGCAGCTGACGTGCCTTGAAGAGCAGACCTGTTGTATCGATGTTTCTGGCCGTTGAAGATATGATTAGAGAGGTCAGCGTCCCCACCACCCCTTCCCCAGAAAAACACCAAAACACCTCCCATTTTGGAGAACTGAGGTAGGAACTGTGCATTCCTTATAGAAATGTAATATTTCTGACATACAATCGCTATGTGATACAATCTGACATACGCATCGGGGGTGGGAGGGGAGGGTTGTTCATTTGGAAGCAAGAGTAAAAGGGCTTTCATCCTTAAATGAAATTTTTGAAAGAAACAAAAGAGGACAAAAGCAGGAGGGAAAGAAAAACAATTCACTCTCTTGGTGAATATCAGGTGTTGGCATTTGAAAGGAAAAACTAATAAGCATGCAGATGTAGAAATTTTTAGTGGACAGTGTGATCTGTCTACCAAAAGCATGTAAACAGCCAGAAACTGAGAAGCTCCATATCATCAGTTAGGACAAGGCCAGGTACAAACTGTGAAATAGACCATCAATTGCTCCTATGCAAAGTCAAGTTGAAGCTGAAGAATATTACACAGAATTACACAAGAGACAAAATATAACCTTCAGTATTTCTCTCATAAATTCAAAGACCATATCAAGAATGGATTTGACACACTTAAGACTAAGACAGTTTTTGAGATGGCATCAAGTACGTCATATATAAAGAAACCTAAGATTCCTGACTAAAATCTGTAGACGTTTGCAATACCTCAATAAGAAAATAACAAAGAATCCAACTCAAAGGTGGCAAAGGGCATGAACCGGCAATTCACAAAGGAGGACATGCAAATGACCAACAAACACACTAGGACATTCTCAAGACCACTAGCCATCCAGGAGATGCCATACAAAACACGGAGGAAGTTTCATTTGACAAAGACAATAGTCCAATTTTTAAAAAAATCAACAGGGTGCAATAAATGCTGGAGGAGGTTTGGAGATATTGACACTTTTCTACACTGCTGGTGGATCTGTAAATATGTACAAATATGTCACTACCTGAAACAGCTGGGGGAGGGTGGTAAAACCAACATATGACCCAGCCATTCCTTTCCTGAACATATGCCCCAAGCTCTCTCATGTTCATTGCAGTAGAGTTCCCAACAGCAAGAAGTTGGAAACAGCCCAGATGTCCATCAATAGAAGAATGATTAAATAAACCATGATACACATACCCAATGGAATCCTATGCATCCCAAGAAAACATCCGATGAAACCAGGAAACATCTCCTGATGTGGATAGACCTTGAAACCAGTCTGCTGAATGGAGCTAGTCAACCACAACCAGACAAATAATTGCCCGAGTCCTCTCCTACAGGGATAAACACCAAGAGGAGGCAGCCTTCTGCTCAGGGGCCATATCATCTTCTAATGTGGGTTTCCAAGCAACGACACAGAAAGCCTGCCTAGCACCCAGGAACTGTGTATCACCCCATTATACGTACATCTTAAAAGCCTCTGTGACAGAGGAGCCCTCCCCTTGGCTGGGGCCAGTGTTTCAAGATGGGCAAAGAGGGAGAAGACCATTTCGTTGCTGCCACAGAGCATCGGGCTAAGGTCACCCCAAATCAGCAGTACCTCCTACAAAAGCAATAAGTGGACCTTCGAGTCAAGATGGAAGAGGGGCATATTTGCCTCAGAGAAGGCAACTACATAACTGTGGGTGGGTGAACCTAAAGGAGCACTCTCCCAACAGGAAAAAAAATAATGCTTCCCAATACTTACAGAGAACCCAAGGAGAGCATATGCCCAGTACCATGTTTCTAATCGGATGCTTTGGGCCTACTTTGTATCCAGCATTGGTGGCCCAGGTCGTGTGCGATATAGACCTGTGCTGTCCTTAGATTCTATCTTTTTGAGGTGCACAATATTTCCCATAGGTCACACCAGAATTCAATGTGGCAACTCCATTAAATGAACCGGGTGTGATTTCACACTTATGTGTAACAGGATTAAGGAACCACATACTCCTGAGGGTTAAGGCTGAAACACCCTCCTGTGAGAAGAGCAGATGACTGTTGTCCCAAGGGTAAGAAATAGTCTGTCATTGGACTTTGGTTCAGATTCTTACTTTGAGAGTTCCCAAGGAATGGTGGCATGGAATCACGAGATATGACTATTTTAATGCATTCCTTGCTTTCTTATGTATTAGCCTTTCATCTTATTTATTAAACGGGTATGCATGCTTCTGCCTTGGTGAATGAGTATTATTAAAATATTTGCCCTATCACCAATTCCCATTGTTTGTATAAATAGTGTCCAGTCCAGAGTTTCAGCTATTCAAGTTAACAAATCATGTATTGTGGTCTGAAGGTGGACTACACTTGGCTAAATTAATAACACTATCAATAGAATTACCTTATGCACCAGGGAGATGATTTATATTGTCTTCTATCATAAAATGACAATGATGTCTCTGAAGTGAACCCAAGATCTATATAAACCATAGATGTATAAGTGGATTGGGGGCTCACATTAATTCTAGCCCCAATTAATTCTTATGACATGGCCCTCCTCGATGCTCAACCTCATGAAGAGATTACTGAAGATATGGGTGCTATAGCAAAGTGTGGTGAAGAAAGCAGATGATGGCCAGCTATCAGCAAGAAGAGTGTCTGGGACCTGAAAGGCATATCTTCAGACAAGCAGCGACCTGAGTGAGGCATCAGCTAAGTCCATATGGAAGAAGTACAGCAGCCTGTGTGATCAACGGATTGTAAATAATCAGATCCAAATCCAAAGGAAGGAATGCTATCAGAGCTTAATCTGTGAGCATGCCATTTGCAGAAGGCTATGGATGACGGTGGAAGCCCACAATCCACTTGGTGAGTCCCCTCTGTCCATAGCCATGGTTAGTGAACGCCCTTGTTAGCAGGCAGAGAGCATGACATAGTTGTATACAGCAGATGTCGTAAGGTTCAAACGTCAGACCTTGTCATTTGATCCCACTTGTGACACATTTTAAAGTTGTTTCCGTTTTTAATATTTTCTGTTCTCTTTTCGATCGATGGTTTTCTATGTTTTGTCTAGTCATTGTTGGTTTTTGTTTGCTTGCTTGCCTGCTTGCTTCCTGTCTGTGTTTTTGTGTGGTTTTCTGTAGATGAAAACGAGGAGAGATGAATCTGTAACTGAATTGATCATTACCTAGGGGCATAGATGGGGGTGGGGGAGGGAGCTAACAGCAATGAGTGTGTGAAGAAACTATTCTGCAATCGATTGTGGTGATGACTGCACAGATCTTAATATCATTGAAAAATTAAACTATAGAACAGGTGAAGCAGATGCTAGTAAAACTATTTGGGGGGAAAGATGGATTTTCACATGGGTGCAACAATGGGCTCAAACTTATCATCAGGCGTGAAGACAGTTCTGTGTTTTGGTCCATTATACACAAGACCATGAGGACTTGGAACCAACTCAGTGACACCTAACAACACACAGTGTTTCCAAATGCCACCCCCCACTACCCCGTTTGGAAGGCCCTCGAAATACACAACGGACCCAACAGGGAACTCAAACACACCAACTGGCGGGAGGATAGTGCAGGGCCGAGCAACGCTTTTATGACATTGTACATAAGTCAGAATCTAACAACAGCAGTGGAGAAATAAATGATTCTCGTTTTCAGATGAGATAGGGACTCATCTAGTGCCCCTCCCTTGTCTACCAGTTTCCTGCTTGGGAAAAATGTCACAGAAACTGTTGTGATGTTGACCACAGATTACAAGGACAGCACTATGGGGAAAACTCAAGTGTACCAGTGGTTTTCTCATTTCACAAAAGGTGAAATATCAGTTGATGAAAAACCTCGTTCTAGACATCTGTCAACTTCCCAAATGGACAAAAACATTGACATGTAGTGCATTTGGAGTTTGTTCCTCCAAGTCAGACTGTTAATCAAGCTTTCTATTTAGTTTCTGAGAAGATGTGTAACCATGTGTGACAAAAAATAGGCCTGATTTGTGGCAGACTGGGGGGACTGATTTTGCCACCATGGAAATGCACCTGCTCATGCAGCCATCTCAGTAGGCCAATTTTTGACACAAAAAAAAACAAAACAGCCTGCCTCTCTTGCCCCACCCATCTGACCTCTCTCCCTCTGTGCGACTTCTTTTTTTCCCCTGGAATGAAGAGGGACATGAAAGGACAGGGTTTTGACAACAGAAGAGATGAAGAAGAAAATGAGGGAGATGCTGTCAGTCATCCAAACAGATGAGTTTGAACAAGGTTTCCGAGACTGGAATGGAAGATTTGACAAATGTAGTAAGTGGAATGCAAGCAACTTGAAGAGGATAAGGTTGTTTTGCTTTAAAAAAATGTAAATACATACCATTGAAAGTAGAAAAAAATCTGGTTTGGGGGATGTACCCCCTCATAATTCTCTGTCCAATAGAACCTCATGCAGTGATGAAAGTAGTCTAGATCTCAACCATCCTGTGTACGAGCCACAGACTGCTCGTGCCCAGTGAGCACATCGACTGTGGCTAGTGTCATGAAGAAAGAGGTTTTCAATTCTACTTAATTCTAGCGTTTAAATAGCTACTTGCAGATAGTGGCTACTGGATTAGACAGCACCACATTGGACCAAGAGTCGGTATAGTCGTTGATTTTTTTTTTCTGTAAAGGATCTTTGATAAATGTTATTAGGCTATGCGGACCTCACTGCCTCAGTCACAGTCACTCAACTCTCATATTGCCATGAAAAGCAGCCATGGACAATTCATAAGCTAGCCGGCAGGGCCATGTACCAAGTCAAAAAGATATTGACAAAAACAGGAAACGGCTCGAGACCCCCTGTCAAATGTGTGGATTCCTTCCTTGATGTTTTCTGTGACTAAGACTGAGAAATAAACTCACCCCAAGGTGTTCGTGATTTCACATATTTTAATATCTAGATTTTTTGTGTCTTTTAGTGAGAACCCAAGGAAAGAATTACATTAACCTAGAAGATTAAATACCAAATTTCAGCAATTTTGAGTCAGAGGGATTTTGGAGGACAAAACACTGGGGACGGGGGCAGAATGCCTCCCCATCTTCATGGGTGTCCCGTTGAGGCGGAATCACCCTCGGGAACTGAGCAGGGTCCCCACCCTACCTCCCCACCCACTGTCTTCTCCCCGCAGCTCCGCCCTCAGCCAGCAGGGAGTTGTGACAGCATTCTGAGTGCAGGTCAGCTCCCAGCAACTCCCTCTGGGCACAGCCCCAGCCGCACAGTGAGTACGCCTTCACCAGTTTGTCCTCCAGAACCCAAACTCCCATTTAACAACCCAAATTTTCTTGCCAGCTTTGTTTCTGCAAAGATTTAACGATTTGAAAAAAAATGGGGGTGGGGTAAAGAAAAGCCCTTTTCAGCACATGGAAAAGATGGGTCCCTAAGCCTTATTTTCCAGTCTCTGTGAAGCCATCTGTCATTTTTAAATTCTACCTTAAAAGCCTTAACTGGTCAACTCAGGATGTAGTCTACAGGGCCCATTAGGAAAGAGACACTGGAAGGAGAAGGTCCAGAGCCAAAGACCCACAGCCGTTGACTCAGTAGTGATGACTTCCGAGCCGTCTCAAAGAAAACACCTCGTGCAAGGAGACTTTCGGTCCAGTGGTAAAGACGCACCTCTGTAAGCACACATGTCTCTGAAAGCAGACCCTCTTTCCCGCCTCAGCTTGGTGGCGACCATGGAAGCCCAGAGAGTAGATGTGGCCCCGAAGGATGAGGAAAGCATGATGAGACTGCAGACGATCCCCAAAGTGGTACCCTTCATAGCTCCCGTTGCAGATCCTCCTGAGAGGAGATGGGTTTGCTGTGGAGCTGTCACACTGTCCAGGATGAATAGAATGTGTTCGCATGCAGAGAGCGTTTGGTAAAGATTTAAAAGCAAAGTTCTTGGAGAAAACTCTATATGTTCTTCCTCGCTTTCCTTTCCCTTTCTCGGGGAGATTGCTGCGCTCAGCACTCAGACTCACCAGCAAAGCACTGCCCTAGCTGAGGGGCTTCTGGGAGGCCGGGTAGAGGACGTGTCCTGAAGAAGCCAGGACAAGGTTGAAATGATCAGCATTAGCAGGCTTCATTCCTCATCTTCCTTTCTCGGAACCACTCGCCTTCCAATACTCCAGGAGCAGCAACAGCAAAACTCGACCGCCAGTATCCACGCCCCAAGCACCACATCACCTGAGTCCACCAGGGCAACTGCCAGGTTCTGCCACATGACTAATTAGGGGGGAAGGGGGGATCTTAGAACAGGCTACCCCATGGTGTCAAGGCAGCCAGGATACACGAGAAGCCAGTGATGTGACTCCAGGGTGGGTCAGCACATACAGGGAAGATGGAGATGGTAAGGGGGAGGGGGGGGGGGAAGCAAGTCCCAAAGACATGACACGCCATTCTAATATTTTGAGAAAGAGAAAGGAGGCAGATACAGAGAAACAAAAGGGGGTTGGATTAGAGAGGCGAGCACACTGCCTGAAGGAGTCTTCAATTGTATCTTTCAACTCCTCCCCACCTCCCACAGCCAGGTGCCACCTCTCTGGGTCCCACCTAACCCTTTAGCTACAGAGCTCCTTGAGAAGGCATCGAGGCAAGATTGATTGACTAGAATGCCCACAAAAATTTTGGCTACAGTTTGTTGGAGGCAGGAAACTGCCCAGACCTTCCCTCCCCAGCTCCAGAAGGCCTTTCCTCAAAGCCATGACATGCTCAACAGCTCACAAGAGAGGGGGCCTTATGAATTCATCCCTGAACCCGTGGCCAGGGTGCTCATGTGCCCTCTTCAGTCCAGCTGAGCTCTTGCCATCAATCTCCAGTAGAAAGGACCCACTATCCTGCCGATGCCAAGGAGCATGAGTGGGGGAGAGCCCGGCATGGAAGGTCACTAGCTGAACATCACAGTAAACCCAGAGCTGACTGGCTCATCTGACTCTAGACTAGTGGTTCTCAACCTTCCTAAGGCTGCGACCCTTTAGGGTTTCTCATGTTGTGGTGACCACCCCCCCCCTCCAACCATAAAATTATTTTCGTTGCTACTTCATCACTGTAATGTTGCTACTGTTATGATTCGTGCTGGGTTTTCATTGTTACAAATCGGACATAATTAAAGCATAGACTGAGAACCGCTGCTCTAGACACAAGAAGCCAAGTGCATACTCCTCCGCCCACCACCACCTCTAACACCTACCGGAACCCTGTGCTACAACTGCCACCACTCGACATCTGTCAGGCTTCCCCAAACCTTCCCAGACCCCTCCCACTCAGAAAAATACCGCTTACAGCAAAAAGACAGAAACCTAAGCACCTGGGATTTCCATGCAGGGATTGTCCACCAAATGCCGGCTCAGAACATCAGGTAACCCTTAGTGAAACGAAACAGCACGGAGCTCAAAACACGTGCGAGGAGCGCAACCACTTATTTTATGGAAATATATGCAGTAACTGTTGATGAATAGCCAGCCTTCAAAAATATGCTTCTCTCTCTTTTAAAGTAATGTGACTGCCATGTCCTTCCTATATCATAAAATGCAATCGTTCAGTCATTGCACAATCGCTCACATGGGCAATCATCACCACACTCCATTTCAGAACATTTGCTTCTGCCTCCTACTCCTGTTGTCAGCTCCCCATTTCCCCACAACCTCCCCCGTCATGCCTCTGGGAAACTACTAATTGGTCACTGCTTCTGTAGATGTAGCTATCCTGGATTTCATATCTACCCTGGATTGCATATGCAGAAAAGCATATAAATGGGAAGCAAAAACCCCCACAAACAATGACCAGACAAAACAAAGAGAATGCAGAAAATGTTAAAAATGTAAACAACTTTAAAATGAGTTCAAAGGAAATACAAACGATAAGGTATTACATTTTATATGAACTACGTCGGCCGTCATCGACTTTACAAAGCTCTCTGTCTTCATCTTTTTCAAGATAGCCAGTGGGAGGATGCTAGAATGTTTTTAAGCTAGCCTGGTAAGTCCCCGAGGAGCAGAATAAAGGCAAGTGAAACTGTTAATTGAAAGCGAGGGGAAGTGGCCAGATCAAGTAATTTTAAGAGAATTGTTAGTATGAGAACTCCGCTGAGTGATAACAGTTAAAAGGGGGGAAGTCAGGGATCTGAAGGGGGTGTTTTGGGTCACTTAAAACCTAGGCTGTGAGTGCGTACAGTGAAGTCAGATCTATAGTGTAAGGGAGTTTTGTTTGCCCTTCATATTGATAGAAGGAACGTGCTCGAAGGCCATGATTCAGTTAGTAGGCCAGCCAAGACTCCCCCCAAAAGGAAACAAACAGTTCGTTGAGTGAGAGGCAAGAATGTGGAGAACGTCCACTTGAGGACAGAGCCTGGGAGAGCATGGTTCTCCATGGAAACGTGACTCGAAGGGAAGCCAAGGAGCTGCGTCCACATTTGGGGAACGCACAGGCAACACGTACCCCAGTGTGACTGCGGAGCCTTCTTCAAGCTGGTGGAAGATGATTAGAGACTTGGCTTCCTCGCATCACGTAAGAACATAGCAGGGTTCTTCTCCATGGCATCTTAGAGCACTTCATTCACACAGGAGAAAGACCATTGACAAGTGACCCGGAAAGGGCCCAACTGGCAGATGGGAGGAATGTTCTTTCTCGTGTGAGCCTGCTGTAACAGGACTAACACTAGGAGATTGCTAGAAAGAACAGAAATCTACTTTTTCTGGGGGCTCAAAGTCAAAATCATGGTCTCCATCAGGTGGTCTTCTCCTCGTTGGTAGCCCTGGGGACCTCTTAGCTCCTGGGCTTATGAGCCACCCTCACATGGCAAAGAATAGTCTATGACTTCCACCTGTGTGTATGCACACACATGGGCAAGCATGCTGATTTAGTCTTTTTGGAACTCAGAGATGATCAGATTTTGGACATGTTTTATAGGAATATGGCCTTTAACCAAGAAAACTCTCTTTCCACACAGAACACCCAAGGCCCCACAAGAACACCCAAGGCCCCACTGCTGAGACATCAGTTCTGACTCATTGCCTCCTAAGAGGACAGAGAGACTTGCCCACGGGGCTTCTCCTGTGGAATGTCTGTGGGCTCAAACTGCCAACCACATGCCAGCAGCTGAGCATGTAACCACTGGGCCACCAGGCTCCTTTCACCAGAGAGGAGATCCGAAATGATTGCATCATCCCAGGCCATTTTCTTCTCCCAAGAGATGAAAGTGAGGCTTGGCTACGGAGAGGAAGTCGCCTGTGCTGTGGCAACGTGGCAGGCCTCACAGTCCTCCCCGTACCCAGGCTCATACCCCCTGGGAGCCACAGGGGAATTTTTTTTAGATAAACACTGTACATGTGATTTTCCAACATGTTTATTATGCTTCTCACATCTTGGAAGATAGGAAAATTGATATGGTGTCTATTTTTTAACTCCCGCAAATGGCCATCATATTAAATGTACATTACTGCAAAGCCATGGAAATAAAGATTTGGAAAACTCATAAGGGCGCTGATCCCTCAGGAGGGGACTACCCTGAGATGGAAGAGTCAAGAGTGGCTTCCTCACTTGCACAGCTGTTACTAGAAGGAAATCCAGAAGAAGAATGTCGTCTACAGGCATAATTGTCTATGGAGATCATGGCTTCCTCTCTGAGAGCAGGGAACTAGAGGGGGTACTGCTAATTATTCCAGTCATGGTCAAAATAGATTCATCCTGATAAAATGAGGGGAAATGTGAGACACAACTTCAACTTCTTTAAAAAAAAATCTATAGTTACCTTGTCAGAAGAGACTATGTAACTCCCTGACCTGAGATGTTCTTAAAAGTTGCTTTAGGTCTCCTTCTATTGAAATAACGGACTGGCTCACAAAAATAAAAACCTATCATCCATAGTGACCATGCTTCTTTATAAAATCATCTATACAAAATCAAAAGATTCAACTATTAATTTTTTTTTAAAAAAGGAGAAGGTAAGGGTGTGGGAAAACTAGATTTCTGGACACTGAGCATCCAACATGAAAATAAAGAGAAAGTATCACTGAACAATGTGTACAGGAATTGTTGACTGGGAACCAAATATGCTGTGTACACTTTCACCAAAAGCACAACTAAACATCATCTAGGGAGAGGGAAGGAGAACTCAATGATGACGTGTACATTTTTTTAAAGTTGCTATCAAGTTGACGCTACCTTGTGACAGCCTCATGAGTATCAGAATAGAGCCGTGCACTAATGGCTGATTTTTCAGCTCATCGGACCTTTCTTCTTTGTGTCTCTGGGTGGATTTGAGCCACCAACCTCTTGGTTAGCAGCAGACCACATTAGCTGTTTGCACCGCCCAGAGTCCACAGTGCTCACTTACCAAACGTGAATGCTCAATACGCATTCACCATCATTATTGCAAGAGTAAATGCAGCATGCATGGTTGTTACACAATTTTAGGCCAACTTGATTGAAGAATGAAGGGGTGGAGTCTATCCTTGTGAGCTTGGCATTCTCAAGAAGATTCGGGGACTTCCTCTCTGGAGGCAGGACATTCTCTCGCTCTCTCTGCTACACATTTCTGTTGACAAGCCACATGGAGTTATGCTGACAGCAGCCAGAGCCCTGGAGCTGGAGAAGCCACGTGGAGACCTGCATCAGGGCTGAGATGCTCCCACCGCCACTGGACCCACAGGACTTTCCACCCACCAACCCATGATCTTCCTGCATTTGGCATCATTGCATGTGTTGCATGAGTCTGAAGAGCAATTTATAGACTGGTATCGAATATATGAGCTAATATCGGACTTATGGACTTGATCTGGACTGGGCTAGGATGTTTTCTTAATATACAATTACTCTTTGATATAAAGCTCTCTCTTACACATTTATGAGCGACCCTGGATTTGTTTTTTAAGTCACCCCGGCCCCACACAGCATGGTAAGTGGAGTACACCAGTAGTGATTCCCCTTATTGGAGCAAATGAGAGATCAAGCCACACTTCAGATGCAACGGTCTTGAGATGGATGCGTCATCAGGAAAAGGTCCCCTTGGAAGGGAGCTGGAGACTGTGAGCAAGGCGGAAGAGACCCAGAAGGCCCAGAGAAAACAGAGTCCCAAGCAGCAGAAGGTTCTTTTGATGCATATCTTGAATGTTCATTGGGGTCTTACGACCCAATCTGATGCTGAGATGTTTTCTTATCAGAGATAACAAAGAATCCCAAAATACAAGTGCTCGGGACATAGTCCAGAGGTCTTGGAATTCGCAGGTCTGGAGCCATGGTCCCTGCAAGGACAATAATTCTGGTCCAGAGAGCGCTGAGGAAGGAGCTTGGCTGTCAGTTAGGAGGCTTCTTCTCTCTTCTCAACAGGCCTCGCTTCTTTTCAGAGAGACCAGGAGTTAAGGACCTTTTACTAGACTCAACACAATTAAATTCATCTTTAAGCAAATTAATATTTAGGGATAAAGCAGAACTGCCCCTGGACTGGCTGGCGAGTAGCTTCATGCTCGAGCTGCCTTCCTAGATTGAGGATTGGGTTGTTTGTTTCTCTTGAAGTTTCCCGGTAGATTCCTTGTTTTATTTTAATAGTCATTTTATTGGCGGCTCAGACAACTCTTATCACAATCCATCCATACATCCATTGTATGTCAAGCACTTTTGTACATTTGTTGCCCTCATCATTCTCAAAACATTTGCTTTCTGCTTGAGCCCTTGGCATCAGCTCCTCATTGTTTCCCCTTCCTCTCTGCTCCCCCCTCCCTCATGAACCCTTGATAATTTATAAATAATTATTTTGTCACATCTTACACTGTCCAATGTCTCCCTTCACCCACTTTTCTGTTGTCCGTCCCCCATCCTCGTGGGATCTTAAGGCTAGAAGGAGCCAAAGGGACGAACCAAAATATTAAGGCTGAAGAGGTTTAAATTAAGTACTTATGAACGAAACTGTCATGGAAAGATAAGATCTCAGGTAAAGAGGCATTGCTATGAACTATTTGAATACAAAGAAACATCACAATACTGCCATTTGTCATCTGCGGAGACAATCCACGAATATGTGTTGACCAGCAGCATGAAGTTCTCTGGCAGAGTGTACGTCCTGTGCTCCACGTTCTCACCCTCAGGGAGATTCAAATAGCAAAGGGCTTGCTGTGCATTCTGTATTCAGTGTGTGGATGTCCTTAATGAGTTTCCAAAGAGGATGAGGGTTGGGGACATTCATTTGACTCCACGTTTCCTGAAGCGGTCAATGTACGCAAACTGCTCATTAACAAGAGCAGAAATATCCCTTGGGGTGAAATGTGGGTTTCAGAAATGTATTTTCATTATGTTTGGAGCCAAAGCGCAGCGGGGACCCAGATCGAGTGACATCCGAGAGATAGGCTTTGAATCGCAAGGACTCGCCATCAACAGTTCACAGTATTCCCCTCAGGAACGTAACCAACAGATAAAGGGACGACTCGGAATCATGGCATGATCAGAGCAGACCCCGAGGAGCTCCCTGCTGCTGCGACTGAACGTTTCCATGGAACATTCATGAACCACGAAATAAATGGAGGTGTTATGTGTGAAATGAGCATGAACTCAGGACCGACGATAGAGCATCGTCCACTTTAGTCCTCACATGGAAGCCCTATTTTTAATTGCGTTGCAACACTTCTTTCACATGTCCGTTGTTGCTCCTTGTGTGGGCTCCAGTCCGTTTGCAGTCACCCCTGTGGGCCGAGCAGAACTGCTGCCTAGGGTGATCGTGGCTGTGGCCTTTCAGAAACAGGTAGCGGGGCCCGTCTTTAAATGTGGGCTCCGAACAACTACCTTTCAATGGAAAGTTGAATGTTGAATTGTTTCCACCACCCAGGACTGCTTTTCCACATGGACAACTCAGTGTATTAACTGCATTTCCCCACTCGGGCAGCCATCACCACAATCTGTTTCCAAACGTTTCCACCACCCTGAGGAGGCGTGGTGGACTCTGACGTGAGCTGCTAGCCCCAAGGTCAGCGGTTCAAGCCCACCAACTGTGCCCGCAGGAGTAAAGGAGCCTGTCTGCTCCGGCAAAGAATTAAAGTCTCTGAAACCCAAAGGGCTCCTTCTACACTGTCCTAAAGGTTGGGATGAGTTGCAATTGACTCCGTGGCAGGGAAAGTTTTAACAGAAGCTCAATGCCCCGCCAGCAATGACTCCCATGTTCCCCTTCCACCCATCCTTGGTAACCTCATCACAGTCTGCAGTCTCTGTTTGCCTTTTCTAGACCTTTCGCCTCAGTGGGATCATCCAATATCTGTCCTTGGTGGTTTGACTTATGAAACTCAGCAGAATAGCTCCAGTGCTCTGTTGTTCCAACAAACGGAGGAAGGATTCCATTTTCCTTGATGGCAAGAAACAACTGACACTTTGTGCAACCACTGCAGGCATGTGAGCAAAAATATTCTATTTATTGTCCACTCCAGGAATCTGTGCTTCCTAGCAACAAACAAGACAAAGAAACATGATAGGCAACACCGAGATAGGTGGATTGTGTACCAGGGTAAGTCTAAAAGTATTGCTGCAAAATCATAGAAACACTTGTTTTTAAAAACCATATATTAACATGTAAAGCTATGGTTTCCCAGCCCCTCCTCCATCCGGGTGTGTCCCCATGTCCTCCGTGGTGTCCCCATCACTCTGACCCTCCCCGAAGGGCCCCGTGCTCTTCAGTTTTCACCAAACTAAGTCAGCAGTTTCGGCATCCTGGGGGGGACGCAGATCGTGTTTCCTTGAAGTATTCTTCAAGTCCGGGAACAAAAAGAAGTCTGAAGTGGCAAGATAAGGGCTGGAGGGCAGATACGCTACAGCTACCAACACAATTCTCCTCGGACTGCCCTCGCTAGCCTGGTGCATGAGCATGCGTGTTGTCAGGATGGAGAGCGACATCCCTGAGCACAACTCCTCTGGCCTCGTCCTCACCGGTGCAGTTTTCCATTTTCTTCAACTTTCTTCCAAATCAGCCCCGGAGTCGTCCTGTGTCCTGTGAGAACATCTACCAAGATCACCCTTTTCAAATCCGAAAAAGGTTATCATAACCTTCTGAGTTCACCTCTCGATTCGGAGTTTGACTGACCCAGGACATGTTCTCTGAAGCCCCGGTTTTCAGTAGATCTTTTGTGCAGACAGCCTAAGGAGCCAAAGGCAGGTGTGTTTGCTGAAAGAAGACCTTGTCTGCAGCCATCCATTGATCTCAGCAACGTACTGCAGCATGCTCGGCTGGGAGGAAACCTGGGCAGGCTTGGGTGGAAATCCTAGTAGCAACACACCCAGACCTACCACTGTACTCAAAGACAGCCTGACACCGCAGGGAGCACAGGGAGGTGGGCGCCGCATATCCCGACCCACATGGAACATAATATTGCTAGAGAAACAAGCATAGAGAGGAGAGAATGATTCTTACAATAGTCAAATTGCAGACTACTAAATCATCATCTCAGCCTCTGAGAGGCAGCAGAGAAATTAGAGATGACAGACAAGTGCTTTATCTCATAGGTGAAGAAATTAATAGAGAGGTGAAAAACAGAGAGATGGAACCAACAAGTTTTGAATGTCTACCATCAAGTCTCCAACATCTGTCAACTTGTCATCCTGTGCGGCTTGCGTGTTGCTATGCGACTCGAAGCTACACCGCTTGTGTTTCAAATACCAGCGGGTGGACAGGTTTGAGGGGAGCTTCCAGACTAAGAGAGATGAGGAAGAAAAATCTCACAATGTGTTTCTCAAAATCAGCCACAACAGAATGTTGTTCAACACACTTGTTTGGGACACGTCGTCTGTGGGAACCACTCCTTAAAGGAGAACATCATACTTGGTGCAGTAAAGGCCAGTGAGGGCGAGGGAGACGGTCTGTGCAGTCGTCATGGTAACGGACTCACGCATGCGGCCATGGAGACGATGATGCAGGACTGGACCGGGTACCATTCCATTCTGCTGGACATACGGTTGTCATGAGTTGGAGTCAATTTGCCTCTTTGTGTTGACAGCAGAAAGAAGTTTGAAGGAGCAAGGTCAAGGCTGTAGGATGGATGGCGTATCCCTGTCACTCCCTTCCATTGTGTTCATGCAGACGCACACTGACCCTCTAGGACAGAGTAGGACTACCCCTGTGATTTTCTGAGACTGTGACTCTTGACGGAAGTAGAGAGCCCCATTGTTCTCCAGAGGGTGTGGCGGTAGACTGGAACTGCCAACCTTGCAGACTGCTGCCCAATGCTAACCAAGACATCACCGGGGCCCCTGGGGATGCCTAGTGACTGTAAAGCTAATGGTAGTCTGACCCCTTTTAGACTTCTCGTTTAACGTGATGCCAGTGCATTTTACTACCATCCCTTTACAACTGAAGGGACAGAAAACTAGGGAATGTAAACAATGTCCGGTGTTATCAGTTAGGTGTCATTGAGTCACTTCCAACCTCCAGCGGCCCTCCACACGACAGAAGAAAACACTGCCTGCCCGGTCCAGTACCAGCCTCGCAATCGTTCCTGTCCTTCAGCACACCGTGGAGCAAGATCACAGAGCTGAGTCACAGGGCGATTAGAGAGCAGTCCCCTACCACGGCCCACACCACACAGGTCTGTCCATGGGTCCCGCCATTGACATCCTGCGTGCGTGACTCCAGAGGAGAAACACATCTAAGACATTCTCCGGAGAAAGCGGGAGGCCAAACCAGGAGGTCAGAAAACATCAGCCCCCTAAGCAAACTTCAGGGTTAGGAGTAGGTCTCCACTCAATGCCTGCCTGTCTCACCACAACATCATTGTGTTACCAAACCAGGTTTACTAGTCAGATTGAAATGGCGCAATGCTTCTCACCCTTCCGACCTGGATAGGAACTCACACCCCTGGCTCCGTTTTTCAGTCCAACACAAGACAGGTCCCAAGGGGGAACCATATTACTAGAGAATCATCAACCATTTGAGATCAAAAGGGCCGTATTTATCCAAGGGCAGAGTTCAGAAAGGTCAGCAAAGGAGACCGGAAACATAGAGAGGAAGTGGGGTCACTGACAGTCCATGGTGGGGCTTACAATCAATGAGCTGAAAAGAAATGTGCATGACTTGTTAACCGGACAGCTGAACTGCACTATAAACCGTCACTCAACTCACAATAAAAAGTTGAAAGGAAAAAAAAAAAGATACGCTCCTCAAGCATTTAATCCTGGGGTCGTTTTCAGTACCTCACGGTCTATGACAGCATCTGGATTGTAGTTCTCTCAAGAAACAGGAAATCCGGGTGGGTGCATGGGTAGAGACAGTCCCTGGATTAATGGTTATGGTAGGGGGATATGGTGGGAGGAATTGAGGTTAAATGGGGAGCTGATAACCAGAAGTCCATGAAAGAAGACATGTTCTAAAATGATTGTGGTAATGACTATATAACTCTTCCTGATATGCTCTAACTATTGCAAAATATGATATACAGATCATGTGCCAATAAAACTGTTCATTCAACTAAGAGGGTGGCCAGGGGTAGGGGCGGTGGATAGGAACTAGCAAATGCAGAAGCCACGGTATGATGTATGATGGTGAGAACTCCAAGTGCATTAGCCTGCGAACAGCAGAGCAGATGTGGCTGAACGAACACGGAGACATTTCCCCAATTTTCCAGGAGCCCTGGGGGCGCCATGGTTACACATTGGGCTGCTACTCCCAATGTCAGCAGTTCGAAATTAAGCTTGCACTCCTGTGAGTAGTGACAGTGTGAGAAGCCCGCGGGGACAGATCTTCCCTGTCCCGTAGGGTCGAGAAGAGTTAGAATCGACTCAGTGGCGGTGGGTTTGGCTTCTTCTGAGAGCACTCTTGTGCTGCACGCCACGCCAACCTCTGACGGTGGGTGGCGAGATGGTTCTCTTTCACTGAGTCTCTGGTGAGAAAGGTCTCACCATTAACCCACAGTCTGAAGTCATGCCTCCTTACCTCAAGTCCTAAGAAAGCCAGAGTGAAGAGGCCTTGGAACTTCACGTCCACACTAGTGGGCGGGAGCTCTGGGGATGGGGAGGGGGGCCTACACACTCACTGCCAACAAATCCATCTGAGGCAAAACGCTGGCTGCAAAGAGTCTCAGAAGGCCCGAGAAGGGGTGCTGGAAGGTGGCCTATCGCCAGATGTTACTTTTGTCCAGGGAGGCAGTCACAGCTGTGGAGCGGGAGGTTAGGGAAGCACAGATATGAAGTGGGGAAGCCCATCTACTCTGGGCAGGCATGGCCTGAATCCCACTGCGAGGGTATCCATCCCCAGACGACGCCTTCCCTCCAGCACACGCCTGGGAAGAAAGGAAGGACCCAGAAGCAGCGCTGTCCTCCCAACACCCAGAAACAGCCTGTGCTTATGGGGCAGTCAGAGTCCTTGCTCGTCCCAAGAGTAGGCCAGGACTCTCCCCACAGAGCGGTGAGAGCTTGTCAGCGTCTAGGTGCACCTTTGTGGCCTGGCCTCGCATGGTCCGACGCTGGGAAAGAGAAGGCCTTAACACGCCAGAGATAAATATAGGACTGATTTCTTTCATGCTTCTCTCAGTTTTTAACTACCGGAAAGCTCTTTTCTGATGGACTTCTAAGACCGAAAAAGTTAACAGCTGGCAAAAATCAGGAAGTTTTAAGACCACCGTGAGACTGTGACGATGGTGACGGGTGACTCTCATCTCCCATCCTGATTAATGCTGACGGTGTGGCCACTTCTTGCTGGTCTTGGGCACTGAAGGCTCAAGGAATAGGATTTTTTTTTTAATGAACCAAATAGGATGATTTGTGAAAACGGAAGCTCGTCTCTGAAGCCAAGAGACCTACTGCTTAAAAAGAAGCTCTTTGAGCCTTTACTTGTACGTGAAATTAACCTGATCCACCCCTCGGGGGGCTGCCCCGCGGGTGAAGGGGGATGCGCGGAAGGCAGACGGAGTCTGGAGTGGAACCGAGTGGCTCACTGGGCCATCTGAAACCATCAACAGCCACCCGACTCCTCTGTGGGCGCGTCAGGGCCACACACTGAACAGGGACGCGAGAGCACCACAACGCTGAGGTGTTAAGAGAGGAGGCTAAAGGCCAGTGGTGCTGGCTGAGCTCAGGCTAGTATCTGAGAATGCTGAAGTCCGTCTTTGTCTCCTGCTTAGTGATACGTCTTCCTAGGCCTGATTCCCAAGGGTTTTCCGTACGTCTCTGCGGAGAAACAGACAAAGGTTGCGTTTAAAGGTCCCTTGTTCTTGACCCTTGTTCAGTTTAGCTAGAACTCAAGCTCTCGGCTCAAAGGATATTTATTTAGCTCTTGAGACCTTAAAAGAGAGGAAGTTGGGAAAGAGGAAATTTGGAAGCACAAGGAGCAGCAAAGGTGCTTGTGACAGGAAATGAGTGACGGACATATGTACAAATAAAAATACAACAGTGTCTTGGAAAGGCTGGAAATTGGAGCCACGATGGTAAGGTGCTCTACCCTATCACCCTACCTATTCCATCCGGATGCTGAGAACCCCATCTGAGGAGCTGGACCAAATGGAGACGAAAGTGGCGTCGGGATTGGAGGAAGGCTTGTGTACATCCTGTGCTGTCCAGCTCACACCGCTCGCTGCCGGAAGTGTTGACAACTTGAAGCGTTTTGCTGACCACAGTCAAAGACTACAGGTTCAGAGTGGATTGAAATGAAAACAAACATCTGCACTGCTGGACCGGTAAACATTGTACTAAACAGAGAAAAAGAGAAAATTGTCCAGGATTCGATTTCACATGGATCCACAATCCCTGCCCACGGAAGCAGCGACCAAGGAATCAAATGATGTTTTGCATTGGGGAAACCAGCTGCAAAAGATCTCTTTCAAGAGGCTAAGGAGCGAAGCTACCACCTTGGGGACAAAAGTACACCTGGCCCACACCACGGTAGTCTCAGCTGCCTCATCGGCGTGTGAAAGCTGGGCAGCAAATGAGAAATACCAGAGAAGAGTGGATGCATTGGGTTAAGGTGTTGGCAAAGACTACTGAAGGTTCTCCCGACTTCCAGGAGAACAAATCTGCCTTAGGAGTGCAGCCAGAATGCTCCTTAGAAAGGAGAATGGCGAGACTGCATCTCACCTAATTCGTACACGTTCTCAGAAGAGACGAGTCCCAGGAAAAGGAAATCATGTTTGATAAGGTAGAGGGTCGACGAACAAGAGCAAAACTTTCAACAAGACAGATGCACACAAAGCAATGATGAGGACGACCCGGGACCCACCAGTGTTTCGCTCTAATGGACATAGGATCACTCTGGCTCGATGGCCCTAAGCAGCCATAGCAACATGAAACATAATGACCAGAGAGATCACTCACTCACTCTGCACCACTGAGTCGTTTCTGACTCACAGTGACACTAAAGGACAGAGTGAAGTGGCCCCAATGGGTCTCCAGGATTGTAACTCTTCGCAGGAGTAGAAAGCCTCATATTTCTCCCAACATATATGTGTGTATATATCTATATATATACACAAACACACATATATGTATATGTATGTATATATATATATATATATATATATATATATATATATATATATATATATATATATATATATACGATCCTTTATTTTAAAGCCAGAAGAAGAGGAAGAAAGAGGAGAAGGAAGAAGGCAAGGGAGACAAGGGAAGACAGTACCCTAAAGGGGAGAGTGGTGGAGGTGGGGGGGGTGGAGAGGCAATTGTACAAGCACAGTAAGAAAGTTACACAGGCCCCCGCGCTCCCTAGGGAAGTGCCGGTCTGCATGAATGGGAGTGGGGCAAGGAGGATCCCAAGTCCAGTCCTGCTTTGCTTGACAAGCCCATGGTTGTACGGTGGATCTCAACTCCTGACAACCCCTCATGCGTCAAAGTAGAATTTTGCTCATGGGATTCATAGTGGCTTCTCAGGCCTTTCTTCTGAGGCACCTCTGCATGGACTTTTCTCAGTGCCATTGAGTTGATGCCCACTCATCATGACAGGGTAGAACTGCCCCTGTGAGTTTCAGAGACTTTATCTGTTTAAGGGAATAGAAAGTGTCATCTTTCTCCTGAGGAGCAGGCTGGTGGTTTCGAACTGCCCACCGTGAGGATCACAGCCCAGTGTGTAACCACTATGCCACCTAGATGGATTAGAACCATCAAACTCTCGGATAGCAGCCCAGCATGTTAGCTTGCACCAATGGGGGGGGGGGGGTTGGCCTTTCTCTGACAGTCCACTCAGAAGTGGAGTCTGTTTCTAACACACCGACCAACAGCATATAAATTAGTTACAGCCAAAGGAGCCCGGGGGTGGGTGTGTCTGTGTGTAGTGGCTTATGCTTTGGCTGCTAATCACAAAGTCGGTAGTTTGAAACCGTCAGCTGCTGCAGAGGAGAAAGATGAGGTTCTCTAGGTCCATTACAATTTACAGTTTCAGGAAGCCGCAGGAGCGGTTCTCTTCTGTCTTCCGGGATGACCGAGTGACAATGCACTCGGCGGCAGCAGGGTGGCTGCACCATGGTCCAGCTATCACGTGTTCAGAACGGGCGATGGACAGAGGCAGGACAGAGAGTGTGATATCAGGAACTTGAGGGATATAGGAACGAGTGGGGAATTGCTGCTAATGTTTCTTTCTGAGAAGGATGAAAACAGCCTGAAATTAACTGATTGTGCTGCTGGTCCCACAATCCCATGATGAATGAATGGATGGATCCCGTGGCACGTGAAATATATCTCAACAAAGCCATTTGATTTTTTTTAATGGTACGCAATGTGTAGGTAACGTTTTATACCCTGTTAAATGCATACATGGAGCGAATTACATTAAATATTCCCTAATGTCAACCCACCTTGCTACATGGTTGCCATTGGGATGAACATTAATTGGCTCATCCTATATATTTTGAATATACCAGGTTTGTTTTGCGAATCTTTCATTTAAGCTCCTGATAGTGACAGGGAACACTGGCCTACAGTGTTGCTTTGTCTTACTGCGCTTGGTTCGGTTTCGTTATCAGAGTGAGACGAACCGCCTCTAACATTTGGGGGAGTTTCCTCTTTTTCTGTTCTTTGAAAAAGTTTACACAAAGTCGGGCTTATCTGTTCTTTGAAGTTTTTGTAAACTGGCTATGTCTGGGCTTGTTTTCTCTCGGGGGAGGACTGGGAAGGCTGTCAGATGATTAACTTTTCAATTCTGTTGTTGATTCCGGGTATATCCAAGCTTTCAGTTTCAACCACTTCTGTCATTTATATATTCTAGGAAGCCGTCCAGTAACTCTAATTTTGCAAGCATTTTGTTACTAACTTGCCGATAGTATTCTCATAAGGTTGGTTTTGTTTAATATCCACCAGGATGATGTCCCCTTTCTCTGCCACTCCCTCCCTCGTCTCATCCTTGGCCGTTCTGGTTGGAGACAGGTTTATCACCCTTGTCAAGGAGCCAGGATTTAGTGTGATGGAGTTTCTCCATTGTTACTTTGTCTTCTAGATCGCTGATGGCTATTTTTATCTTTATTATTTCCTTCCTTTTGCTGCTTGTTCTGTGGCGGTTTCTCTGGTGGTTATTGTTTTGCACATTTGACTTGCGATGCTCTGGCTTTTGCATTTTCTAGTCAGCGAAATTGAGATGATAAATTTTCCAAGTATCCTTTAGGCAGCACCCTACAGATCAGGATGTGCGGTTGGTTGGTTGGGGGGTTGTTTTGTGTTGTTTACTTCATAATGTATATGCTTTTTTATTTGTTGCACATCGTTGTTTGTTTTCTTTACTGGAGGAAATTTCAAGTGTCTATAGAAGGCAACATTGCTCCACACCAAATGCATATGAAATGTACCTTACACATTTTAAATGGGTTTGTGAGTGTCTACTTGGGGGCAGTACTGCCTTGGGTTGTTATTAGAAATATTCGTGTATGCATCTCCTTGAAGGCAAAAACCACACCTTAAATAACCCCATGTCACATACAGTGTTCAACAAAGCCTGGATGAGGGATTTTTTTTTAAGTTGCCTTTAATCCTATTAAAAGCAACTCATTTTCCCCAGAATGTATCCAGGGCATCACCGAGACCAGAAATCATTTTGAAGATACAGTGAGTGTTTGTATCCTTACAGCTTCCGTACTGGAATTTTCACCCAAGTTCAGCATTGGTGACCACGCACCATGTTAGGAGGTTCCCCCCCACCCCTGCCCCCCACCCCCCACCCCTGCCCGGCACAGCGGCCCACCGAGCCCCAGGCTTGCCTCTTTCGCCATCTGCGAACCCCATCTTCCTGCCTCCTTTCCAAAGGCATCCATCGTGTGCCCCTGGGAATAAGCATCCCCAGCCGCACTGGCAAGGCTGGTGAGCCCAAGCAGAGCACCACGGGGCCGCCACAGGAGAACTAAGTTGTTGCCACTGCAGGGAAAGATTCCATGCCTTCAGACTCCACCACGGGCTCAACTGTTTCTAAGAATAGCATGAGCTGTGGAAAAAAATATATATACTGGCACCAGACACTGGCCTTTAATTGTCTCCAGGCTTTAAAATAGAAACAAGCTGCAACGGAAGTGCCCCTGGAAACCTCCGCAGCCCTCCCTCGGTGAAGGCACCCGGGGGCGGAATGTTGATGCGGCTCCTAAGTGGGCGAACCGTGGGTGCCATAGCACTCCACAGAGCCCGGGGTTTCCAGGACAGGAGCCCTGGAGCAGGGCGAGGGTTGGAGTGGGGGTGGGGGGCGTGGGTGAGGTGATCCCAGAGAGATGGGGGTGGGAGTGGGGAGAGGGCTCCCCTCCCAAAAGTTAAACAAAGTTATTGGCCAAAATGCTGCTCTTTCCATTTCGTTCCCCAAACCTTAAATTTAGCTTGTTGGTCCTTAAGTCAGATTTTGTAAATAGTACCCCGCCCTCAAAAACAATATCGACCTTCTACCAGAAAGCCTCTGAGCCAGAAGTGTGGGTGTGGTTGCAACCTGTTTCATAGGTTACCTCACCCCGCACCCCGCAGGTATCTACAGGAACCAAGACCACCATCTAGGTCCAAACAGCCACAGTTGTGCGTGTGTGCGTGCGTGCGTGCTTAATGTAGAGCAACATTCGCCTATTAGGTCTCTTACTAGAAATAAACGCGTGCCCAAAACCTTGGGGGATATTTCTACATGAGACAGGTTTGCGTGCAAATTTTTCAAATGTTCCAATTCCACTTTGTTCTAGTGAAGGAGTCCTGGCAATTCAGTGGCAAAGCCCTGGGCCGTTAAAACAGCTGCAATGGATCCAGCAGCCACAGTATGGGCAAAAGACATGGCATCTGCCCCGGGAACGATTACAGTCTAGCAGACTCGACGCCAAAAAGCCCGGCCCACTGCCATGGGTGGAGTCGGTGTGATTCCTGCGACCCTCTACTGAGTTTCTCAGCTTGTGAATCTTTCTCACACAGAGCAGCTTGCCTAACCCAGAGTGCCATCGGGGCCCCTTGGTAAACTCTGTAGGTTCCACTATGTCCTGTTGGATGGCTGTGAATCAGAATCAGTTCCATAGGCTTCCAACGGCGGTCAACATTTGTTCACGTCTTCTTGCCAATCAGGTTAACCATTTAATGACAATGACTTTTCTCCCTTGTGAAATGTGTTTTTATGGAGTCACAATGAGTTGAAGCAAAAGATAAACCACACTCAGCCTTCTCTCACCACAATTCCTAGACCCTGTGCTATCAAGTTGATGCCAGCTCATAGTGACCCCACAGAGGACTTTTGAGGCTGTAAATCTTTATGGGAGCAAGTCAATAGCCTCAGCTTTTGTTCTCCCTTGGAGCAGGTGGTGGGTTTGAACTACCAACCTTGGAATTAGCAGCCCAATGACTTACCCACAGTTCCAGTAACCCATGACTTCATGATAGGACAATCAAAGTCCTATGGGGGTCTCACACCATAGAGCAGCGGTTCTCAACCTGTGGGTTGAGACCCCTTTGGAGTCGAATGACCCTTTCACAGGGCTCACTTGATTTGGAACAATAGCAAAATTACAGTGATGAAGTAGCAACAAAAATAATTTTATGGTTGGGGCGGGGAGTCACCACAACATGAAGAACTGTATGAAAGGGCTGAGGCATGAAGAAGATTGAGAACCACTGCTGTAGAGGGATAACCTTTTGAATCCAAGCACTAGTTTAAGACCTCAGGTGAGGAGGGCAGAGTTGAGAGAATTCTGTTTTAAGAATACATACAAAACCAGTTGTTGATTCAGCTCCAACTCACACAACCCGTATGCCTGAGTACAACTGTGTTCTACGGGATTTTCAGTGGCTGACTTCTCAGACTTGGATCACTGGGCCTTTCTTCTGATGAACTCAAGCTTCCACCCTTTTGGCAAGGAGCCGGCATTAGGCCATCTGCACCACACAGGCACTCTAGCAACACGCGGAAGCTAAGAAATCTAGCACCAGAGGGAGACAGGGAAGCCCCAGGAGGATAGCTCACCCAATGGGGCCTTTAGATTGTGGTCATCTCCCAGGGGCACTTTCTGTGGTTGCGACCCTCAGCACATGCAGAAATGTATCACAGTGCACCCTACACCACCCACCACCATGCTCACCGTGAGCCGTCTGTCTGCACACACCACGAGGTGACATAGAAGTCCTGGCCCAAGGTCAGCAATCAAATACCCACAGGCAGCAGAACTCAGACGTCTTAGGGCATTTTGTTATCCACAGGAAAATCAATATAAAAGTTTGTTCAACTGAATGAAATCATTGGTTGTAAATGATCTCCATTGCTGGTGTTTCATAACACTTGGATTGACTTAAAACACACACAACTTTCTCTTGCCTAAGCTCTGGCAGGGCTTCGCCCACCCAACTCACCTCCCGGACTCTGAAGTTGCCCATGTTTTCCTTTCTGACACCCCCAAAGACCTCAGCTTTGACTCGAGACTCATCTACCTGACATCTTTTGTTCCATCCACACCTACTCTTAACAAAATGGTGACAGTTAGAAGTCAGACTAAAGAGGGGAACCACAGTTGGGGTATTTAGAAAGGGGGGCAGGAGGAAAAAATGGTGAAGGAAAAGGAACTGAAGTTTGCTTTGCCCCCTCCAGATGCCAAATCAGAAGCCCTAGTGATGCAACAGTTAAGCACTTGGGTGCTCAGGAAAGGTTGGTGAGTCAATCCCACTCCGTTGGAGACAGACTGAAGCCAATTTATGTCTCAAGATCCCAAGTGCCTTCACAAACGAAAACTGAACCATTCTGTAAAACCAATGGATTTTCATTGTGGGTCAGAGAATTGATGAGCATCCATCAGATGTGAAATTTTGACCCATCGAAAGCAAAATGACGAAAATAAAGGCCAGAAAATGTGTTTTAAAGGACAATCTTTTGTTCTGAGATTATAGTGAACCAGTATCTTAGGACGGTATAAAGTCATTTTTAAGAGGGAAATTGCATATAGTCAAAATCACCCTTTTAAATTCCTATAATTGTCCTTAAAGATTACCTTTAAGAACAAAGTACCAAATGAATACCATTTCTTCCCAAGGCCAACCACAGCCTGTTTTTTGTAGTGCATTGAAACAGATGGCTAGATCTATGGTTAAGTATAAAAACAAAAAGCCCAGCTACTCACGGACCCTCCGGGCGGGGCAGCAGGTAATATGTCAGGCTTCCAACGGAGAAATTTGAGGTGAGAGTCCATCCACAGGCACCACTGAAGAAAGGCCTGGCCATTCCAACTCTGAAAAGTCGGTGGAGCACACTTCTCTGACACACGTGGGGTAGCTGTAGCTCCATATAATATCGCATATCCGATAAGAGTACTTGGCTTAACCTTAAGTGTCATGTTGTTGTTGCTGCTGCTGCTGTTGTTTTAAGGGAAGGAGTTTAATCTTAAAATTAATACCACATTCATCTGGGAAAGCTGGGATTGGAACTAGCAGAACAGAGATCCCGTCCACGGAACCCTGAGCGCAGCAAGGAGCGTCTCACGGTCCAGCCACTCTCACTCCAAGAGCATGCGCGCTAAGTGAACAAGAACTGGTGGGGGCTGTTTGCTCTGTGCGCATCTGTGGTTCAAGTGGAGTTAAATCCGTTAAGTGAATGCCTGACGTGATGCGTTTCCCTATTCTTCCTCCTTTCTTGTTGCAGTGAACCCTCAGTCAGCATGCTTTCTTTAATGAAATGATAGCACTATAATAACTTTTGATACTGGGGTGGTGGAGGCAATCCGTTTTAAAAGGTCGATCTTAAACGGTGAAAGGTGGAACTCGCAGGGCCTGCCTTCTACTTCCGCTTGTACAGGTTGTCCACCTTTGACCGGATGCAGCCTTAGCACTTCCCTATCACCTGTTGCCGTGGAAAACATTTGCATTTTCCTATGCATTACCTGGGAGATTTCGGTCCTACACCTGTTCTGGCTTTCCAGCCTGCTCTGGAAACAGCCTTTCCCGTTTCCGTCTCCAATTCTTTAAGGCTACTTCCCCATGAAATACAGAAGTCTGAAAACACGGCCATACAATTAATATTAGGGGAGTGAGCAGGCGCCATCGAAAACAGGAAGGGAAAAACGTTGCAGCCAACCTCCTCAAGGCCAAATTGAAAAGTGCTGAATTGAACTATTTTCCATGGTTCTTGCTTGCAATGTCATAGAAAGTTTAATTCAAGGATACTTTTAGTACACCGAAGATCAGCTCTCTCCCCACCCCAATAAATCCACTTCCTGCCTCCACGGCAATCAGTGAAAACCATTCTCCTTACTCAGGCCAACCCTTGAGATTCTGCATCGTTTCTTTCTCTCCACCATTTCCAATTCAGTAGCAATTTGCTTTTCAATTCGCCCTGTCAACTCTATCTACATTCAAAGCACTGCTCACCACCAACAGGGTGTGCCTGGATTTTTACAATAGCTCCTGCTCAGTCTAGTGCAACTCTTGCTTCCATAGTCTCTTTTTAATACAAGACCCGGAGTCCTACTATTAATGTTTAAGTTAGACGATCATTTAGCTACTCAAAATTCCCAGATGCTCCACATCCCATTCAGGGGTCTCCTCACAGCCATCGGGTCAATGTTGACTCATGGCGATGCCCTGTGGGGTTCCTAGAGTGTAGCTCTTTGTGAGAGTAGAAAGTCCAATCTCTGTCCCACAGAGTTGCTGGAACTGCCAACTGTGTGTATCGCAGCCCAGTGCATAACCCTACACCACCAGGGTGCCTTCATTCAGGGTTAACAGTTCTTATTCTGCTCAAAAAATGCACCATGTTCTATAGTCAGAATCAAAACATCTGCTTTCCACTTAAGCCCCTGGCACCAGTTCCTCATTTTTCCCTTTGCCCCCTCCCTTATGAACCCTTGGTAATTTACAAGTCATTACTATTTTATCATATCTCACACTGTCTGACATCTTCCTTCACCCACTTTACTGTTGACCAACCTCCAGAGAGGAGATTATATGTAGATCCTTGTAATCAGTTCCCCCTTCCTACCCCACCTTCCCTCCACCCTCCTGGCAACAAATGTGCAAATGTGCTTGGCACAATGGATGTATGTGTGGATTGTGATAAGCATTATATGAGCCCCTAATAAAATGATTTTTTAAAAGCACCTTATACACAAACGTTAAGTGCCTAAAAGTATACTAAAAGCGAAGACTTCTTCAAGCTGCATATTAGAAATTAATTAAAATTAATAAAATTTACAATAAGAACTTATCTAAACCAAAGTGAACTGACAATTGTACTATGTGTAGTTACATTGTATTGTTCAAAGTCATAGGAAGCTTTATTAAGCAAAAATATCAAAATGTGAAGAAAAAAATAGCCAACTAATACAAATAAAAGTATCCAGCATCATTATTCATCAGGAAAATGTAAAGTGAGCTCTGATAAGGAATGAAAAAACACCTACTGGAATGGTAATTATTTTTCTTTGTAAATTGGTAATCCTGATGAGTGTGTCTGTGGAGCAACTGGAAAGCCTGGCATGACTGCAGAGAATGTAAGCTGATGCAATCACTTCCAGAAACTAGTATCCACTGATCAAAAAACCAAGTGAAACGCTCCCTTACCCTATGACTTAGCGATTCCTCTCCTAGACACCTGTCCAAGAAAACTTAATCGGTAGGCCCAAATAAGACTTTTACAAAAACGTTCAGAATAGTGTTGTCCATAAAGCCAAAAAGCAGAAAACACGTGACTGGCCTTCAGTACCCAGTGAATCATTGTGATTCAGTCCCACAGAGGCACCGCTCAGCGATGAGAGAGGACGAGTTGTTGCTGTGCATGGAGGAATCTCGAAACAAGTTATGCTAAGTCAGAAGAAGGTCCACATGTGTGTGATTTATAGGACAGGTTGGAAAAGGCATAAACTACTTAGGGATCAACTATGGAACAAGGGTTAGCAGTGGAGGATGCTCTGACTGCAAAGCAGCAACTCAAGGGAGATTTGGGGGTGACAGAACCCTTCTGCACCCTATTGTGGAGGTCACACAACCTGTGTGAATATGTCAAAACTCACAGAACTGTGCACATACCTGAAACAACAGCCACGAGTGCATGTTTTAAAACTCAAAGGACCACATGCAATAGAAAAAACCAGAAAGATTCTACGGCAGGCAAGTGTTCAAGCCATTCCATCACGTTAGAATCCAGAAACATAAAGAAAACTTGATGAATGGTTCTTATTTACAGTTCAAGAACTAGCAGCATTCATTTATGGTAAAAATAAGTCAAACTATTAGTAAAATCCTCGTCGCAGGAGTAAATGAAAAACACATCATTGCAGAGGAGCAACAATAGAAATTCACTACTGTGGAGTCAATTCTGACTCACAGTCACCCAGTAGGGCAGGGTAAAACTGCCTCGGTAGAGTTCCCAGACTGCAACTCCTTACAAGAGTAAAAGCATCATTTTTGTCCCATTGAGTGCCTGGTGGTTTGAACTGCCGACTCTCAGGTAGCGGCCCAGCATGTAACTATGACACCACCAGGGCTCCTCTTTTGAAAAAAGCAAGGTTCAAAATCTTGATCTCTGTGGTTGGGTTGTTGGTAGTGTCTGATGCCTTAAAACTAAGCTCACTGCCATCGAATTGATGCCAACTCATAGCAACCTTCGAAGACAGGGTGGGTCCTGTGGGTTTCTGCGACTATAACTCTTTATGGGAGTAGAAAGCCCCACCTTTCTCCCATGAAACAGCTGGTAGTTTCAAACTGTTGGCCTGGCAGTCTTCTGTCATTCGTGGTCAGTACATCATATCTGTTCTTGAGATACTCTTGAAATTCAGGTGGGATGGACTCAAGGTCATATCTTGTCCCTCGTGGGCTTATTTTAACTTTATTCAACTTCAACCTGAACTTACATATGTGCAATTGATGGTCTGTTCCACAGTCCGCCCCTAACCTACTTTTAGCTGCTAATATTGAGCTTCTCCATTGTCTCTTCCCCCAGATATAATCTATTTGAATTCTGTATATTCCATCTGGAGAAGTCTGCATATATTGACTGTGTTTGTGTTGTTGGAAAACAGTATTTACTATGAAGAAGCAAAATTCCATCTTGCTATCTGCAGATTCATTTCTATTACCAGGACCCTATTAAAACTACTAAAACTTCCTCTATATCAGTGATTCTCAATGTTCCTAATACTGCTATCCTTTAATACAGTTCCTCATGTTGTGGTGGCTCCCCAACCATAAAATTATTTTCATTGCTACTTCATAACTGTCGTTTTGCTACAGTTATGAATCGGGCGATACCAATGAAAGGGTCATTCAACCCCCAAAGGGGTCTCAACCCACAGGTTGAGAACCACTGCTCTATATACACACATATAAATTTATCTCAGTAAAGTGTTGTTTAAAAAATGTGCAATATCAAATGATTAAGAGGATTATCCACCAATCTTCCTTATTCTTGCACAACTGGATTTTAATCAATATACTTTAATGTCTGAGTCTCCTGTTTTTAAGCTCCTTTGGGTATCTTATTTATTTCCAACCTCCTCTATGGGGGCTTTTGCAGGCATGAGAGGGACAGCCCCTCTCCCTGAATCTACCTACCTTCCTACCTAGCAGCTTTTCTTACTGCTTCCTCACAGGTGTGAACTCTTTCATGCACAGAAGGCAAAGCTCTAGACGGCATCCCCTCAACCAGTTTCACTATTACTGAAAAGAGAACCAGGTGTCAAGGGGACCAGGGTGTCCACTGCCTTCTAGGGAGCTTCGTTTATCTTGGTTGAATAATAACTTGAAATAATAATCATTGAGAAAAACAACACAACGCCAGTCTGTGATTCAGACAAAGTTTGTCAATGCAACAGGGAATGTTTTTGCTTCTTGGGTTAGAGGCAACGAAGAAAGTGCTATGATAGATCACCTAAAGAAAAAGAAAAGAAAATCCACATCTCCTGTGAAGGCATATGCATTACTAGCTCAATTCTGCATTATAAAAATCTTAAATCATCTGGATTAAAAATGAAATCAAAGCAGTTCTTCGTTGCCACTATGCAAAATCTATAAATGAAATGCACAAAGGAAAAGATTATTCTTTCACTTAGCTACTAAATAGACTATTTCCTTTGCCCCTTTGGATTCATAGTCCTTGAGGTTAATAACTTAAAGGACTAAGTTCGCATTAATGAAGTTAAACTGCATTTGACAACTTACACAGCTAGCCTGTAACAAAGCCCAGGTAGATTTTAAAATATTGAGACTTATATATCCATCCCAAAAAAGCATTAGTCAACAACTTTATATATATATATATATACACATATATATATATTCATACAATTATTGAAAATCTTCCATTTATTACTTCAGCCAAGCTGCATCATAAGTACGCTTCATATGAGGCAGGTTTCAAAAGAATTGTAGGATGCATGGAATTAAAATATAGTGCTTTTTGGAGACCCCTTGAATTCAGTAACTCAAGGGGAATACTAGTTCTAAAACATTTAGAATTCGTGAATTTGGGGGGACTCAAAAAATATTCACTGCCATCAAGTCAAATCTGACTCAGAGTGACTTCATAGGACAGAGTGGAGCTGCCCCTGTGGCTTTCCAAGACGATTGCTCTTTATAGGTGTAGACAGCCTCATCTTCCTCCCAAATCTGAGAGGACTTCAGAATTAGTGAATTCTATGGAGCTACTAATTCTAAGCATCCCCATTCACATGTGTGGTCTTAAACATTGAAATAAAATCACAGCACCAGCCTTGGGACTGCAGACACCTCCACAGGACGCTGTGGCTACCTTTTGTGTGTCTTCTGAAGCTGCCTCTGAAATCCCTAATCTTCAACTGTGAAACAAGCTCCCGCTGGCTGCCCCTGGCAACAGAGAGATCCCATGACGACAGAGAACCATAAACTGTGTAATCACTGTTTCATGGCCACGTTGACCTCCTGTTTGGCTTCATTCTTCTTCTTTCAACCACCTTGAGGCCCAACACTGCAGCAAAATCACTGGGCAACTCATGAATGCCTTCCGATCAAAGAAGATGATGGCTGATGGCCCTGTGCTGTCTGCAAGCCGTGGGGGGGGAGGGGGTCGCCAGGGGGAGGGGGGGAGCTGCGGACAAGCTGGAAGGGACCTGGGTGGGAAGGCGGGGCAGCTCACTGACAAGGAGGTGGATTTGCAAATCTCCCCTGAACCCCAGGGGACACCCGTGGAGCTCCTGAATGGGTTGCTAAGGACAGGACAATGTTCCGCAGAAGCCATGCTAATACCCAGGAGGCAACAACAGCCTGCATCCCAGAGGAACGGAAATGCTAACAGTTTGAGTCACAGCGAGTACTGGGCTGCTTCATTTAATAACTTCAGGCCGTTCTGGCTGGGCCGAAACCCCCACCGTCTGATGACAATGTCCCAGAGATTCAATGATAAGTTGCCTTTTATTCCTGCATAGAGACTCTGAGCGAGGCCAGTCCCTGCTCATTCATGACATGGGGTCGTCCAGATCCTGAAAGGAGGGAAGGAAAGTTTTGTCTGTTTTTTGTTAAGTCAAAAAGGGAGGGGAAAAGATGAGCCAGAACTTGCTGTTGGAGGATGTGAAACAGCAAGGGTGGGTGGTGGGGGGGTGGAGGTCAGAGAATGTGTGGCAGAGGAGCTCCACCTCCCTGTGAGAACAGGGCGTAATTGTCACTCTCCCTGACCCCTTCCTAAAGAACTTGAGCGAGATTCCACAGATGCGCCATGGAATCTCAATAAGCAGATCGGAGCCGATTCATAAGCCCTGGAAGACGTTGTTCTTGGTTTGGTTACTGTGATGGTTGATACATCAGCTTGACTAGGCTCCGGCGTCCAGTTGTTGCTTCGAACCCTCCTCTGGCTGCTGCTGTGAAGGTGGGGGGTAGATGTGATGAACACTGACAGCCAGCTGACACTAAATCAAGGGGATCTTCCCAATAATTGGGAAGGCGGGAGGGTTCATCCAAATCAGTTGAAGGTTTTAAGAGCAAAAAACGAAGGCTTCTGGAGAGAAGGATTCTTCTTCCAGACTATAAACCCATGGCTTGCCACCTACCTTAAGGATTTGGGAGCATTCAATCCTTACAACCACATAAACCAATTCCTTAAGCTAAATAAAGGAATACATAAAAAATAGAATAGGTGAATACATATATACATATATGTATATCATACATATACATTATGCATACAGATGTATGTGTGCATACCCTATTGGAGAGCTTGACTAATGCAGTTACTGTTGTTGTCATGCACCACTGAGTCCGTTTCGACACATAGCGACCGCATGTACAACAGAATGAAGCAGGGCAGGGTCTTACGCCAGCCTTTCAAATGTTGTTATACCTAAACTTGTTGTTGCAGCCCTGTGTCGATCCACCTTCCTGAGAGCCTTCCTTCTTTCCACTGCCCCTCGACTCTACCAGACATGATGTCCTTCCCCAGGGACTGGATGCTCCTTACATGTCCAAAATATGTAAGGTGAAGTCTTGCCAGCCTTGCCTTGAAAAAGCAGTCTGGTCATACTTCTTCCAAGAGAGGCCCAGGGGGGCTTAATCCAGCCAAGGGGGTCAACCAATACATTTAGCAGTCCTTGGTACTTACAATATTCATCTCCAACACAACTCAAATGCATCAATTCTTCTTTAGTCTCTTTGTTCAATGTCACGTGTATATGAGGCAATTGAAAATACCGTGGTTTGGGTCAGGCACACCTTAGTCCTTAATGTAACATCCTTTCTTTCGAATACTCCAGAGAGGTCGTGTGCATCAGCTATACCTAATGCAACATGTCTTTTGATCTCTTGATTGCTGCCTCCATGAGCATTGATTGAACATCCAAGCTAGACAAAATTCTTGACAACTACAACCTTTTCTCCATTTATCACGCTGTCCCTTATTGGTCCAGTGGTGAGGATTTTGGTCTTCTTTACATTGAATTTTCACACTGAAGGCTACAATCCTTGGTCTTCATCAGCAAGTGCTCAAGTCCTCCTCACTTTCAGCAAGCAAGGTTGCTGTCAACAAAGTGAAGAAGTACTGGAAGCACACGCTCCTGGAAGCACACACTCCTGGAAGCACACGCTCCTGGAAGCACACACTCTCCTAAACAAGGAACTCTGGAAGGCAGTTGCTTGGTCAACTTTCTGGACAAGATCCATATTTGTGCCTGTTCCAAAGTAAGGTGATCCAACAATGTCCTCAAACTATAGAATGATATCATTGATATCGCATGCAAATCTGACAGTGGTTGTTGCAGCTGCCAGAGGTTTAGGCCAGATTCAGAAGAGGAATACCGTTACTAACTGGATACAAACGCTCTCACATTATGACCATCACAAAATCTGAGCCATGACAAGACGAGGATAAAAATGTTTTCCCCAGAATAAGAGCAATGGTGCTGTTAGATTGCTCAGGTGGGAAATAACCTTGGTTCGTGGCTTCGTAGGAGAAAGAATTCACGCTGAAACCTGGTTTGTGATCCAAGTGGGTTTTTATAAAGAACGGAAGGAGTTTCAAATTTCAGTCACTGAACACATGGGGGTTCACACCCACATGTGATAGCCTGAGGCCAGGGAGACCGCAGCACAACTGAGTGGCAGCAGAACAGGAGCTGAAGGGTGAAGAAAACAGAAGCAGAGTCAAGGTATTTGAGGCCTGGAGGCGTGGTCTAAAGTATTGGTTGACCCCATTGGCTGGATTAAGCCCACCTGGGCCTAGTTTGGGCCACCCAGGCATACCGCCCACCTGGCTCCGGCTTGAATTGGCGCATGCCCAGTAATCTTTATGGCTGGCTAACGCTTGCCGGATTTTCTTCCAACCTCCTCTATGGGGGCCTTCAGGCATGTGGAGGGATGCCCCCTCCCTGTCTCTTGCTACCCAACAGTGCTGTGGGTTAGGCTTTGAGCTACTAACCCCAAAGTCAGTGGTTTAAGCCCACAAGCCACTCCAAGAGAACAACGAGATTGCTCCCCTAAAACCCTACACAGGACCACTGTGAGTTGGAATTGGCTCGGCAGCAGTGTGCTTGTTTTGGGGGAGCATTAAGGAAAGGAAAGAACTATCAAAGTACATCTCCTCGCTAATCACCTATCTGGTTATGTTACATTCCTCATTTATGACAATAAAAATCGACTATCTGACTTTCAATCCATTCATGATGTCCATCTGGCGGAAATCCTCACCAAGATGCAAGATGAGAGTAACATTGATGATTGTAGTGATGTGTCCACGTGGCTGGGCCATGATTCTTAGTGGCTTGGCAATTATGCGCTCTTGTATTGGGGCAGTCATGTCCCAGTGGAGTCATTCTCCATCCTGTGACCTGATTGGGCCATCCTCCATTTGTGCATATTTCACCTGATCTTCGGAACGTAGCCACGTGGGTAAGTGAGAAGTTAGTTGTGCAGATTGCCACCAATATGCTCTTTTTGCTTTTAGATACTTGAAAAACAACTTTATTCTGGATCCAAATGCAAACGAATGGGAACGACAGCTATCAAAAAACACGTCACCACTGAATGTTGTGATGTGCCTGTAGTAGTCTTGTAGATGAATTTCAAGAAAGGAAACAACTTGGTTCCACACCAGTTAGATATGTTGGTGTAGTTAAATAATCTCTTGTCAACACTGGGAAGAGGTGGAGTCTAGCTCGTCAATCAGGTTGCAGCCCAATGACCCCATTTGGATGTGCAAAGGAGGTAAATAGCCCGCGGGAGGTGGACACAAAGCGACTCTCTGCTTTGTCTCCCTGCTGACAAGCCACATGGAGCTACACTGAGGAAGCCAGAGCCCTAGGACTGCATGAGCCACATGGAAACCCACACCAGGACAGAGATGCTTCCACTGCCACTGGATCCACAAGACTATCCACCCACTCACCTGTGATCTTCCTGCATTCATAGTCATTACATGTGTTGTGAATCTGAAGAGGAATTTACAGACTAGTAACAGATATATGGGCCAATCTCAGACTGATGAACTTGATCTGGACTGGGCTAGGATGTTTCCTTAATATACAATTACTCTTTATATAAAGCTCTTTCTTATAAATATATGCATATCGATGAATTTGATTCTCTAGTTAACCCAGACTAACACGGTTGGTCCAAAAAATAAAATGAGGGTTTAACAGCCACACTCACTCCGAAGCCCATTCGCCTCCTTCAGCACTCCAAAGATGAGTGCATTCAACTTACGTAACTATAGAATAAGAGGAGCAAACACGCTGTGCCACTCACACCACAGGGCGGTTGCCTCTAAAACTAGACTTCTGACGCTGGGCTGCTCCAGCTTCATTCTCTCATAGGTCACCGTCCTCATCCAAGTTAGTGGTTGTCTGCACAACCTCTAAATTATGCTCATCTTGTGCTGCCAAAGCTGGGTCCCTAACAACCTCTGGTGGGCCAAGAACAGGCAAGGCAACCAACTCCAGGTTAGTATCTCAGGTAGTTTTCTAGCAACTCAAAGGAAGGGCTTTTCAACATGGTAGCTACTTTTGGCAGACATGCCATGGTACTGAAGGTTCTTGTTTCAGTAGAAATGGTGGATTTTGCCTTAACATTCCTGTCCTTAATGTCTACTTTGTTGCCACATGACATGATGGCTATGGTTTCACATACTTGAACCAGATCCCGAAGCCAGTTAGGCACATCCTCGTAAGCAGCCCTTGAGGTGGCGGCGACCATTATAACGGCACACTGGGCTGGGATAGAATGACCATCTCGTAGGCCTCCAATTTTTTCTTCACCAGCCGTATCCCACATGTTGAATTCATCTATTTTTAAATCATTTTATTGGGGATTGTACAACTTTTATCGCAATGCATACACACATCCATTGTGATAAGCACATTTGTACACTTGTTGCCATCATTTTCAAAATATTTTCTTTCTACTTGAGCCCTTGGTATCAGTTTCTCATTTTCTCCCTTCCCTTCTTGACCCTCCCTCCCTCCCTCAGGAAACCCACTTTTCTGTTATCCATCCTCCTGGATGGGGGCTATAAATAGATTATTGTGATCGATTCACCCTTTCTCCCCCTACCTTCCTCATACCCTCCTGGTGTGGCTATCTTCAATATGGGTCCTGAGGGGTTTATCTGTCCTGGATTCCCTGTGTTTCCAACTCTGATCTGTACCCTGTGCATGCTCTGGTCAAGCCAGATTTGTAAGGTAGAATTGGGGTCACAATGGTGGGGGTGTTAAATTTAACAGGTCCTCTCTATTCATATGGAACCCAAGCAGTGGACCTCAATGCCTCAAGTGGCTACATATTTCTTCTCAAATTCGCCTGTCAGATGATGTTTCACAAATGTTGTTTTTCCACCACCATCACCCACCAGGACCCATTTGAATGGGACTTGGGGATCTCCATGGGTGGCCTTCGGGAATGATCTTCCAGAAGTGTCTCCAGTCACATCAGATTGAATGACGGAAAGATGGCCTGCCTTTTCTCTAAGACACCTGGGCTGTGGAGACACCATCCGCCAGTCCCATTCTTATCACAGGATGTGCTCCTGTTTGACAGAGATAGAACAAAACATGTGGGAAGAGTTCTCAAGCTGATGTCTCTGCGCCTTGTATAGAAGATTGCTAAAATGCCCTAGAGTAGTTGCTGCAGAACTGAATCTTGCGAACCAAGGACAAGACTGTGCTCCACGGCCAGGCCAATCTCAGCAGTAGTCACCTTCCCTCACTCATGCAAGGCATTTGCACAACACGTCACAGTCCCATACACATGCAAACTCCTCAAGGGGCCAGCCCACCTCCTCTATGGTATCCTTTCAAACCATAACTACTTTGCTGACCAGAGCGAGAACTCTTCCCCAGGCCACAGAGCCTTTGTCCTGATCCACCAGGGGACTCACAGTCGCCTCATGAAGAAAAGTGGAAATGGCTCAAAGACCAGAAAAGCATGCATCAGTCCAAATAAGGAGTTAGGGGGTGGGCAGTGGCGGGGGGGGGGGCAGGGGGGCTGATTCCAAGGGCTCAATGACAGAAAGTAAATGTATAGAACAGAACGATGGCAATATTTCTACAAATATGTCAGATACCATTGATATATGGATTATAACAAGAGGTGTAAGGGCCCCCAATAAAATGATTTAAAGAAAAAGAAAGGAGGACTCAGCATGGCCAGAGCCTGATCTGTTCCCAAATGAAAATATTTTTGGAAGGTCGAAATCTTGATTCCAACAGGTATAATAGAGAGACTTTTGGCCAAGCGATGTAGTACATAATATGAGATATACGGTTGTGTTGGAGTAGTAATTGATATATACATGTGTCTACGTCATGTATAGAAATATATGTGTGTGTATACATATGCAGTGTTATCACTGTAATCATATGTCAGCATGTGTTTACTTCTAGTTGCCGTGTAATTTATAGTGACTTCCACGTGGGTCAGAGTGGAATTCTGCTCTATATGGTTGGCCAGGGCTATGCTCTTTAAGATCACAAAGTCTTTGTGCCAAGGGGCTTCTGGATGGATTTGTCATCGAACTAGATGCCTCCGGCGACTGTATCTTCTAATATCTGATGTATTTCAGAAGAAATTCACCAGGATGACAGACATGGAAAGACCTTCCTAGAGCAGATCTGAGAAAACTTAATTTAATAGGAAGAGATCACGACTCAAGCAAATACACTGAAACACGCAATGGGTATCGCTTGTCATTTTGTGTCCATCACACAATTCTGGACTTACCTGGAGATATGGGATAAAGTCATAACATTAAACCCTAAACATTATAGACTAAACACAATCCAAGCATTTTTATTTATCAAATTTAACTCAAAACTAGAATCCACTTTTGTATCACAGATTCATTTCCCTTGCAGATCTTCAAAAACATCATCGCGGATGAGTAGGTAGCATGACAAATCAAAATTTCTACTTTCGCCATGTTTCGACAGTCGTATTGTACAGCAGCAGTGGTTGAAATAGCTTTGGGTTAAATAAAAGAGTGAAGCAATTACTCTGCCTATCCTCCATTTGTACTGCCCAGTGGAAACCCATCACCTTGAGTTGATTCCAATTCATGAGGACCTTACAAGACGAAGAAGAACTGCTCCCCAGGCTTTCCAAGGCTTTAATTTTTACAGGAAGGGACCCTGGGGGCATAGTGGGGACACCATGTGCTGATAACCACGAGACCACCACCAGCCACTCTGCAGGAGGAAAATGAGGCTTCCTACGGCCATAAAGATTTGCAGCCATCTCAGAAGTATACCGGGGAGGTTCTACTCTGACCTGTGGGGGTGCTGTGAGTCGGAATCAACTCTGTGGCATTAAGTAAAGCTTATGGAAGCAGATGGACTTGTCTTTCTCTGAGATTCTTACCAGGGAAGATTACAGCTTATACGTCTGGGTGGCTTCTGCTGAGCAGTGCATAGGCTCTGTCTGAAAACAGTTATGAGATTCTTCATAGCGTGCAGGGAAGCCTTTTTTTTAATGGTTGAAGATAATTTTTATTTTTTAATTTATTTTTAAAATAATTTTATTGGGGGATCTTACAGCTCTAACACCAATCCATACACCTATTGAATCAAGCATATTTATACATAGCTTGTTAGCATCATTTTCTAAACATTTACTTTCTACTTGAACCCTTGGCATCGGCTCCTCTTTTCTCCCCTCCCTCCCCCACCTTCCAACCCTCATGAACCCTTGAGAATTTGTAAATTATTTTTATTTTCATATTTTACACCATCCTTTGTACTCTTTCACCCACATTTCTGTTGTTTGTCTTCCTGTGAGGTGGGGGTGGGGGGTGTTTTTACCCTGTCTGTACCTGTGGATCATTTCCACGATGATACCACTGTTCATTCACAGCATCCCTCCTTGCCCCCAATTCCGCTGACCTATAGTAAACCATCCCTCCATTTAAAAATAAATGTCAGTGTAGAGAAATCTTTTGGGAGCTTTCCTGTTGTTTATATGTGTCTAGCACATCAATATATGGGGAAGCAGGCTTCTGTAACGTGTGTGGAAAATGAAAGTCAAGGGGCTCTGGGCCCTGGAAGTAATTTCTAGCCACTTGGCAGCACCCATTCAGTAGAGTTGGCTTCGAAGAGGTTGTTCCAACCACAGAGCGCTTCTCCTGGCCCTCAGGGTCCTCTGGTTCACACACACTTAGACACATTCATCACAGGGAGGACATTCTTGAAGCTGTGTAGCAGCTAAGGCTTCATTTGTTAAAGGCTAATCCACGGCTGGAGCAAAAATGCTCAATAAGGGGCTTATTACATTTTCTTATTAAATGTAATCAGGGAGCTTTGTTGCCTAGCTAGCAGTCAAGTTTAAGCCACAACTGCAAAATCATTCAGAGGGCAAAAAAGCAGTGTTATTACCATAATCATATGTCAACATACTTTGTCACTTGCACTTGAGAGTTCTTTAAGCTTAATCAAAGTATCAAGTGTTGAGTGAGCGTTTACAGCTTACCCAGAGCCATGCGCCAAGGCAACTAGTCCAGTATTTCAGAAATGCCCTTACCACTAATTCATTGGGGTGGCTCGCGGAGTTGGCCTAGGGTGCCAGGTCACTATCCCTGTGTCAATTCTGGGTTCCTTGGCTGGGACATGCAAAACATCAGACACGTTTCAGAATGAATCCAGCATGACCACAGATGATCCAAGATCTCGAGGCTCATCTGTCCTGAGCATTTATTTTCTAAATAAGGACCCGATTCATCAGAAAAAGTAAGGGGATGTCTCAGAAAAAGGCCGAACTCAAACCAGGAGCCGGGCCCCCAGTTTTTGACCTGTTGATAGTCGTCCTTGAGTCAGCTCTGGTTCATGGTAGCCCACATACAACTGAAGGAAGCATTGCCCTGCGCCAGCCTCATGGTTGCTGACACACTCGGATCCAGGCTTGAGGCCACGGAGGATTTTTAGTTGCTTGAGATGCATCAAGGGGATTCATCCACCAACACAGTGTCGGACAGTATTTTGCTGTGATGCACAGAGCTGTCATCGCCTAATATTCAGAAGCCTATGACTGGGCTGCTCATTCTTCCCAGCGTGGTACAGTCTACGGGCCACCACAATCCACTCATCGTGGGCCTCCCTGCTGGAGGCTGAAACACTGGAGGCATCGCTTCCAGCCTGACAGCAACATGCAAGTCAGCACAGCAGGACCAGTGGTCAGGCACGGGGTGGGCTGCTGCATGAGAAAAGGAGGCATGTGGGCATCAGAAGAGGGTCCACTCGCAATACAGCCTTCCTCCCTCACCCTGCGACAAGAGTGGCCTCTGACACAGGCCACCAAGGCCTTGACACAGGGAGCTGGAAGCCCTAGAAATTCTGAAAGCAGAGGCCGTGCACCCTAAGCGGCCAAGGAACTGGTTGAAATGGCTCACTGAGGAACTAACGAAAAGACTGGCGGAGGAATGAGTGGAACTGAGAGCATGTGCCAACCAAATGGAGTAAACCAACCCAACCCCATGGTGCCAACCTTCCTATGCATCTGAAGAAGCCACAACTCCAGCCGATTGGCAGGTAAAGCTCCCAATGTCATAATGCTGCCACCTTCTCGAAACGTTTTCCTTGACAACCATGTGTGCAGCATGTTTCAGTCACCAGGAAGCCAGTCTCCACATTCTGTGCAGAAGCAATTAATACTTAATAACCGATCCCCTGTGTTTCAGTAGTCATGTGTGCATACCCTGCTAGGTTGCCCTATTCATTCGATTTTTAAATAGTATCAAGTGTCTACTCTCTGCCCTAGGTGTCCTGGTGGCACAGCGTTTAAGCACTCCATTGCAAATGGAAAAGTCGGTGGTGGAGGAAGAAAGACGTGGCTCTCTGCTCCTGCACAGATTCACAGCCTTGGGATAATTCTTCTCGGTCTTGTCACCAGAAGGAACTCTACCACAGTGGGTTTGGTTTATTCTCTACTGGGTCACTCCTGTCAGAATACAAGCAAGCTCTAAATGCTGTCATCTTAAAAAAAAAAAAAAAAACTCCCTAAGTTCTTCTTCCTCCTTAAACCCCCCAGACCTATGTCATTCTCTATCACAAGACTTCTCTGAAGAGTTGCCGCTGTAGACATCTCCCATTTCTCCTGGCTCACCCTTTCATGAACCTACTCCATTTAGACCTTCGTTCCCACCCTTCCATGGGAACTGCCCCTGCCAAGGCCAAGCAAGGGCCTCCCCGGTGACAAAACGGACGTTTCCATCTCAGGCCACCCCTCATCAGCGCTCGGCACACTGTCGGAAATGCCTTGTGCATCAGCTTCAAGGATACTGGTCTTTTTTCTTCATTTTCCTCTTAGCTATTAGTCTCTGTAAAATCCAGATCTTCCCACTGCCATCGAGTCGATTCTGACTCATGTCGACTCCCTCAGACAGAGCCCAACTGCCCTGGTATGTTTCTGGGGCTTGAACGCTTTACAGAAACCGGGAGCCGGTGGTTTCGAACTACCAGCAGGAACAGGATTAACATCCCTGTAAAATAATCACTTTGAGATGAACCCGTGCCCAAGATTATCAGAGGTTCAAGAAATTCTTCAGAGTTGGCATTAGAATATGTTCTAAAGAATCTTCTGATTGCCGACGTCTGGCACCCTTGTCATTGTTGTTCTTTTCATCCAGTAGCTTCTCTGAAGGAAATTTCTATTTAGATGAGTTTTTTCTTGCTTGCTTTAGCTATATTAACTCATTTGAAAAACGGATCACTTTTTAAATTTTTTCAGTAAACTGGAGGTTTTTTATCATTACACTTTTAAAAAATCATTTAATTGGGGGCGCGTACAACTCGTATCATAATCCATCCATCCATCCATTGTGTCAAGCACATTTGTACATTTATTGCCATCATCATTCTCAAAACATTTGCTTTCTGCTTGAGCCCTTCGTATCAGCGCCTCATTTTCCTCTCCCTCTCTGCCACCCCCTCTGTCATGAACCCTTGATAATTTATATATTATTATTGTTTTGTCATATCTTATACTGTCCAATGTCTCCCTTCACCCACTTTTCTGTTGTCCGTCCCCCAGGGAGGAAATTATATGCAGATCCTTGTAATTGGTTCCCCTTTCTACTCTACTTTCCCTCCACCCTCCCAGTATCACCACTCTCACCACTGGTCCTGAAGGGATCATCTGTCCTGGATTCCCTGTGTTTCCAGTTCCTGTCTGTACCAGTGTACATCCTCTGATCTAGCCAGATTTGTAAGGTAAAATTGGGTTGATGGCGGGGGCTGGGGGCACCCCCAGAACTAGAGGAAAGTTGTATATCATTACGCTTTTCAGTGATCTTTATAAAACACTTTTGATTGGTGGGTACAGGACAGTAAGCATTTGTCACAAACCATAGAACAACACAAAGAGTGAGATTTCAGTGAATAAGCAATGTGTCAATCTTGGTTCATCAAACATAAAAAATATATATACCACAAGATTACGAGATGTCTTTAGGAAACATTATGTTAAAGGAACAGGAACTCTTTTATACAATTTTTTTTCTTATAAAGCTAAAATTTCTCTAAAAGTTAAAGTCTGTTAAAAATATTTTCCTATCTACAAAAGGACAAATATTGTATCTTTCACATATGATATCTAGTCCAGGCAAAACTCATAGAGGTCAAGATTCATTCATGGGGACCAGGGACTGAGGGAAGGGGACAATCAGGAGTCACTGGTTGCCAGGATTCTGTTTGGAGTGAGGAAAAATTGCGGATATAGATGGTGATGAAGGTCACACAACATGGTAACTGTAATGAAGGTCACCGAATTATCCACTTAAAAACAGTTAAGATGACAAATGTATAGAAGTATAGAACCAAAATACATTTAAACAAAACTAATCACTTTTATTTAAGGATACTGTGAAAGCCTGAAGGACATCTTTTATTTTCCAGCCACCTCGAGGCCGAGTGTTACCTGGTTCCAGTCACATTGCAGCTGGTTCTTGCTTTCAAACACCCGGTACCTAATGCCTTGCTCCAATCCCGGGCCCCAGCACTCATTCTCAAAAACAAAACCCCTCTCTGCCACTGCTGCACAAGCTTCCCTTGTTGCTAGGAAAACTCATTTGACCTTGATCCCATGCGAGAAAGAGGCCCAATCTTTTAAAGAGGGAAATAAAATCTGTCGCTACAACTTCTCAGAAACGTGATCTTTGCCAATTCAGGCCGCTGCTGAACAATCCGAACATGTTAACATTGTTTCCCAATGTAAAGTGAGGATTAGCCCAAGAATGAACGCATCCCTTCAACGTCTGTCTAAAGTGTCCTCATAAACTCCAGCTTGCTTCTACAAAGGGCACGCTGAGTGCTTTGCCCTGATCCCCTTTCACTGCGATTCCACAGGGAGCCGTCCCCCTGGCCCCCCAGTTTCAAACTTGTGTGGCTTAATGAATTTCGTTCTTACTGCGGCGGTGTGTTTTGGTGTCGGGTTCACCCCGGCGTTGAGGGTTTAGTGGTTCTTTATGCCGCCGGCTCCAGGCGCTTTGAGTTTCTGGGCATGTTGACTGAAGGCACGAAGCAGCCGGTGCGATGGGCTCTGGGATCCCACCCTGCTAGACACCAGATGAAACCCCAATGCCACCCCAACGCCTTCCTCCTTTTGATCAGCGAAGCACTGGCAGCCTCATATTTTGAAGTATGCTTTTGTATTATCTTTAGGTCAACTGAAAACAAACGCTTACCATCTTGAGAACAGACCTCCCCAGAACTTCCCAGGTCAAGACAGCTCGGGTCTCATCATTTTGTTTTCGTGCAAGGTCATGGTGTGTTGCGGTGTTTTCATAATTCAGCAAAAAACAATCCTTGGGGAAATAACTCCACCAGCCAAGAGCTCAACAATTGCATCAGGGAGTCTGAAAATCTCCGTAGTCCTTCTAACCATGTCCTCCCTGTCATCTTACCATCAGAAAAGGATAACCTGATTACTATACCAGATAAGATAAAGCCTGCCTCTCTCTCTCTCTCTCTCTCTCACACACACAGCCATACAGTTTTCATTTCCTGATTTCCATTTTTTTGAGGGAAGAGGTGAGTCAAACAAAACAATTCAGAAGTTGTGAAATCTGCGTTATTTTATAATTTGCATCTAGATCCTAAATTATGCAATCTTTAGAGACATTTTAGGATTAAAAAATATATATCCAATTTTCTTTATAAAAGTGAAAGCATAGCTTAAGGAGCCCTGGGGGGGGGGGTTAGAGGTCAATGATCTACAGCTTCAAATCAAGCACAGAATCTGGCAGTTCAAACTCAGCCTACATCACATCATTGAAAAATATTCCCACCTCATTTTACTAAGACAAGCAAGGTAATCCTATCACAGAATAAACACCTCATAGAATACAGTAGCACTGCACGGGAGCATTCTCTTTAAGGCTGTAACCCTTATGGAATCTGACTGTGCCATCTATATATTTTTTTTAATCATTTTATTGGGAGTTCATACAACTCTTATCACAATCCATATATACATCCATTGTATCAAGCACATTTGTACATTTGTTGCCATCATCATTCTCAAAACATTTCCTTTCTGCCTGAGCCCTTGGTATCAGCTCCTTATTTTTTCCCTGCCTCCCTGCTCCCCCTCCTTCATGAGCCCTTGATAATTTATAAATTACTATTATTTTGTCATATCTTACACTGTCCCATGTCTTCCTCGACCCACTTTTCTGTTGTCCATCCCCTAGGGAGGAAGTTATATGTAGATCCTTGTAATGAGTTTCCCATCTCCACCCCACCCTCCCTCGACCCTCACGGTATCACCACTCCCTCCACTGGTCCTGAAGGAATCATCCGTCCTGTATTCCCTGTGTTTCCAGTTCCTATCTGTCCCAGTGTACATCCTCTGATCTAGCCAGATTTGTAAGGTAGAATTGGGATCATGATAGTAAGGGAGGAGGAAACATTTAGGAGCTAGGGGAAAGTTGTATGTTTCATTGTTGCTACACCGCACCCTGACTGGTTTGTCTCCTCCTTGAGACCCTTCTGTAAGCAGATGTCCAGTTGCCTACAGATGGGCTTTGGGTCCACACTACGTGCTCCCCCTCCTTCGCAATGATATGATTTTTTTGTTCTTTGATGCCTGGTACCTCATCCCTTGGACACCTCATGATCGCACAGGCTGGTGTGCTTCTTCCATGTGGCTTTGTTGCTTCTGAGCTAGACGGCCACTTGTTCACCTTCAAGCCTTTAAGACCCCAGACCTATGTCACCAGCTGCTCTGCAGGAGCAGCATGATGCTTTCTACTCCCTTAAAGAGTTCGGGAGCCAGAACCCCCCCGGCACATCCCACCCTGTCCTATAAGGTATTATGGGTTGGAAGACATACAAGGGCAGTTTGAATGAGATCCATGCTTGGAGTTTTCCGGGAAGTAGCATTCAGGAAGTCCATTGTCCTGAAGGCCAGGAGGAAAGACATCTTGGATCACACAGTACAATGGGGTCTACATGACAAGAGGCTGCAGGCTCACCAACTCGGCATGGCACTGTGCCATCCTTTTCCTGAATTTTACTTTCATCGCCATTAAGTATTAACTTAATTTGGGGACGTCAATGCTTTCATTGGGAGAGAAAAAGAAAAGATAAATCCTGAATCATTCCCAAATGAGTTGCTCAATAACCATATTAATGGTAAAATACTTTTCTTTTTTAATCTGAAAAACCTACTTAAGGGGTGAAATCATTCTTTATGGTCATTGTTTTATAAACCACATTTTTTCACCAGATCATTTAGAAATTATTCTCCCCACTATGCATATCAGCTACTCCTTGTTACTTGCAAGGAGTGGGGTTTCTTTGACACATTACTGCTTCTGATCTGTGGATTTAACACATTGCATCTTTTCCTACTGCCCTCCTTGTGACTTGAGATTTTTGCTGCATGTAATTAGACAACAAATAAAACGTGATTTATGTGAAATGCTGTATAGTAAGAGTTGGTGGTTTTGAACTGCTGATCTTGTGGCTCAAGCCCAATGAATAAGCACTATGTCACCAGGGCTGCACTGGTTTAATAGAGTCAAAATAAATAAATAACTGGGGAAAGAACAGTGTGGCCATGTCAGTTGAAAATTCGATTTTTTCTAAACCATATTGGTGTGCATGTCATCTTGAGATTTATGCCCCTTCTATTACTGTCCAACCTCTGTGGAGCTCCAGTTGAAGTGTTTAGACTGGACACAGTGGTACTGTGGTGGTTACATAAATAATCTGGTGTCAATTTGAAAGTATTAGGAGCAAAGGGGTGGAGCTGGCCTGTCAATCAAGATATAACCAATGAAGCTTCTGTGTGGGCAGGGCCTGCTCCTGAGAATTCCAGGAACTCCTGTGGTTCTTCCTTGGAGGTGGGAGACATTTCTCTCTCTCTCGGCTCACTCCCTGAGAGTTGCTCTACTGACAAAACACATGGTGCTACACTCTGGGAGCTGGAGAAGCCACATGGACCTACCCTGACCTCTGGAGCCAGTGAAAGCCACATGGAGACCCTGCCAGCACTGAGATGCTAACCACGCCACCGGATCCACATGACTTCCAACCCACTGGCTGTGATCCTCCTGCATTTGGCATCATTGCATGTATTTTGTGAGTCTGAAGAGGACTTTATAGATTGGTATCGGACATATGGGCTAATATTGGATTTATGGCCTTGATCTGGACCAGGCTGGGTTGCTTCCTAAATATTCAACTGCTCTTGTACATAAAATTCTTTCCTATACACATATGAGTGTCTATGAATTTGTTTCTCTAGTCAACCTGGACTAACACAGGTGCCAAAGTGAATTCAGGGAGGGATTTTGTACCACCTAGAGACCAGGGGGGAATTGCAGGTGATGCATTGAGTTGATGCATTTGACTGCTAACCTAAAGGTTGGAGCTTCAAATCTAGTCAGTGAGGTTGGATGCTCAAATCTACCCAGATCCTCCACAGAAAGGTAGAGTGATTTAGTTACAACCAATCAGCCATTAAAAACCATGTGGAGCACCATTCTACTCCCACACTAAGGGTCACCATGAGTCAGAGCTCACTCAAGGGCAGCTGGGAACAGTAGAGAAGCAGGAACAGACATCCCCAAGTCACAAGGTGGGGAGCAGTAGAATACTGGAGACCTCAGGGCTCAGAAAGCAAGCCTGCAACTCCTGCCACTCAGCCCTCAAAAGATCTTCCATATTCAGAAACCTTAGAATAGTCTAGTTTATTATTACTACATGTATAAAGTGTGTTTATATCTCATTTGACTTATATTTAATCTAATACAATAAAATGCACATAGATTGCAGTTATGCTAAAATAGCATTCACAAGATAACGTTTGTCACTTTTGATAAGGTAAAAGTGAAGAGAATCACGCGTTGTTTTTTAAAATCCTATTTAATTCAATTTCATCGCCGTCAATAAAAAGAACAAAAGATTGCTGGACTCCAACTCACAGCGACCCTGTAGGAGTAAAATGCCCCTTTGTGTTTCCTCGGCTGTGCAGGAATCCACTTGATGGCCAAGGATTTGGTGTTTGGGGTTTCTTATCAGTCCGGAAGCTGAGCACCACATCTTTCTCCCAGGGAGTGGCTAGTAGGTTCAAACAGCTGCCTTTTGGGGTTAGCAGCCAAGCAGTTAACCACTGCCATGCCAGGCCCCCTTCTCACCCCTGAGGATCAGACACATTTGTCAACAGCATGACTGGAACTCCGAGGTTTGTAGGGGTACGGGATATGAGAGCTTATTCCTGGAATGGCAGGTGGCAGACATCAGAGGGTGGGAATCGGGTCAGAGGCAAAAGGGAAATCCTGGTGTGAAGCCCTAGCCATATTGAGAATCCGATAGTCAAAGGAACCACCAGTCCAGTAGATCCACAAACACCTAGCAAAGTGCCATAGCTGACACTGCCCGGCCTCTCTCTAGAACCAGACGGGTGATGTACATGCGTGCCAAGCTCTGCGGTGGAAAGGGTGGCAAGCCCTGAAGAAGGGATTCCAAAGGGATACAGACTTTTACTTGCCTCACATTCTGCTGGGTTGAGCTGTGTTCGTAGGCAACGCTCATTATCATTTGTGGACTTGGAAATGAGTGGTTGCCCAATTTAAAGAATGTCATCAACTTGTGCAGGTGGCAACTGTTGGATTCGTGTATAGTTATGGCGAATCTTCTCAACAATAGCGAAATAAACACAATGTCGATGGAAGATAAAAGGACATCACCAAAAACATGTTTTTAATCATTCAAAAGGGAGATAGAGAAAAAGAGTAAGATCCAAAAACAGAAAAGGGGATGGAAGGGAAGGAGATCAGAATAAACAGCTTTTGATATTGCTGACCTGCTGCTAAGGGTTACCCAGAGGCATCTGTAACCCCTTTCCTGGGGCACTAGTCAACCCGAAGGCGCAGCCCTGGGCAGCAGGCACCAAACAACTTCCAGAAAGAAGCAAGGCAGGCTGTTGGCACGTCTGGGCCACTATGGCCACCCAAAGCAGATGCTCCCATTTATATTCAACAATCTGTATGCATTTTGTTTCAACCCAAGCAGCCACGTTTAGCCCACTTCCTCCCAATATTTCCTGTTGGCACTCCTCTGTCCCTAACCCTCTGTCCTCCTGAAAACGCTGCCCTTTTGATCTTAATTCCTTGATTATTCTCACCCTCTGGTTGAGGTCCATTTCCGGCTAAGCTACGTCATGTTGGGCGTCCTACCAGTGTTCATCTGACCAGTCAACAGGTCTCTTGTGGTTTCGAATAGAAGAGATCTTTGACTGAAGCACGTGGGCCAGGGGTTGTCAACACCCCCTGTGGGTGAGCTCAGAGTTGTCCAGCATGCCGCCTCTCTGCCCACGTGGGTTCTCACCCAGACTTCTCCCATATGGGGACCCTCGTGAGACTGTCAGTTGGTGAAGGCAACCAAGTAGGTATTTATCAAGACAGTTCCCAAAGATGGAACAAAGTCCCTTCTCTTTCAAAGGAAGCCAGGTCAGTCAACTCCTGAGACCACTACAAGCTGGTTTGTCCACTGCTAGACACACAATTACCTCATCTCCTCTTCCCGGGAGACAGGACAGGTGCTTACATTTTGACCCTAGATGCTATTCTCACTGTTACCCCTCACTTCTACTTCCCTGCCCCTTTCTATAGCTTTCCATCGCTAATTCTGCAATGAAAACACAAATACTCGCATGCTCATAAGTGTGTTAGTCTGGGTGGACTAGAGAAACAAATCTGGGAGACTCCTATGTGTGTAAGAAAGAGCTTTATATCAAAGAGCAATTGTACATTAAGAAAACACCCCAGCTAAGTCCAGATCAAGTCCTTAAGTCCAATATTACTCCATACGTTGACACTAGTCCATAAATTCCTCTTTAGACTCATGCAGCTATGCAATGATGTCGAACGCAGGATGATCACAGATGAGTGGGGGGAAAGTCTGTGGATCCATTGATGGTGGAAGCAGCTCAGCACTGGTGTGGTCCTCCACGTGGCTCCTCCAGCTCCTGGGCTCTGGCTCCATCTGCATAATTCCACGTGGCTTGTCAACAGGAATGTCTCGCAGGGAGTGAGAGTGTATCTAACCCTCAGTGAGCTACTTATCTCCCTTTGTGCCTCCCAAATGAGGTCATCAAGCTGCGACGACCTGATTGACAGGCTAGACTCCACCCCTTTGCAAGTTGACAGGAGATTATATAACTGCCACACTAAGGAAGACAAGAAAATAAAAATAAAGCCGACCAGGTCATGTTTCTACCTTGCTCCCAAATGAATTTGAAGGTGAAAGCAAGACGGGTCCATTTTTCTTTCACACTCCCCTTACCTCTAGGCTTGCACTTATTAATTTATTCATCAATAAAGTGTGTCCTCGGTACAGTGCCTGGTGCCAGGAAAAGCCAGGAAGAAAGGGCATTCTCCCTCTTCACCGGGAGTTTCTAAGCACGTACATAAATTACAAATATTATTATGTTTGCTGTTATGAAACGAGATATAAAATAAAGTGAGAGTGGGAAATGCTTAAGTTGGCCTGAGATTTCAAGAAGTTTTTCGACACCGAGGAGCAGTCTCCATGCCACTAGCTGCTTGCCAGGAACTGGTCTCTTTAGTGGAGGTCCAGCCTCTGTGCCATGAGAAGCATCACTCACTATGTGAACCGAGCTGCCATAAAAGATCAGTTACCTTAATAGTAAAGATGCACACACACACACACACACACACACACACACACATTCCCTTTCCCTGGGTCCCTTTGGCTGCTTCACCCCAATGCCCTTTAATGAAATGCTTATGGGCAGGGCCCATCCCACACACCAACAGAAAACAAAACCAGATGTCAACCATGTCTCTCGGTTGCCTCACTCTTGATTTATCCTGGCTTTAATTCCACGTAGGTGACCAACCGTCCCCATTTTCCCAGGACAGAGGGGTTCTCCAGGACCTGGGGCTTTCTCTGTTAAAACCAACACAGTCTTGAGCAGCAGACCATTGGTCACTAAAGTCAGCTGGGAAAAGACTGTATTCTGGTGGTCCTTAGGTCCATGCCAGCTTTCTGCAAAGACGCTTCCATGAAGTCATGGTTTCACAAGCCACAGCCTCAACGCGCTGCTTACTTAAGAGAAGTGCTTGGCCACAGGACAAACCGGGAATCTTGTCTGCCCTCCATGGGCCCCTGCTTTCACCTCTGTCTGCCATTTTAATTAGAACCAAAGACGGAGTAGAAACTCCTCCATATCCAATATTAACTTAATTCTAAATCTCACCAGCCTTACTTAAACCTCCTCCACAGCAATGTTAAAACTGCAACCCAGACAGTCCCTGGGGCAGAGAATTAAAACAAAGAGGAACAAACGTTCTCAGTTATTACTGGACAATCTGGATAAAAAGGTATACTACAGCAGGTAGCTTAAGAAGATTAGACTAGGCAACGCCCCCTTTTCTTTCTTTTCTTTTTTTGCTAAGTCCTATAAAATCATCTCCTGATTTCAATTAAACATGAACAATTAATCCTGCACATCCTGTTTGTTTTCAATGTTTTAAAGTTCAACAACTTGCCTCATTGCATGCCCTTGAGGGAGTGAAAAGTTCCTTTAACTAAAAGAGCAAACTCACCATATCACAAGGGCAAGGCGCTGTTTCCTGCCCTAACAGAAATGCCCCCAAGTCGATGTCTTGAGCAAACAGAAATGCATTCTCTCACAATGAGGAGGCTGACAGTCCCCATCAGAGTGCTGTAGGGAAAGGTTTTCTCTCTGTCTCAGAAGAGTCCTCATCCCCTTCTATATCTGGGCCAAATGTTTCTTGTAGCTCTCCAGAAGTCTTCACATGAAGCTTCCCCACGTCTAGGAGGTGCTCCGTGCAGGTCCAAAGGCCTTGCTCAGTTCTAGGTTCTTCTTCCTTTCAGTAACAGGCCCTTCCTTCTCTGCTTGTTTCTCTCTCTCCTTTTATCTCTCTTTAGAACAAGGTGATGTCATCCACACGCCAGAAAAAATCCGTTGTATTGGATTAGGGCAGCAACCTGAGTCAAGGTCCAGCCCTTACAGCTGGCTGACAGATGACACCAGATAACATCCTGGAGGATGATATCATTCATTACATAACTGCCAAGCAGGTAGACCCGTGGTGCAGCCGAGGTGACATGTATGTTAGTGTGCATAATTTAACCCGCGGTGGCTGCCACGGTGGGCAGTGTGAGGATGGTGTAGTCCTGGGCAGTGTTTCGTTCTGTTACACAGAGGAATGGAACCGACTCGATGGCACCTAACTACAATTCACTCCAGGATGGGTGCCCTTCTCCTTTTAAATCACTGGCCACTCCTGTTGGAATAAGAGTGTATTCTTCAGTGATTTGAAATCGGTTTCTTGTGTCCCTCCTTGTTAGCTATGGTCAAGTTCACCCCCAATTCTTGTCAACCCTGCACAACTGGACCCAATGCTGTCCTACATCATCCCCATGATCCTTTGTGGCTCGAACTGTGTGATTCGTAGAGTTTTCCACTGGCTACGTTTTAGAAGTGAATCCCTCGGCCTTTCTTCTTTATTGGCCTTAATCTAGAAACTTCGCTGAAACCTGTTCAAGCAACACAGCAACCCACGAGCCTCCACTGGTGGACAGATAGTGGCTGCATAGGACATGCATCGGCTAGGTCTATAAACCAGTCTCCTCCATGAAAGGCTAGCATTCTACCACCTACCCATCACCGCCTCCCTGAAGCCTGTAAGGAGGTCCAAGTACAGAGCCCTCAGCAACTCTTTCCAAAATGTTCTATGTTCAAAACTCCTGCGAGAAGCAGCTATGTAAGCAAAAGGATGGGAGGAAAGCTATGCTCCTCACTTGCTAATAGGGTGTCTCTCACTACAGCTCTCTTGCTCCTCTCCGCTCCCCACAGCTAGGTTGGAACAGGAGATTGCACGTCAGGGCAACTGGAAACATTAAAGCTTGCCATGAGGAACATGGAAAGTTCCAAACTTCAGGAAAGCACTAAGTGAGGACAGCCCCAGCAGGGAGAGAAAACAGAAGTCGGGGGCACAAGGAAGTCTTGGTCAGAGCTGAGTGACCTGCATTGGTTGTTAGTCCACGAGGGCAGACAAAGAGTCAGAGAGGGATCAGAGAGTGGAGGCAGTTTTCCTTCCAACAGTTACCACATGCTGAGAATTCCATTCAGAAACATGTAAATATCATTATAGAAAAAAGTTACCTTCTCTACATCATCGCATTCTAAACCATAAGACTTGCATCATTAAGTTAAAATGTTACTGGTTGGTGCTCTTATTTAATTTTTCACACTTTCAAATTCTTTCAAACTCCTTACACAATAGCCCCTCTCAGGGCATGTGCTATGAAGGAATGCCCTCCACCCAGGCTGTGCCCCGCAAGGGAAGGGGCCAAGTGACCAGAGAGGTCTTGGTGCTGACGCTGCCTGACGGAGGGGTTAATTAACAAACAAGATCTTCGGCTCTTCTGTAGTATGGCTTGGCCCGTGAATGGATTTTCCATTCAATCTTTTTTTTTCTCTCTTCACATTTTTCACACTGCACTAAAATTACTCTCCAGAAAAGCATTTATCTTTCCTATTGCTGATTCACAGCCTGTCCCCATTAGAGAATGTTTAGGAAGGACTAGCTGGTACCTGTAAAAAAATCCACTGACTTTTACAAGTGGAACATCACAAGAAGTCCTATTTTCTTTCCACCTCCTTCCCTCCCAGCCCAACCCTTGCCTGCTACCCACTCAACTCATAAACTGTGCAAAAGCATTTCAACCTTTCTCATCCTTGTAATTTGTGCTTGTTTGGGGACAATTTATCCCAAAAAGAAGCATCGTTTCCAGTGCCGGTAGCTGATGTTCAAAACTGAGTGAGAACACTCAGAGTGTGACACCCAGCCTTTCTTGTTTTACAGCACCACTGTGGGTGTGCACGTGCGTGTGCATGTGGGTCTGTGTGAAAGAATCGTTTCCCCATAGTCTAGGGATTTGGTTCTTGTGGTGGTTTTATTTTATTGTGGCCCAGGTGAACGTATATAGAGTAAATTCATCTTCCACTCAACAATTTGCAGATTTTGCTCGATGACAAATCCCCTCGACATAACAGCAGTGTTTCCACTTCCTCTTGGTTCCCCATTTCCATCCATCTTTCTTATTTGTACTTCATATCTCCTAAATTCAGTTTGGGGGCAAATATTGACATTCTTGTTTCGTGAGGCTCATTGTGATGAGGAGGATGTTTCTCACAGTGATCACTGATGCCTTTAGAGGCCTGTCTGTGGCAGCGTTCAGCATGGATGACCACTCAGCGTAAAGAAAACCAAAATCCTCACAAGTGTACCAGGAGGGAACTTCTCAAGAAATGAAGAAAAGGTTGGAGTTGTCAAGGATTTTGTCTCCCTTGAATCCACAATCAATGCTCCTGAAAGCAGCAGTCAGAGATCAAAGGATGCATTCCACTGGGCAACAGCAAGGATGTTACTTTAAGGACTAAAGTGCACTTGACCCAACCCATGTTCTTTTCACCAGCCCCATATTTATGTGAAAGTTGGACAATGAATAAGAAGAAAACTCAATTCATCTGAACTATGGTGTTGGCGAAGAATATCAAAAGTGTCCCACACTGCCGCGCCGCCAGAATGCTCCTGAGAGGCAAGACTGCGAAGATTTCATCTTACATACTTTGGACATGCTCCCAGCAGAGACCAATCCCTGGAGAAGGACACCGTGCTTGGGAAAGTGCAGGGCGAGGAAAGATTCGCCATGAGATGGGTTGACACAGTGGCTGCAACAACGGGCTCAAGCGTAAGAACAATGGGGAGGGCGGTGCAGGACCAGGCAGGGTTTGGTTCTGTGGCGCATCTCTCGAAATCGCCTCAACAGCACCTTACACGAACAACAGCTGCATGACTGAAAGGTGATCCCGGGGGTGGGTTCAGTGGGGGGGGTTGATTGCCATGGTATCAGGGGTTCCACCAGTCTCTATCAGACCAGTAAGCCTGGTCTTTTTAAAGATTTGTTGTTGTTGTTTTCTCCCACTCTGTTTAAGACCTTCTATTGTGATCCCCATCAGAGTGATCGGAACTGATAGACAGCCACCATCTAGCTCTTCTGGTTCATGTGGTCCATTGGTCCTTTGGACTGGCTGTTTCCCACAGTCATTGATTTCCTTCATTCTTTGCTCTGGTGGGGAATAAGAGTTACATCGTGCATGGCTGCTCACGAGCGTTGAAGGCCCAGTTGCTGCTTGGCGCAGTAGGACATAGAGCCTTGCCTTTGTGGACTGTGATGTCAATTGAACCAAATGTCCCCTGAAAGTACCGTCTCACACCCCTACGTTCAGTTAGTTAGTCCCTCTACGGTCTTTAGTTGTGGCTTTAGTTTCATCTCATTGTTCTACGATATACATGAATACATTTGCACAGCGTATAAATACAGGTGTAGAAATATCCACTGCCAAATCAATATATACTTTTTTGTTTGGCTTTGTTCCTTTGTCGGTGTGATGTCGACTTTTTATTCTGAATGAGGTGAAGGTTTACAGAACAGCTCATCAGTCTTGCATCCAACAACTCCTACACCCCTTATTTCCCTCTACCACAATCCCCTCAATGTATGCAAACCGCTCTCTGATTTGAGAGTACCACATTGCACATCCATCACCTGTTCAGCTTCCATGTCTGGCAATGAATCTACTCACGGATTATTATCTGCTACTACTTTAATGTATGCAATGGTATTTATCGTTACTGCTTATGACTCTTGCGCACCTCCCAATGTCTTCCTTCACCTCTGTTATGCTGTGCTGGCTTGCTCCGAATTGTATATAGCCTTTTCATTCACCCAAGTCAAGGCATATCTGCTCTCTGGTTGGCCATTTTCCTTCCCTACCCCTCCCATCCCGGGTAACCTTCAAAGAATATTTCTTTCTGTATGCAAACCTTTTCTTGACTTTTTATAATAGTGGTTTCATACAAGATTTGTCATTTTTGTGATATTGATTTATTTCATTCAGCATGAGGTCCTCTCAGGTCACCCACACTCTGAGGGTCATTGTTATTCTTTAATCTTGCATAGTAGTCCATCTTGTATACATGCCATACTTGACTTGCTCATTCGGTCAGTGGGCATTTCGATAACTTCCATCTTTTCACTATTGCACGATATGCTGTAATGGATATACTTATATCTACCCATGTCATGGCACTTATTTTTCTAGGCATATAAAACACACTACTGCCTAGCTGGTTGTGACTCAGGAAGATTCTGGAGACCTGAGAAGAACTGTCTTTTGAGTTTCCGAAGCTGTAAATCTTCACAGGGCAGAAAAGCTCATCTTTCTCCTGCAGAGCAGCTGGGCGGTTCTAATTAATGCACCGGTAGCAAGCAGCCCAATAAGAATACCAAACACCACCAGGCTCTCTTGGGATAGATGAGAGGGCTTCAAAGAGTTGGTGAAGCAGTTGTATGATCCTTTTGTTGCATTTCTCCATGAACTTTCTGAAGCCCCTCATATACCTAGGAGCTGGATTGCTGGATCATACGGAATTCCCCTTCCCATCTCATTGCAGGAAGGGCCATCGGGGCCGCACCATTTTTTATTCCTCCAGCAGTGCACAATCGTTCCAATCTCCTCGCCATGTTGGCAACATTTATCATGTTCTGTGCATTTTGGTCTTATCTGTTTTTCATTAATGCCTGTACTGTCAGGTTGAGAGTAAATTTTCCTCACGTTTTTAGGTTATTTTCTAACGTTCATTTTAAAAGTAACAAGTTCATGATGGAGTATATGGAAATATAAAAAGAGGAAAATTACTCAACTAAAAGCTAGAGGCCACCACTATTGATGTTTTAGTGAGTTTCCCATTGTTTCTACTGTTAGAGGTTGCATTTATATCGTGTTTTTAACACGATATAAATTCTGCCAAATCTAATCAAATTGACAATCCTTCCCTGGCCCTCCTCTAGGCATCAGAGCTTGTGTTCCCACATAAGTATACCTGTCGTATTGATTGAAAAGATTCCCCCTGGATATTAGTTGTCTCACTCGCTAGACTAAAAGTTCCTGTTTGGTCGGGTCTTTCTTTGGTTCACCTGAGTTGCTGAGAACGTAGCACATGGCAATAATTCAACAACCAAAGCCATCGCTTCCTTATCGACACTGTCAACCATGACAGTTATCAGATTCTGAGAGTCCAACAGTGAACCGAGCAAACACAAGGGGAGTCGTAGGTGCTGGGGGTGAGGAAGGGTGGAGACCAAAGAGAGATGGAGGCCTGAAAGACAAGCCAGGGCTCAAATCAAGTAAGGCCTGATGAGGTGCACAGTGGGGAGTCATGGAAGGTTCTCTGTAAGCCGCCAACCCTCTTCGGCTGCTGCTTGATAATAGAGTAGAGGAGGCACAAGTGGAAGCATGTGCATTGCATGGGAAATCGAGGTGACTTAGACTGGGGGTGGAGTGGTTATGCGTTTTGGAGTGGGAGAGACAGGTATGTCTGAAAAATTGGATATGAGGGCATCTCAGATTTCTCGTGCTACTATGATGAAAATTTAAAAGTAGGTGATTTTAAAGAACAGACATTTATTTCCTCACAGTTCTGGAAACTAGAAGTCAAATTAGAATGCTGCCTCTATGAGAAAGTCCTTCTTTGTTTCTTTGGGCTTCTAGTTGCTTCCAGAAGTTCTGGGTGTTCATCTGGCTCCATCCTCAAACAGCACCTGCCCTTCGCGTGTGCTGCTGTCTCGCTTCCCTTCTTCATCAGACATCGCTTAGAAGGGATTACGTTTAGGACTCCCCATGAACATACAAAAGAAAACTCACATTTCCAAACCACACTACGGCCGTAGGGACTGGGGTTAGGATTTTATTTTTAAGGTTTGCATGGACACAATCCATAACCAGAGTGAGAAAAAGAGACAAGTAGGGCATGTAGGTTTCTGGAAGGACTGACAGTTTGGATGAGGTGTGATTTATGGAGTTGGGAAGAGGGATGGAATTTATGGAAGTGGCCAGAACCACGAGTTTATTCTGGGAAACGTTAAATTTGAGATGCTTGTGAAACAGCTACATGGAAAGGTAGAGGAGATGTTTGGATGCAGGACTTTGTGGAGCAATCAATCAGAGCAGAGACTATAAATTCAGAAATCCCCAGCACATAGATGCTATTTAAAGCTCTGGGTCAAGTTCAAGTTAGGACCAGCTGCAAAAGCATGGCAAGAGAAGAACGGGCCAGTGTGTATGGGAGGGGACGACTGTCACGGTAAAGAAGCCCAGGTTGGTACGGTGGCCACGGCTGCTAGACAGGGGCAGAAAGCTGTCTGGAGTGTGGCAAGGTGAAGTCACCACTCTCCTTGAACCGAGAATGGTCAAGAACCTAGGCTCACCACGAGTCAGTTTTGTTTTGAAGACATGGAGAGTCACTGTGAGTCAGAACTGACTTGGCAGCAGTGAAAAGAAGAGGGAGATGCTGTAAAGACAGCAGACCCAGACAACTTCCCTGAGGATTTCATATCTAAAAAGTAGAAAGAAGATCTAGCCATTATAGCTCCTTGAAAGGTCAAGCAAAGCATCAAAAAAAAATGTTTACTTGAGATGACCCCGCAGAAAGGGCAAGGTCAGCAAGGTTGCAGATAGAGGCAATGCTAGAAGAAGCTGGATTCTTGAGAAGGCCATGGAGTGTTGTTCAGAGCATAAGAAAGGGAAGAAACACTGTAGTCACTGCAACACGGGTGAAGAGCAGGGAGCTCGGTGTCTGTATGCTAGACTGATTGGGAATCTGAGAAAGTGTCCATTCTTCAAAGATGTAGGAGGTGAGGTTCTCATCTGAGAGTGAGGAGAGCTCATAAGAGCAGCCCAGACAGCTTAGCTCACCAGAAGACCTGAGCCTGGTACAGAAGGATGCTGAGCACAGCAGGACAGGGACAGGGAGGGTGGGGAAGGACTGGAGTCTATGAACCAAGATGGCTTGAGGAGGGTCCGGGAGGGATAGGAAGCATGGGCTGGAGGAAGTGAGGCGGGGTCGGGGGGTGGGGGAGTGAGTAGGGCTTATCTATCATGATAAAGAAGTTTGGTTTTATCATGAAAAACAATGGGGAGAGAGTAGAGGATGGGAGGCAGGAAAGTGACATAAACAGGTGGGAGTTTTATAGAGGCATTCTGGAGAAGCCTGAACAGAAGGTCGCAGGAAAGACTGGAGTCGGGGGTGGGGTGGGGGGTGGGGGGGTGGAAAACACTCACCAGAAACCCAACCCAACCCATTGTTATCAACTCGATTTCAACTCGAAGCCAGAGACACTGCACTCAAAAATGAAACCACTGCCCTCGAGTCAATTCTCACCCATGGTGACCCCATAGGACAGAGTTGCACGGTCCTTCTGGGTTTCCGACAATGTAGATCTTTAGGGGACTAGACTATCCCATCTTTCTCTAGGGTGGCTGTTGGTTTCAAACTGCTAACCTTCAGGTTAACAGCCCAACTCATAGCCCACTCGGCCACCAGGACTCCAGGAGGGAGAGACCTGAAATAATGTAGCCATGGAAATGGAGGCAAATAAAGGGATCTGTGAAATATGTTGGAGGAAGAACCAATGGAATTTAGATCTGAAACATACTTCGATGCTTCAACAAACATTTTACTTGATTATTATCAAATATATTAAACTCCAAATCCTACCTTAAGTATACTGGTCAAAGTGGCCTGGCTGGGCTGACCTTATGTTTCCCCCTTACTCTCAGCACAGTGCTGGGCACAGGCCCTTGGTTAAGTGACTTCTTCTAGACAAATTAAGGTAGCGTGAAGTATGGTTTCATATTTTCCAGCCTTCTTCTGCCAGAGGCACTAACCTATAGAGCTCCCACTGTCTAGCAACCTTACCAAACCAGTGGTCATTGCATTGACTTCAATCCAGGGCTACCCCATGTGTGTCTAAAAATCACCATATTCCCCAAGGTTTCCTCCCCCCCGCCCAGTGATTTAAAATATATAACCTCGAGTTCTGCAACCATCACCACTATCCATTTTCGAACACTTTCTTCATCATTGTACCCATTTCCCCCCAACCTCCTCTGCCACAAACCTAAGAAACTATACATCTAGTTACGATCTCTATTACTAGCCCTATAGATTTGCTTTTCTGGGTTCTCTTAAAAAGAAAATCTCACCAAGAAAACACCCAACAACAACAAAATAAAACACAGAGCAAACTCAATAAAAAAGAAAGCAGAAAATACTAAAACAACTTGAAAATGAGTTAAAAGGGAAAATAAATGATAAGATGTCAAATTTCAACCTAACTATATCTGCAGTAAGGACCCCCTGGTAATGCAGTCTTTACACATTGGGCTGCAATCCACGTGGTCAGCAGTTCGAAACCAGCAGCAGCTCCACAGGAGAAAGACTGACATTGAAGATTATGGTCTCAAGTCGTGTGACCATCCTGGCTAGCCCTGTTTAAATCATTCCACCACCAATTAGCTCAATGCCACCCAAGAAACACTCCTCTTTTCCCCATCCTGTTCCCCTGATGACCATGAATGATCTTTGGCTCTGCCTGTTTGCGTATTTCACATCAGTGACACACATGTCCTTAGTCCTTTTGTGTCTGACTTATTTCAATGCACATGATGTCTTCAAGGTTCATCCATGTTGTGGATCCAGATGTCGTTTCTTTTTGAAAAGTCTTTGTAAAGACATACAGCCTTGGAAACTCTATAGAATAGTTCTATTCTGTCCTCTAGAGTCGCTCTTAACTGGAACTAATTGCGGCAATGGGTTTGTTTGTTGCTGTTGTTTTATCCTCAGCGGGGTGTCTGTAGTAGTTACACAATCTCAGGTCAACTTGATAAATAAGAATGAAGGGGTGGAGTCCAGCCTGTCAATCAGTCACAGTCTGGTGATCCCACCTTGTGAACATGGCCTTCTCACGAGGATTCTGGGACTTCTTCTCTTCCTCCCTGGAAGCGGACGCGCTCTCACTCTGCTTCAAATTCCTGTTATCAAGACACACGGAGCCACAATGATGGCAGCCAAAGCCCTGGAGATGCTTCCACCGCCACTGGATCCACAAGACTTTCCACCCACCAGCCTGTGATCTTCCTGCATTTGGAAGTCTGAAGTGCTGTGGGAGTCTGAAGAAGACTTCATGGGCTAATATCAGAGACTTATGGACTAATATCAAACTTATGAACTTGATCTAGACTGGGCTGGGATATTTTATTGCTGCATAATTACACCTTGATATAAAGTTCTTGATAACAAATTCGTGTGTGTGTGTGTGTGTGTGTGTGTGTGTGTGTGTGTGTGTGTGTCTGGATTTGTTTCTCTATTCAACCTGGACTAACAGAGTGTCCCTCTGGCTTGGTATTCAAGATGACAACCCCTAAGGCCCAGTGCCAAATGTGAATACCAAAATCTCTAGTACAAGAGGAACTGTGTCTTTTTTTCTCTTTTTCAGAACCATTCCCCAAATCCATCTCTCCATCAGGTTCAACAAGAAACATTTGGCACATAATTTAATGGAGGCCGTTCTAGTGGAGGGACTCTTTAAAGAGGGCAGGAAGGATTTGAAAGACCAACAGGGGTTGGTAGAATGCCAAAGGATTATTAATAACAGGAAGCCATGAGCTCAATGGCACTCAAGGGGCAAGAAGAAATGAAGTTACCACTACCCCAAAAGAGCGTTAAAGAGGATCTTGCAAGACAGAAGCTCTATGCCTCCAAGGAACACAGCTGCTGTCAAAACTGCAGCCCAGAGGAAGAGAATGGAGGGAAAAGAGCAATGGATACTCAAACATCTCCCTCCTTCCACCTTCGGATCTCCCAGCAGGGTCTCCATTAGCCCAAACCAGTGGAAAGCCAGGGAACAGGGAAGGTTTGGTGATGCAGCCATGAGTATCAGGCAGCCTCCTCTGACACAGAAAAGGGCAGAAAAGACTGGCTAGTTCGGGATGGAGAGGGGCATATGGAAAATGAGCAACGGGTCTCCCCAATAGACCTTCCTAGACAAGAAAGTGTCCAATACAGGTTCACCCCAAGCCAAAACCAAACTCCCCATTACTGAGTCTATTCTGACTCATAGGGACCCTCTAGGCCAAATTGGAACTGGCCCCTAAGTTTCCAGAGCTATAAATCTTTACAAATGCCCTCTGCCACAGCTTCTTACCGCAATGCAGTGGTGGGTTCAAAACCTCTCACCCCTTGGTTAGTAGTCCCTGGCTTAATCCACCGTGTCAACAGGCCACTGCAGGAACACATCTCCCCTTAATCATCACTGCCTATTGACTTAGAGCCGGCCCACGTGGAGTTTTAACTAACTCACCCAAGGGACGAGTGAGCGTGCAAGCAAAACCTGGAATCTGCCAAGAAGGGAAAATGGGGGAAGACTTCTCAGAATCTATACTCTTGGGGACAGGGAACAAAATCGATTTCACATTCGTTTTTCAACTTTACTTACTTAGCAAAACAAAAAATAAATGGAAAGCCTTGAGCAAGAGCTCAAAAACTTTGGGGAAATGCACTAGCCTGTGAAACCCAAAAGTTGTGGAACAGCCTCGATCTTGCTATAAAAACAAGCCGATTCTCACTAGGCTTTGGAGGGACTCCACAGGTGAGACAGAGAGTTAACACTAGACAGCTAGCTGAAAAGTTGGTGGTTCAAACACGCCCAGGGGCACCTCCATCAGGCCTCCTGGTTCCAGAAGTTTCAACCAAATCCCAGCTCACTGCCATTGAGTTGATGGTGATTCGCAGCGACCCTGTAGGGCATGGTAGACCTGTGCCTGTGAGCTTCCTAACTGTAACTCTTGACAGGAGTAGAAAGACCCATCTTTCCCCAGCTGAGTGGCTGGTGGTTCGAACTGCTGACTTTGCAGTTAGCAGTCAAACTCATAACCACTATGCCACCAGGGCTCCTGCCAGAAGGTCATCGCCTGGAAAATGCGATGGAGAAGCTATTTTTGCACCCATGAGGTCACGTGAGTTATTATGAACTGGACAGCAAGTAACAAGGACAAGGAGGATGTGGGGCCTGGGATGTCAAAGAGGTCTGGAGCCTAAAGATAGCAACATGGAGATCTACTTTGTAATCTCACAGTTAGGAGGCAGATCATCAATCAAAGGAGTCCTCAGGGGGTTGTGCTCTGGTCCTGCATCTACTAGAGCGTTACATGACTCTGAGAGTCGGGAGTCTGGGGAAAACAGAACCCTTCTCCCCTGCTCTGAAACAGATCACAACACTCGAATCCCATTTAATTCTTGCCCAGTGCAGCGTGCTGTTGCCAAACCCATTCTTGATTATTGCAGTGAACAAAAAAGAGGCAGCGAGAACAGTTCAGCGCTCGTGCTAACAGGCAGTTGGCTGTGACCTCACTATTGAAAGAAGACTAAACCAAAGGATATGTGTGAATCACAGCCGTCGAGCAGCTGGCTCAGAGCCTCACCACGCTACTGTCTCATGAATAACTGATCATTTCATTTAATTGCAGTTGACAGAACATTCAAAAGTCTTGCCTTCTGCTGCCGAAATGCAGATGTTCTAGCTGTGAGTCATGTTCTGGGATTTAGATTTTGTGCATTACTGGTAAAAAAAAAAACCTCCCGTTGAATTTCAGACAATACTTGTATGAAGAACTAGGAAATATTTCATGAGACCTGGCCCCCAAATTAACACGGAACAACAAACATGTGTTGTGTGTTGACAAAACCTGGACCTAGAAACAAAAGGCACCAAATAGATACCAGAAGCCTGGCTCTCTTGAGAAGATAAGCAAGTAGGGATGGATGAATAGCTTGGCACACACTGACAGTCAGAGACCTCCCGTGTACACGTTCTCGTTTGTGTATGCCAACTAAAGAGGACACGGCGGCGAGCCTCTGAGCCCAGGAAAATGAACTCACCAAGCTCTGGCTCTGGGCTTTCACTCCTTATTTGTTGATTTAGGACTTCCTGGGCAGTACCAATAGATACCCACTGAACTGTTAGTCATCATTCAACTGAAAGGTTGATGGTCAAAGGTCTTTACTCACGCAGAGATGCCGTAGAAATAAGGTTTGGTGGTCTACTTCTGAAGGGTCAACGGCTTTAAAAAATGCTACAGAACCAGGCATACTGTACACATGTGAGGTTGCTACAAGTCAAAATCAACTCAATGGCAACTAACAACAACATTTAAAAACAAACAAGAAACTTTAAATTGTGAAATGAGTGGAGATGTACAGAGCAGACCAGTTTTCCATTCAACACTTCTTATCATTGATTGTCATCTCCACAAAGTAGCATCACTTATTCTACCTCCCTGTTTGCTGGGTCCATTCTCCGTTCTTTCCTAATGCTTCTGCACTTGGTTCTCTAGTAAACGCGGTCCTTTGGATCACAAATGGGTGATGCCTATAAACCTTACCAGTGCTCCTGCTGCCCTTCTGGACCTGTCTATTGATTGACTGAAAGTTGAGCCATGGGATGAGCTCATCTCCAGACTTGAAGGGCAATGAAGGGTCATAGCCTCAGGGGTTCCCTCAGTCTCTATCTGGAATTTTAAAAAATTACTTCTTAGTCTTTTCTTTTTTTTTAACTCACTGCCGTGGAATCAATGCTGACACACATTGATCCTGCTGTGGGTTTCCGAGACTAACCATTTACAGGAGTAGAATGCCTTTACTCTTTCTCCCAAGGAGCCTCTGGTGGTTTTGCTGATCTCAGCCATGCTGATCTCAGCCCAATGCATAACCATGCTGATCTCAGCCCAATGCATAACGATGACACCACCAGGCTTCCTATTTCTCAGTCTTATTAGGCATATTTCTCCCAATCTGTCCAAGACCTTCTAACATGACTTCATTCAGAGCAGTTGGTCCTGACAGCTGGGTACCATCTAGTTCTTCTGGTCTCAGGACTGTGGATACTGATATTTGTGTTGTCTATTAGTTGGTTGGACTAATTTTTCTCATGCTTTTTCAAATTTCTTCACTTTTATTTCCATCAGATAGGGGGCACCCAATAGCTCCACTTTAAATGGCTGCTTGTGAGCTTGAACGACCCCAGTTGCGACACACCAGAGTTAGACGTAGAACATTGTTTTGTGGACTATATTATGCCGGTGGATCCAGGTGTCCCCGAAGATCAATGGTCCTGAGCACCAGCGCCCAGGTTCCTTCAAGGTGCTTGGTGAGGTTTAAGATGCTTTCATAGCTTTGCCTCCTCTGTGCTTCACTGCATTCACGAATATTGGTAGCAAAGGTAAATCACTTCCTAGCAATCAGTCTATTCTGACTCCTAGCAACCCTATAGGACAGGGTAGAACTGCTCCTGTGGGATTCTGAGACTGTAACTCTTTTTTTTTCTTCTTGTTTTTTTATTGAGTGAGTGAGAGTGAGTGAGTGAGTGAGTAAGTTAGTGGGAGAGTGAGTGTGTGAGAGAGAGAGTGAGTGAGTGAGTGAGTGAGTGAGTGAGTGAGAGAGAGTGAGTGAGAGTGAGTGAGAGAGAGTGAGTGAGAGTGAGTGAGTGAGAGTGAGTGAGTGAATGAGTGAGTGAGTAAGAGAGTGAGTGAGTGAGAGTGAGTGAGAGAGTGAGTGAGTAAGTGAGAGAGTGAGTGAGAGAGAGAGTGAGTGAGAGAGTGAGTGAGTGAGTGAGTAAGTTAGTGGGAGAGTGAGTGTGTGAGAGAGAGAGTGAGTGAGTGAGAGAGTGAGTGAGAGAAAGTGAATGAGTGAGTGAGAGAGTGAGTGAGAGAGAGTGAGTGAGAGAGTGAGTGAGTGAGAGTGAGTGAGTGAGTGAGAGAGTGAGTGAATCGAGACTGTAACTCTTTACAGGGATAGAAAGACTCATCTTTCTCCCCCAGACCAGTTGGTGGTTTCAAACTGCTGACTTTGTGGTAAACAGCCCAACTCATAACCCTCTATGCCATCAGGGTTAAATACACACGTCAAGCCTATAGAGATACACATGGGTTTATTTAAAAGCTGCACATCAGCAAGTGAAGGTGCTTGTGATGAAGAATTTGTTGCAAGTAGGCGTTGGTCCATTTTCAAAGGGCACGTAAATTTACAGAATACTAAAAGGCCAGTAGGACTCGTTCATAAGTCGGGGACTGCCTGTATGGGGAAAATTCCCAAAGATACAAAATTATTCCCTCTCTTCATAAATGAAAGCTAGTGATTTTCAATCGTATTCCCATTTATCCACAGACACTTATGCAGGGCCGCTTGACCGAAGTTCCATAGAACAGAAGAACTGGAGATTTTGCCAGTTACTTCTCCAAGAGCAAGCACTGTCTTCCAAGCGGGTCATTGCATTTGCACAAACAAGCTAATCAACAGGGGGACACGGCCATCATGATAAAAGAAGACCTCAGTTGAAAGAAGTTAGAACAGACCTTTAAGAGGAAATGCGTCTTCAGGGAGAATTTCAAGATAGAGTTAGTGATAACACAGGAGGACGGGAAGGAAGGAACGTGGGAGAGATTCCGCTCCAGCAAAGAAAGCATGTGGACTGTTGAAGAGGGTGCTGTGGGCAGAGCGTGATGAGCAGACTGGCCAGTCGTGAAACCGCGAGGGGATCGGTGGACGCAGATACCCCAAGTTTGTTCTGGAGCTGAAGCTTTAAAAGACAATGAAAACATTGTATGGACAATGGTCTGTCGATGGAAGGATCTGAGGTCAAAGACTGTAGAAAAGTTATTTTGGAAAATGCTAGAATAAAGAAACAGAAAAGGTCGTGCGTCCACTCTTTATGCTCAGGCATCTGAAGGAGCCAAGTTATTCATTCTGAGAGAGGAAAGCAGGCAAGTAAGAAAGAGGGCGGAAGGGAGGGAGGAGGAAAAGAGGGAAGACACTCAGAGAAGGAAGGGAGAGAGAGGAGACCAGCGAGCAGGAGTCAACTCCTCCTCAGAGCACCTACATGCCCTGCAGAAGGCAATAGTGCTTGTCTGACTACATTGTCATGATCACGGGCATGTTCGAGTGGAGCACTGTGGCTACTCTAGCAGTCCATCCCACCGAAGGTCCCCTTCACCTTCGCTGGCCCTCTAAGTCACCAAGCACAATGCCCTTCCCCAGCAGGTCTTTCTTTCTTATGACATGTCCAACGATCTTGGGTTGGCCCTGGCTAACTCAAGAGAGAGGCCAGCAGTCTTTCTTCCTAGTCTGTCTTAGCCAGGCAGCTCTGTGGAAACCTGTCCAGCATGGGTGACCCTACCAGGATTCAAAACACCAGTGGCACAGCTTCCAGCATCATGGCAACATGCATGCCACCCCAGGACAAAAACCCAACAGGACCAAGGAGACTAACAAAAGCCTCAACTGTAGAAACAAGGACCCTCCACGACAATGCTCTTGTTTAGTGAATGTATAAAACCATCCCAAAGTCAGGGGGGAGGTGAAGTGAAAAGCCGGGAGGTTTCCCTGACAGCGGGTTTAATTTGGGGAGACAGTCAAAATCCAAGAGGAAGTGTTTCCACGGCAAGAAGGTGTTTAATCTAAATGCGAGAGTAGCTGGGTCTGTTACTCCTGAATTTAGCTGCTTCAGAAATATAGAAAGCAAAGTCCAAAATAAGCAAGCCGAGTCTGCGTGCCATTCAGAGAACCCAGATTTCACTCTGGGTAACGGAAGTGGAGTGGATGCTTTCATTTCGAACAGAAATTTTGCATCTGTAATTAACTTAGATTTATCTGCAATTTTCATTTTTCTGTTCAACTCCAGAATATTGTAACTGTAAAAGACCCTGAATTTTTTTTTTAAATCCTGTAATAAGAAAATCTGGTACTACTTTGTGAATCAGCTTTATAAATGGACGTAAGTATTTCCATGTGTTAGCCTGCCTTTGCTAGCCATTGACTGTATCAGCTGCCTCTGTCTGGGTCTGGGCAGACAGCAGCCAGCTCACTAGAACAATTTGTTAGCTGGGCCCTAAGACAATCAGACTGTGAATGGAGCTGAAGTGGAAGAGGTCTGGGGGAAGAATGGTGGAAGGTCTCGGGAGGACACCAATCTGTCAGTTTGTCATACTCTGGTGGCTTGTGTGTTGCTATGCTGGAAATTGTGCCAACAGTATTTCAAAAGCCAACAGTCACCCACCGTGGACAGGTTTCAGTGGAGTCTCCACACTACGGCACACCAGAAGAAAGGCCTGGCCGTCTATTTCCAAGAACAAGCCAACGAAAAGCTGTGAAGCACAAGACAAAACTATCTGATACGGGGTTTAGAAACTGAGCCCCCTAGATTGAAAGGCACCCCCCCCACCCGCACAGTGGCATCAACAATGTGCTCAAGCATGCTAGCTGTCAAGTAGATGGCACAGCAGGAGCATGTCCTGGAGTCAGGGCCAACTTGGTGGCCATGGATGAAAACAGCATTTGTGAGAAAGATAAGGGGAGGAATGAAAATTGGAAAAGGCTTCAGACCAAGGTGCAAATCTGATCTCTGTAAAAAAGAAAGGGGATAAGACACCAGATTGGGGATAAAGAGCCTGAGGCCACCGCTATGTAGTATCTTTTGAGCAACGATGACCTTTGGAGCAGGCATCCTCAGACAACAGCCCGGCCCACGGGCCACATGCGCCCCGCCAAGGTCATTTATCCGGCCCGCAGGGTGTTTTTGCCCAGTTTGTTTTTTTACTTCAAAATAAGATATGTGCAGTGTGCATAGGAATTTGTTCATAGTTGGGTTTTTTTTTTAACTATAGACTGGCCCTTCAATGGGTCTGAGGGACAGTGAACTGACCCCTGTTAAAAAGTTTGAGGACCCCTGCTTTGGAGGAGTGCCACATGCCCCAGTGCTCAACCATCGGCTGGGAGCTGTCAAGCAAAAATGTGGCTGTGGCTCCCACTCTGAGGCAGATACTACAGAGACTGCCATTGGGGGTGGGCATGGGGACTATCTGCCAACGGTGCTCCTTGTTGCTGACTGTTTGGTTCTCACTCAAAGATCTGAATAAGGCACCTTAAAGGCCGCCCAGTCCATCCTTGGAGGAAAATGAGGCTGTGTGGTCCTGTGAAGATTCTTAGTCTTGGGAGCCCTCTGGAACAGCCCTGCTCGGTGCGAGAGGACCACCCTGAGTTGGAATCCGCTCCACAGCAGTGGATGGGTGGTGCTACTGGGTCCTTCCTGGTGGAAATCCGATCACCTTTTCCTTAGTTGGTTCCAGATCTGAGACCTGCCTCTGGGTCAGAAATGAAACCTGAGATGCCCCAGGTTGACTAGAGCAACCACCCCCAAATGCCATCACATCCTTACTTTCTTCTGATTATAAATAGGAAGAGGTTGTCACCCTGGCTCCCATCTAATCTGCCCTATCATTGTGACTATCCATTGGCTGTATCCTGTGACAGTCCTTCCTACCATCTCTCACAGCCTGCAGAGAAAAGCCACCACTGAATGACTGAATGAGTGGTGATGACCTTCTGGGGTTACATGTTCCTCTGATGGGTCCCCTGGCCTCACAGAAGATGCCCACACCTCTCTTAGCTTGCCCACTGCTCTGACTTTACCCCTATCTCCCACACTCTGCCCTGGCAATTTAGACTTTTCAACTCCACCCAGCCTTTCTTCACACCTGTAAGATCCACCCAAGCAACAAGTCTGCACCATCGTCTAGGGCAGTGGTACTCAACCTGTGCATCACCACCCCTTTGGGGGTCGAATGACCCTTTCACAGGGTCACCCGATTGACAACAGTAGCAAAATGACAGTGATGAAGTAGTAGCGAAAATAATGTTATGGTTCGGGGTCACCACCACATGAGGAACTGTATGAAAGGGTCACAGCGGCATGAAGAAGGTTGAGAACCACTGCCCTAGGGTCTTGGCCAGAGGGCTAAATCCAATATCCGGAGACAGTGCTCACAAGTATAAGCCGTTCCTCCTCCAGTCTTTACATTCCATGGAGCCTCAGTCCCTCCCGGGCTACACTGACTAGGTTGTGCACGTTTATGGTGTCCTGGTGTCCTGCCGTGTGCTGCCAAGTCTATGCTGCCTCCTAACAGGCCTCGGTGACAGAGGTGAGCTGCCCCACGATAAACTAACGTAACAATAGAAATTATGTTTTAACTCAGTAGATTTTCCTAGTCTATCATCTTCACAGGAGTGCATCTCCAGAAATGTGTTGTCTCACCTAGGAAGGCTCAAGTTATTGGCATCAAGTCAACTCCAAGTCACGGTTAACTGATAGGACAGAAGAAAGCTGCCCCATACATTGCCAAGCCACGTCCTTCCCCAGGTAGCAACTGGTAAGTTTGAACCACCAACCTTTTCATTAGCAGCCAAGTGCTTAACCAAGAGCTAGCTCTCCATGGGGAGTGAGGAGTTGCTTCTGCGGGTTCTAGGGGGGTTAGAGAGGAGTTTAGGGAATCAAGCCATTTGGTGGTGTCAATCCAGATGTCAACATCCAATACGGGTTCCCTATATTCCCAACCAGGGCCTGCCGTTGACATAAAGTATCAGTCACCTTTGAGACACTGTATGTCCTTCAGAGCTGGAGTGTGGGTTCCAGATTTTTCTACCCTCTGGCTGCATTAGTTGGGGACCCCTTAGAAAGTTCTCCAGGGAGCTTCTGTCTTAGCTTTCAATTGTTCCTTAACGTCCCCGATTTTTTTCATGGTGTGCATTGGCTAAGAATTGAACCCAGGTCTCCTGGGTGTAAAGTGAGAATGCTACCTCTGAGACACAAGTACCTGCTCTCCCCCAAAAAAGAACTAGAAGGGACCAATATCACAACAGCCAAGGGTGACAAAAAGATGAAGAAAGAGGAAATGGTTAGCCATGACCAGTGCTGCAGAGACGTCATGGGGCATGACATGGGAAGGGGGCCCTTCCTGCTTCTGTACTTAGTGTGTGACTCCCCCAGCTTTGGAATGTGTAACGGAGTGGCATCCTCTCCTGAGAAACACCAGCTGAGATGTTCATGTGCAATCCAAAACCATTATGGAGAGAAAGAGAATGGCTACTGAGACTGTCATTAGAGATTTGGAATCTTATATGGCATTTTATTGAGTAGAGACAGGCTCAATCCCCTCTAGAATACCTTTCTATTATTATTATTATTTTAATTCAGTAGATTTCACTCTTAGCCCTTTGCTACTTGGGTTATTCAAGGAATAAAATAGGCCAGATTCAGATAGAGGGCATGGGAACTCCAATTTGTTGATACGATAAGATTTCTAGAAAGATCTTCTCATACCACAGTAAAGCTGCATTTGTTGACTTTTATAAAAAAGGATGATGCCATCAAGAAAAAAGAGAGGCTGAAAGCAAAAATGGCATCTTCTGTATCTTTGTATTCTCGAAAATACCCTGTAATGTTGTGAACTAAAAACCCATTATGTTCACTCAAATGAGAAATGCAAAACATAGTGTTTTCATCTTATTCTAATAAACTGATGTATGTGCTTTTAAAATATTGATTATTTTCAAGTCAATCTTTTAGCATTATGAAGAAGTAGTTCATTACCCACACTATAGATGACAAAATAAAAGACTGGGGCCTTCAAAAATGCAACCTTTATGCACATCAAAAGACTCCATAAAAAGAGTGAAAAGAGACCCCATATATTGGGAATATATATAATAAATCAGATAAAGAGCTAAGTTCAAAAATCTATAGAAAACTTCAACTCCGTAATAAGAAAAACACAAATAACCCAATCAAAAATGGACAGCAGACATGAACAATTTACTGAAAATAAGAATCAGGCAGCCAATAATCATATGAAAAATATTTGTGTTCATCAGCCATAAGAGAAACACACATTGAAACAACACTGAGACACCAACTCACTTAGCAAAATTCAAAAAGCGGAAAAGAAGAAATACTGGAGAGGATATGGAGATATTGGAATGCTCATACTTTGCTGGTGGGATTGTAAAATTGCATAACCATTATAGAAATTAATGTGGCGCATCCTAAAACAAGTGCAAATACAATGCTCTTTGGTCCTGCAATATCTCTACTTGGTATATACTCTAACAAAATAAAGAGCAAAACATGAAGACACACATGCACACCTATGTTTACTGCAGCAATTTCTATAATAACAAAAAATGGATACGATCAAAATCCCCAACAATAGAGGAATAAAGAAACAAACTCTGGTACATTCATACAATGGAATATTAAACATCTTTAAGAAACAATGACAAGTCTGTCAAACACCTTAAGACAGGGACAAAGTTAGAGATCATTATGCTCAGTGAAGCTAATCTATGTCACAAAGATAAATAAGTTATGACATTATTATCAAAGAAGAATTGTTCTCACGCTGAAAGATCCAACTTTAAAGGCCACAGTGAGGCCAGAGTCGAGTAGGGTGGGAGAGTAAGGAGGGAAGGAAGCATAAGGATATAATAACTGTGCCCCCAAAACATGACAACAGGAAGTAGTGGGGTAACGTCTTTGATTTGATGAGATTCGCTGTGCACCTACATAAGATATGCTTTTTCCTTTGTGAGTATTATATCTATAAACAAAAGGGAGAAAGAAAAAAAATTTTAAGAGAGCTGGAAGGGTCCCAGCCTTAAAGCCCCTCCTGATTCCATCCCCAGCAAATCTAACCATCGGTCTCAGTGGCTATAAAAGGAGGTGAAGCAAAGCTGAAAAGGATTTGGATTCGTTCATGGCATACAAGTTGGTTTCAAACAAATGATAGCTCCCACCTTCTGCTCAGAAACTCTGAGAGAGCAGCTTTACCTCATCCTGGGAGCCAGCACAGTCTTGGGTACAACCCACTGAAATCCAGCTGAGTTGCAAGTGTTGTTATTGATCTTTTCCTAATAGTTCCTTTACCTCAATAATTGATTGATCTGGAATAAAAGTTGACTGCCAGATCTTGTCATTCCTAGTCACTGCAATCCCTCACCCCTCCTAACTTTTAATCTTTGGAAGGCTTGAAGGTTCAATAATCCATCTTGTTCTCATTGCTGTCTCAACTCACTCCCTTTGGAATCTTGTCCAATTCTGTAGCTTGAAATACCATCCACACACTGATCCAAATGTTTTTCTCTATAGTCCACCCTCCATCCTGAACTCCAGACCTGCATATTCAGCTGCTTACTGGTCATATTCACTAGGAAATCGAGTAAACTTCTCAAATGCAGTGCACGCACCTCCTGCTTTTCCCCAGCCACACCAGCTGTGTTAAACCAGTTAAACTGGTCACTGCCAAATTGATTGCAACTCACAGAGACCACATGGAGGTCAGAGTCAGATTCGGTGGAGGGATTTCATGGGCTGATTTTCTGGAAGTAGATCACCAGGCCCATCTTCCATAGCATGTCTGGTAGACTTAAACTATCATATGAACTGTTCAGTCAGCAGCTGAGCATGTTAAGCATTTATACCATTCAGGGACTCCTTTTCCGTATTCAAAAAACCAAACTCACTGCCATCGAGTCCATTCTGCCCTATAACAACAAGGTAGGACCAGGTAGAAGTGTCCCAGTGAGTTCCTGAGAGTGTAACTCTTTATGGGAGTAGAGAGTCTTATATTTATCCTGCAGAGCAGCTGAGGGTTTCAAACTGTTAACCTTGCAGTAACCACCACAACACCAGGGCTCCTTCAGAGCTGTTGGCATCCATCCTTTCCATTGTTCTGGCTGAAAACCTAAGTCTTCCTGGATTTATTCTTGCCTTCTCTCTTTCTCTTACAACCCACATCTAATCCAACAGGAATTTCCATTGTTTCTTTCTTCAACATCTATTGAAAATCTGATAACTTCTCACCACCTTTATTGCTACCATTCTGAGCCCAATAGCATCATCTCTAGCCTAGCTGACGGTTCAGCCTGCAACAAGAGGTCCCTGCTTCCATCTGGTCCCTCACAGTCTACTGTTTGTTGTCACGTGACTAGAGTTCCTGCTCCTGATCTGAGCACATTCCCTGCAGGTCTTTCCCTCTCTCCTATAACACTCCCCGGACTCTGTGATTCCCTTCTGCTCCTTGATTTAATCTCGAATTCTCCCTCCCTTCCTGTCTGAACACTCTTCCTTCAGAAAGCCACAAAGGTTATGGCCTCTCCCCTTTCAACACTTACTCAAATCTCACAGTGACGGGCCAGTTAGCATTACCCAGTTCAAATGTGCAACACTTTACCTTCCATTCTTCCCTTCATTATTCTCTAGCCCCCCAACTTTGCCCTACACTTTCTTCTTCTTTTTTTTCATAGCACATATCACCTTTTCTATAAAATCTACGTGTGTTTACTCTTTGTGTTATTACTTATTCCTCTCCGCCTCATCCCACTGGCAAGTCAGTATAATATTGCAATACGGTTATGCTATGTAGCCTAGGGATGTTGACCAAAGAAAAGTTCCGACCACATTTTTTAAGATTGGAATAATCTATTGGTTGGGTCCATATTCTTCACAAAGAATGTTGAAAGGACTATGGACTGCCTAAAGGACAAATAAATCTGTCTTGGAAGAAGTAAGATCAGAGTGCTTCTTAGAGACAAGGATGGGGAGACTTCATTTCACCTACTTTAGGCATGTTGCCCAGAGAAGCAAGTTCTTAGAGAAGGGCATCATGTTGGTAAAGAGGCAGGGCAGCGAAAAAGAAAACAACTTTCAACAAAATCCGTTGGCACAATGGCTGCAACAATGGGCTCAGACATAGCAACAATAGTGAGGATGACCCAGGATGGGGCAGTGTGTCATTCTATTGTACATAGACTCACGATGGGTTGAGATTGACTCAATGGCAACTAACAACAGCAGCATCCACGGAGTCATGAACAAGCCTCAGCCACAGGAGCAGCGAACAAGACTCTGAAGAAAGGAGAGAAGGTAAAAAGGGAGAGGGCAGGAACCCAAGAAGGAAGGGGCTTCTGAATGTCAGTCTAAGGTGAATATTGTTCCGGATGAAAGAGAACTTCATCGGAACAAAAAGGGAACATTTGGCATCATTCTTGGGACCCCCAAGCCCTACAGAAGAATGGCCTGACTTCATCTGTGTCCTTCTCAGACGTGATAAGACATCAAGACAACACAACTCTCTGAAACTATGTAAGAAGGAAGAACGCCTACTAATGATAGGCAACCATTTTTTCTTGAATTCTGGAATTCAACATCCTGCATAGGGAATTGAACTGTGGCCGTGCTGTGGAAGATTTGAAGGTGAATAAGAAGAAAGTGTCTGCTCTTTTGGACGATACGATGAAGTTGTTGTTGGTACCAGTCTTTGAATCAGCCTCCCATTCAGCGTGGGAGCCTCACACACAATAAAACAAAACTTTAGGCTTTCTGGACTGTAAAACTTTATAGAAACAGACAGTCTCGTCTTTCTCCAGAGGAATGACTGGTGCGTTTGAACCACCAACCTTTACATCAGCAACCCAATCCTTCACCCACTACACCATCAGAGTTCCTGCGCACTGGGCACAGTTGGCACACAAAAAAAGTTTAGCATGCATAATATGAATAAGACTACTGTACACATAGAACAATTTACATAGATAATTCTCTTGAAACCAAACATTTGTCCTATCCATAATACCTAATGCACTCACTCTATCAATGCTATTTTCAGATATTTATTTATTTTAATCATTTTATGGGGCTCATAGAGCTCTTATTCCAATCCTTCCATGCCATCCATTGTGTTAAGCACATTTATACATTGTTTGCCATCATCATTTTCAAAACATTTTCTTTCTACTTGAGCCCTTGGTATCAGCTCATCATTTTTCCCCTTCCTTCCCCAACCCTCCTACCCTCATGAACCCTTGATAATTTATAATTTTTTTCATCTCTGTGTCAGTCTGGATAGACTAGAGAAACAAATCCATGGACACACATATGTGTATAGTAAAGAGATTTATATACAAGAACAATTGAACATGGAGAAAACATCCCAGCCCAGTCCAGATCAAGTCCATAAGTCTGATATAAACCCATATGTCAGATACCAATCTATAAAGTCCTCTTCAAACTCATGAAACACATGTAATGAAGCCAAATGCAGGATCACAAGCCAGTGGGTAGAAAGTCTTTGGGTCCAGTGGTGTTGTAAGCATCTCAGCATTGGCAGGGGTCTCTCTGTGGCTTCTCCGGCTTCTGAGGTCTGGTTGCATCCATGCAGCTTGTCTTCTGCAATGCCTCCCAGGGAGGAGCAGAGAAAGACAGGTGTCTTCTGCCTCCAAGGAGGAAGTACCAGATTTCCCAGAATTCTCAGGAGAAGGCCATGCCCACACTGAAGTCTCATTGGCTATCTCCAGATTGACAGCCTAGACTCCACCCCTACACTCTTAATCCTTAAATTGACACCAGAGTAGGTGACTACCAAATGCCTTATACCCACCATTGTCTCCCTTCACCCACTTTTCTGTTGTTCAGCCCCCTGGGGGGCGTTATATGTCGATCATTATGCTCAATTCCCCTCTTCTCCCCCCACCTTTCCCTTGCCCCTGGTATCACTACTCTCGTGATCGGTCCTGAGGGGTTTATCTGTTTTGGATTCCCAGTGTTGCAAGCTCTTATCATATGTTGACATCAACACAAAGAGTTTTAAAACTGTGGTCCCTTTGGCCTACAACCATACAAGACACTAAAGCTGGAGGACACAGAATACCTCCCATCCACTTTACCTTATAAGGTAGAGCGGTAAATAGGAAGTAGCACAAAAGGTCTCTAGTTATTCTTTTGGCTTTAAGAAATCTCCATCACGAGTGTCAGCAGCTAGTTTTCTTTAAAGGTCTTGTCTAAGGGAAGGGATTATCAGTCATTTAGACTGTTGTCGTTTATACACAGCCATCTCAAGTTAGTCTATATGTTTGCTTGGACTAACATCAGAAACTCAAGCAAAACAAAGGCACAGCAGGTATGTAAACAACGAGGTCACAGGGTTAATGTTCGTCGCTAACATTAATGGCTTTCCTCTCCCATTCAAGACGCATGAAGAACAGTAGGATATGCTACCCCAAAGCGTGCAAGATAAACACGTCAGCTACCCAGAGTCAACACACATACACAAGCAAATAGCTTTCACTTTAATCCCATGAAGCCTCCCTAGGTCCAACCACTGAGGATGGCGGAGAAGTTGGTTCCATCCAACTTTTAAAAATCAGTCTATCATTTTCTGGATTACAAATCATCTCTCAGTGGACCTGTAAGAACGCATTAAAAGTCTACCCTGAAGCGCTATACCTCAAGTCCATTAATCATTAGGAATAGATCTTTTTACAAGTTTCTGCATCATACATGATTGGGAGGTCTTTAAAGATTACTAGTTTTTTAGAGAAGACAATGCATTTCTCCAGGTAAACTTTGGGCTTGTAAATCTGGCTTGCTCCTCTCCCACAAGCCTGGTATCCCTAAGGGCAAGGGTTCCTCTTCTAACCCAGGCAGCCCCTGGGGGATGGTGAGGGGGGGTGGGGTGGGTGTGATTGTGTGTGTGTGTGTGTGTGTGTGTGTAGCACCAGGAAAGGGCTCAGTCTTGTGTTGAACTTGAATAAAACAGGAGGCATGCAAAGGTCTAACCCCAACTTGTAACGATGATGCTTGTAACTCTCTTCCCTTGGTTTCTCTATTAAAATTTCTATCAAATTTCCTCATAGTCTTAGTATTTTAGTACTGATATAACCGTGATACTGCAAGTAAGTGACTTTAAGGAACAGAAATTTATTTTCCTCAAGTTTTACAGGCTAGAAGTCTTCATTCAGGGCACCGTGTCTGGGGGAGGACTCTCCCTCTGTTGACTCTGAGAGATCAGTCTTTCTCAGCTTCTTTAACCCCTTGGTTCCTTGGCGATCCCCACCCAGCATCTATCTTTTCCCATTTGTGCTTGCATCTCTCTGACAAAAATTACTCAATTATACCTCAGGGATGATTAGGCATAGGGCACACCCTACACTGACAATGACCTAATTAACATAACAACCCAACACATATCCTCAAGAGGGATCACAGACCTGACCCCCACCTAGAGAATAGGTCAAAAGAATGTTACGCAACAGGGCCACACACAAGGTCACGGTGATCTCATCTAAGTCCCAATGTGTTTCAGATACCATTAGCTCTAAGATGAAAGATAAGCTCAGCCATCCATGCTCAAATAGGATGTGTGCCAAGAAGGATGAGAGGAAGAGGGGGGCACAGGAAGAAGAACAAAAGTAAGAGTCACAGTTGGCAGTTAGATGCACAATCCTGCCGTAACAGTGATCGTTGCCCTAACATTTCGCCTTATGGCAGTGGTAAGGATTGAACTGCTCGCCACAAGGTCAGCAATTCAAACCCACCAGCTGCTCTCCATTGAAGAAAGATAAGGCTCAGACACTCTCTAGAGGGTCACTGGGTCTAAATCAACCCAGTGGCAGGGGCCTTGGTTTGGTTTATGAACAGATGCATGAATAGAGCACAGACTGAACGTGTGTAGCAGGAAACGTGGGCATATGCTAGGTTTGAGAGAGAGTATTTGTACGTGTGTAAAAGGTAACTTGAATGCAAATATAGTTGTGAAGATAGGTGGCATAGTGCGGCACATACAGGTATAAAGTGAAGGAAATGGGCCTCAAACATAACCAGATGCCTCAAGCAAATGTGCTGCTTGCCTGGGGGCTCAGAACCATGGTCCCGGGGTGGGGTGGGGGGGCACCGAGTTCAACTGATACAGCACAGTGCACAAAGACAATGGTCTACATTCTACTTTCCTGAGTGCTGGCTGGGGTCCTAACAGGTTGTGAGGGCCCAGCTAAGGTGCAGCTTTTGGCCTCTCCTGTCCAAAGAAGAGTGAAGAAAATTAAAGATGAATGGGACTCATTAGCCCTGTGGACAAATGGGTCATATAAACATCATCACCACAATCTTGAGACCAGGACTGTACGGTGCCTGGTTACCACTGCCAATTGCTCTCAAAGGGATCACGTTTGGAGGTCCTGGATAGAGTGGGAGAAAACTGTGAAACAAAATTCAAAATCATTAAAAAAGAAAGAAAGACCAGGCTTACTCGTTGGATGGGTGTAATCCCCAAGACGAGTCACTCGTTAGGTCTGGAAATGAACTTCCCACCATGGCTTCATTTCTAGACAATAGTAGACAGATCGATAAGGGCAGAACAACACCCGGGAGGTATGCACACCTTAGAATAATCAGCCATTCGGATCAAAAGAGCAGCAGGTACCCAGACGAGATTGAGAGGGGTTAGGCAAGAAGGAGGAATAAAGATAAGAATGCAGGGAGCAAGTGGGATACGTGGTGCTGCATTCAGTTTGAACTTGAACCAATGGGGTGAAGTAATGGCGTGCATGCACTACTGGATGGAAAGTCTCCTGCTCTGCAGACCTTCACCCAATTCCTCATAAAGAGGGGGAAGGAAATGGAGGGGGTAGCAGAGGACTTGTCAATTCTGACTAATAGCAACTTTATAAGACAAGGTAGACCGGTTTCGTAGAGTTTCTCAGGCTGTAAATCTTTACAGAAAGCAGAAAGCCTCATGTTTCTCCTGAGGAGTGGCAGGTAGGTTTGAACTGCTGACCATGCAGTTAGCAGCTCCATTTGTAACCAGCTATGCCATCACGACTCCTTCATGAAGCAGTAGCTGGAAAAAAAGAAATTTTCCAATTCTTAAATTCAAAAAAAAAAAAAAAAAGAGCATACTTACTGGTCAAGACTAGAGGAATTCCCCCAAGATAATTGTCCTCAGTCATCCTTCTATTGTGGGACTGAAACCACTCCTGAGACCCCTCTCAGTCAGGTAATAAGTTGGCCAATAAATTAAACCATGGTACCACCGAGGTGTGCCCACCTTAGCTGGCCACTCACAAGCTATTAAGAATCTAGCCAGGACTCACAAAAGCAGGATGTCTTTGTGGACTGTGCTGTATCAAACCCATCCCTCCAACAATCAACTCCACAAGACCAACTGGGCAAACATTGACCCAAAGGCCAAAGATAAGAAGGAGGGAAACAGCAAAGGGATGGAAGCAGGGACTCCAGGGTGGAAATGGGTACGTGGCAGAGAGTGTAACCAATGTCACGTATAAATTATTGTACGGAAAACAAACGCAGTGTTAACTTTTACCTAAAGTGCAATAAAATGTTTGTTTGTTGTTGTTTAAAAGGTGTTTGGAGAGGCCAGGCTCTGCAGGCCCCAAACCTTGGTGGCACACAGCAGGTAACTGCCCCAAGGAAGAGAGGGGTGGCGGTCTGCATCAGTAAAGACTGAAAGCCTGGGAAATCTGTAGAATAGTTCTCCGTTCTGTAAGGTCCCTGGGAATTGGAATCTGCTTGATGGCAGTGAGTTTGGATTTGGAGGTTCACCAGGGCTCAAGTTCTGGCGGTAAGTCGTTCCAGGCTGAGAATCTTCCCTCCCAGATAAATGCAGACCTTACCACGCAGCTGTGCAGATGCCCAAACCATTTATTTGGGCACCTGGCAGGTTTCTCCCTCTATAATTAAATGAGGCCAACGAGACAGCAGAGTCGTAGGAAATGCTTCTTGAGCTCCCTGCTTTTTCTTTTCTCGGCTCTCCTTCCCTCTGCTTGTGTTTTTGATGATGATGATGATGAAACAGTAGTGCAAATTTCTCTTGCCCCAGCAGGAGAGCTTGGGACATATCATAAAACTCCAAATACGCTGATTATCATGGTTGGGGCACCTCTACCAGCCACAGCATCTCCGCTGTGTCCGATTCCAACAACTTCTCCATTCTTGCCGAGCAGGGGAGCGACGCAGGCAAGCCCTTCCTGCGACACACAGAGGAGTCCTTCGCTCCACACTTCGACAACGCGGCCCCGAGAATATAGAGCTCTTCCTTTGCTGCTGGGTCGGTCTCTCACAGGAAATGTGCCCGTGAGGTCAAAGGGTGACTGGGAACCAGAGGCCATCCCCAAGCCCGTGGATGACACAGATGATCCTTTGCGTTTGTTTTGTTTTGTTCATGAACGAAGTTTTCACAGGGAAAATCCATTTTTCCGTTCAGCAATTCCTGCACATTTCTTTTCATCACATTGAGTGGAATGCCCACCAGGTATCATCGCCTACCTCACTTCCTCCCACCTCCGCGCTCCCTTCTTTCTTCATCCTCCTGACCTTGGTCCTTGGGCAAACGCTACCCTTCGGAGCTGGATTATTCTATCTCCCCAGTGGTACTGTTTCCCTTGTAAGCATGGTGTTGGACTGAAATCCCAGTACCAGTGCTGAGTTCATTTCCAGCCCTGAAAGGTGACTAGGGGCCATAGTCTCAGGCATTCTACCGATCTGCATCAGACGAGCACGCCTGCTCTGTTGTATGATTTTGAGCTCTGTTCCACATTTCCTCCCACTCTATCCAGGATCTTCGAAGATGGTCTCTTTGAGAGCAGTCTGTAGAGGCAGATGGACACCATCTAGTTTGGTTCTAATGGAGACTGAAGGGGGTGGGGTGGTGGTGGTAGTGGTGGTGTGGGTGTGGGTGTGGGTGTGGGTGTGGGTGTGGGTGGTGGTGGTGGTGCTGGTGCTAGTGGTGGTGTGGGTGGTGGTGTGGGTGGCGGTGGGGGTGTGGGTGTGGGTGCTGGTGCTAGTGGTGGTGTGGGTGGGGGTGGTGGTGTGGGTGTGGGTGTGGGTGTGGGTGGTGGTGGTGGTGCTGGTGCTGGTGCTAGTGGTGGTGTGGGTGGTGGTGTGGGTGGCAGTGGGGGTGTGGGTGTGGGTGCTGGTGCTAGTGGTGGTGCGGGTGGTGGTGTGGGTGGGGGTGGGGGTGTGGGTGGGGGTGCTGGTGCTGGTGGTGGTGTGGGTGGGGGTGTGGGTGGCGGTGGGGGTGTGGGTGTGGGTGCTGGTGCTAGTGGTGGTGTGGGTGGGGGTGTGGGTGGCGGTGGGGGTGTGGGTGGGGGTGCTGGTGCTGGTGGTGGTGGTGTGTGTTTGCTTCCTTAGTCCACTGAGCTCACTATTCTCATGCACCTTTCATTCCTCTTTGCTCTGAACAAAGAAAGACCAGTCCATCATTGCACCTTGGATGGCCAATTGAAGCTTTTAAGAAAACGATTACTACTCACCAAAGCAGGTTGTAGACCCAGGCATAGCGACACATTCCTTCAAGGTGTTTTCATAACATTTCATCCTGTATATTCTACTATATTCAGGAATATATTTGCAGCAAAGAAAAATACGTAGATAGAAAAATTCCCTTTAAAATCTATAGGAGATCCATTCTCCTTCCCACATCTCTTCTGCTCACATGTCTAGCTACATATTCATTCTCTGACTATTCTAACGGAAGGATTCTGTATCTAATAATACCTCCTTCCATTGCCTTGAACCCTTCAACTCCTCCCAATGTCTTCCTTGACCTTCACCATTATTCTGATTGCTGTTGTTGTGATTTTGCTGAGCTCTCTCTGAGGATATATTGCCTTCTCCTTTATTCAAGTGACTAGGTGACTCTAGCGAATAATTTACCATCGCTTTCCCTCCCATCCCTGGTAGCAATTAAAGAATATTTCTTTTTGTGTGGAAATCATTATAATAGTGGTCTTGTACAATAGTTCTTTTGTGATTGAAGGTGATGAGACAAAGATGTTTGATGCTTGGTCTAGAGTCCTACCACACTCCATGGGCCTTCTTTAGTTTATTATTTGCCTAGTCAGTCAAGCTACTGCCTCAAAATTATTTTCCACATTCATATGGTTTATATCCCCACCAGATCATCATTTCTCTGAGGATGGGAGATTTTATATAAAGAAAAGACAGTTTCCATTTGCATGGATCGCTATAAGTTTACTTACTCTTTGCAAGAAATATGAAAAATATCATTCAACAGGGTTGACATAAATTTGATTTTGTAATTTATGTAAAATTTTCAACTACAATGAAAGAAACCACCATCAGGATCTACCATGGGAGTGTAACTGATACCCTTACATCCCAAGCCATCTGGTCACCCACACCACTGCCTTGTCTCTCCCACTTTATTGTCTTCTGAAGACCTTCGAACTTCTCCTTTGGAACCTTTGATGTCACAACCACCCCCCTCCCCCCACCCATCCCCAGACACTTGACTCAATACTTTTTGTGACTCCCAGGACTAGGTAAAGGTGTTCCACACCCAGGTAGACAGATTCGTGGCAGCATGAGATTCCATCATCACCTCAGCAAATAGGTACCTAACTGGAAACCACAACATCGATTCATTTTACTACTGTGCTTGGAGTCTCTTTTGGAAGATGAAGTAAAATGCAATCAGCAATTTCAATCACTAGATTGAATCTTTGATTAAAGCTGTGTGTTAGTCTCGGTAGACTGGAGAAACAAATCCATAGGCACTCATATGTGTATAAGAAAGAGCTTTACATACAAGAACAGTTGAATAGTGAGAAAACATCCCAGCCTCGTCCAGATCAAGTCCATAAATTCAATATTAGCTCACATGTCTGATACCAATCTATAAATTCCTCTTCAGACTCACAAAACACAAGCTACGATGCCGAATGCAGAATGATCACAGGCCAGTGGGTGGAAAGTCCTGTGGATCCAGTGGCTCCAAGGCTCTGGTTGTCATCAGTCTGTCGCCCGGTGGCTTGTCAAAGAGAATGTCTCACAGGGACTGAGCGTGTGTCCCACCTCCAACAAGCTATTTATCTCTTTAGTCCCTCCAAATGAGGTCATCAGCTATGACCTGATTGACAGGTTAAACTCCACCCCTTAAGTCTTAGTATTCAAACTGACAACAGATTACATAACTACCACACTATGCTTTCTTCCAACGTCAGTATCTTAAGTTCTAGATTTCATTCAACATTACCTTTTTAAGGACTCCCTTTAATGTGCATGCCATATCCCTTCCCTTCTTTTACCAATTGTCTACAATAGCGCATTTGATTGACAAAATATTTTGTAACCCAAAACCATCTGCATTTGGAATTCAGTAGATACCTGTTGTTTTATTATTTTAAAAAAATTATTGTGAATTAGGTAAAGAGCAGATCAGTTTTACATTCAACAATTTATACATATTATATTTTATGTCACTAATGGCAATCCCCCTAATGTAATATCACTTATCCCACGTCCTCCTTGTGTTTTGCAATCTTACTCTTCCTTCTTCCTGACCTTTCCGAACTTCTTCGTTGAGAAAATGTTGCCCTTTTTTAGCATTCTAAGATGTGAGTGCTTCCTAAATAGATCTGCCTACTGTTTGGCTGAAAAGTAAGCCACAAGGTTGAGTTCACTTCCAGACCTGAATGGTGACTAGAGGCCCTAGTCTTTAGCTTTCCTTCTACCAGTCCCTAACCAAGAAATAAGCCTTTTCTTTTTTATGATTTTGAGTTTTGTTGCACATTTTTCTCCCACTATATCCACGACCTCTCGGTTAACTCTTTCCGAGCAGTGGATACTGCTAGCATCTAGTTCTTCTGGTCTCAAGATTGTAGAGACCGATGTTTGGATGGTCCATTAATCTATTGGACTAATGATTTCCCAAGTATCTTTAATTGTCTTCATTCTTCTTTCCTCTGGACAGGGAGATCGCAATGGTTATACTTTAACAGCAGTCTATGTGATGCCAATTGACCTTGATGCCCCCCAAGATCATGGTCTGCAGATCCCAGGCCCTGTGACCCATGCCTTCAAGGTGGTTGGTAATGTCTAAGAAGTTTTCACGATGCGCTATTGTTGTTAGGGACCATCGGGTTGGCTCTCTTAGCAACCCTAGGAACAGCAGAATGAATCACTGCCTCGTCCTGCATCATTCTCACAATTGTTCCTATGTCTGAGCCCATGGTTGTAGCCACTGTGTCAATCCATCTTGTCAAGGGCCTTCCTCTGTTTCACCGCCCTTCTGCTTGACAGAGCATGATGCCCTCCTCCAGAGACTGATCAATCCTGACGACATGTCCAAGGTACAGGAGAAAAAGAAATCTCACCATCCTTGCCTTGGAAGAGCATTTTGACTGTACTTCTTCCAAGACAGATTTGTTTGTTCTTTTGGCAGTCCATGGTCCTTTCAATATTCTGCACCAGCACCATCATAATTCCAAATGCATTGACTCTTCTTTGATCGTTCGTATTCAATGTCCAATGTTCACATGCTTATGAGGTGATTAAAAATACCACGGCTTAACCTAAGTGAAACTTAGTCTTCAAAGTAACAGCCTTGCTTTTCAATCTCTTGTGCAGCAGATATATCCAATGCAATGTGTCCTTTTATCTCTTTCCTGCTACTTCCATGAACACTGATCACAATGTTGCAAAATCCTTGACAACTTCAACCTTCTCTCCATTGATCATAATGGCACCTACTGGTCCAGTTGTGAGGAACTTAGTCTCTTTGACACTGAGGTCGAATATATACGGAAGGCTGCAGTCTTTGATCTTCATCAACAAGTGTTTCAAGGCCTCCTCCCTTTCAACAAGCAAAGTGTGTCATCTGCATATCACAGATTGTTAATAAGCCTTCCTCCCATCCTGAGGCCAAATTCTTCCTCATTAATCCAGATTCTCTGGTTATTTGCTCAGTATAGGGGTTGAAGGAGTATGGTGAAAGGACACAACCCTGATACGTACCTTTCCTGGTTGTGGTAGTTATATAATCTGGTGTCACTTTGAGAAGATTAAGAGTGAAGGGGTGGAGTTTAGCATGTCAATTAGGTCACAGCTCAATGACCTCATTTAGAGGACTAAGGAGATAAATAGCTCACTGGAGACAGGAGGCAGGCTGATTCCCTGGAAGACATTGCAGCTGACAAGACACATGGAGCTACACTAGTGTCCTGAGCAGGAGGAGCAACGTGGAGACCCCTACCAATGCTGAGATGCTTACAACGCCACTAGATCCACAAGACTTCCCACCCACTGGCCTGTGATCTTCTTGCGTTAGGCATCATTGCACCCAGTTCGTGAGTCTGATGAGGACTTTAGAGATTGGTATTGGACATATGAGCTAATATCGGATGTATGGACTTGATCTAGACTGGGCTAGGATGCTTTCTCAATATTCAACTGCTCTTGTAGATAACGCTCTTTCTTATACACGTGAGTGTCTGTGAATTGGTTTCTCTAGTCTACCCAGAATAACACGCTGGTTTTGTTTCTATATATTTTCACGGGGGGCTGGTTTCCTTTCCTTCTCCAAGGTGGTAAATAACTCACGGGCCAGGGCTCCATTCTCAAGAGAGGGCTTCCAAAGATTTGTGGGGAAATTCCACTGTCTTTTCATTCCACGTGTCCATGCATTTTTTGAAGCTCCCCCATATCCCTTGTGTATCTTCTTGAAACATCAGCTCAGAATTCTGTATGGAATGGGTATTCAGGGAAGGCTGTTTGGTCATTCATTGGGTTATTTTAATCAAATGTAATAGAACTAAAACAGACATAAGCATGTCCTCCTTGTGCCACAGGGAGAACAAGGACATTTCCTTGTTAGAGACTGAATCCTGAAGAAGTTGGCCTGTGTGTGCTATGTCCACGGTGGACAGGCTTCAGGGGATATTTCCAAGAGAAACACAGACTAGTAAGACAGTCCTGCGGATATACTTGCAAAAATCGCCCCTGGAAACCTGGTGGATAGCAATGCCGCCTGCTTTGGAGACATCTTCGGGGATCGATCACTGGAACAGGCCGTTACATTGGGTGACGCAGAGGGCCAGCAAGGGCATGTGAGGTCAGCGGTGGGCTTCAGCATGTTTGTCACGATGCAGGATCGGGGAGTGTTTTGTTCTCTTGTACATAATTCCCCATGAGTCAGAGTCAAACCATCGGGAGTTCAGAACAACAACTAATGAAATGTTAACCCTGTCCCAGGCCTTCAGTTCTTCCGGAGGAAAGAGACACAACATCCATAGTCCCGTTCTCATACAAACAGACACCATCCTGCACGAATTCAAATACACCCAGAACAAACAACCATCACATTCCAGGATGCAGGGCAGGCAGGCAAAACTGCCATACTGGGTGACACAGTCAGAACTTTCTCATGAGACTTTAAAATGGAAAATGAGTAGGACTCACACTTATCTGAGAACTAGCCTGAGAACCACGTAACATTTAAATTCTCATTTCCACCATGCAATTCTTCCAAGCTACACTGCATCCTCCATAAGGCTGACACTTGAAATTATCTTGATCCAGGGTCCTGGGCTCGGGCATTTTCCCCATGAATTTCCTACCCGGAAGACATCAACCAGAAGAGAAGCCAGCCCTTTAAATATTATTCTCTAAGCCGGAGACTAAATCCTGTAAACATCTCTGCCGACGCGGTTTCTGAACGGTGGCGGTCTGTGCCGGGAGCTCATGCCCCCGCGGAGTCACATCTCACAGCTGGAAAGGCAGAAAGTTATCACGGAAGTTTCCGCACTAGCCCTCCTTGTTCAGTTGTCAGGGGGGGATAGAGGTAGCGGCTCATAAGCCTAAGAGAGTATGCCTTAAATAAAATCTATAGCACACGCTCCCTACCTTTAGCCATGGAGTCCCCGTGTGGTACCAGCAGTTGCCAAGCTTAGCTGCTAGCCAGAAGGCTGGCGGTTTGAGTCCATCCTGTTGTGTCTTGGTAAACAGCCGTGGCCATCTGCTCCTGGAAAAAAAAAATCAGCCATGGAAAACTCTACAGCGCACTGTTCTGGCCTGACACACACAGGGTTGCCATGAGTCAGAATCAACTTGAGGCTAACTAGTGCTGCTACCTTTGGCCATAGGAATAAGAAACACGTTTTCATTTCACCTGAGCCAGGAGCTTCCTAATTGGTCTTTGGTTCTCTTCAAACGGTCCACGAAGACCAGAGTGATTTGAATAAGCCACAACCCCTCAGCAATACGGTCTAGAACTTAGACTTGGATCCCTCCCGGGGTCCCTACCTCTACCAGAGGAGAGACCAAGACATCGGGCAGAAACTACAGAAACCTTAACATTGGCTCATGCTGCCAAGGCAGTGGTTCCATGAAAACGATGAAGTCACAGCTTTTCCTCTTATTTCTCAGCCGCCTTTTTGCTCCCCTCTGAATTTTCATCCAGCCTGTTGACAAATAATTTTGGAAACCTTAATGCCTTAATGATCTTGGTTGTGAAAGTTCTGGAGCTTTAAAGAATTGCTGGTGTTTTCATAATTGTGTTTACGGCATGTTTGGGCATACCGCATAATTTACTTCGTAAACATCCCAATATGAACTTAATTAAGTTCTGGTGCAGGGTAATGACACTCTGCAAAGCGAGATGATTAAGCAAACTGCAACCAACTTGGTCCTTGGCTCTTGCCGCTTAGGGTTTGGTTGACTATAAATACGCTCAACTGCGTACACTGCCAGATGCTAGATTTCAACGTTTGTTCATAAAATGTAATTTGAAATGCATGCAGGATGATACAGCCCTTTTTTTTTTTTTTTGGTAGAAGGAAGTTATTATCTGTGATAAAAGCAGTTGTTGACATTAGAAATGCAGACGCAAGGATCCAGATGGGAAATTTAATAAAAAGAAAACAAATGTAGCAGGGAAAAGGGAGGTTAACAATATGAGAAAGCAAAGCCAGATGTGGCTGTAAATATCTGCCTGTAGGCCAGGCCTGGACTCCTACCTTTCCCATCGACCGCACGACCGCGGAGCCTATTTCACGGGGCGTCAATGGCCACTCGAAGCAAAACACGGTCTCCGTTGTCGAAAAAGAAAGTTGGTCATTCAATTCCTGCTGCTGCCCATGACCCCATGAGCAAAGGTATGCCTGAGCTAATTCCTCAGTGCCACTTCCGGTGCTGTCCAAAGATCGCGGTCTGTGCATGTCCCATGGGTCAGCCTCCTCCTTTCTTTTGCTCCCTGCCCAGAACTTGGCCAGTCAACCCCACACAGTGGTTTAATGAACTGGCTTTCATTAGACTCCCCATGGAGTTTCAAAGATAGGAGGCCATGCTGTAGGACCTATCCTCCGACACATTCTACTAGGCTCAGGTAATCCGTTCAGTGTGAGACTGTTGCAACAGAACCTACTGAAAGATCTCCCCACTGCACAACCCAAGCAAAATCCTGGCAATTATGCTCTTGGATCACCAGGAGTCTCTGAGACTCCCAGCCTCCTTGCTGCTGCTCCCGGACACGAGCTAGTAGGCTATGCTTGGGCTTCAGAGTTGGTGCTACCTTCTGGCTGATGTCTTTAGTATTTCTTGCAAGACAAATGTGGTGTTCAGCCTGCATTTTACCCCAGGCTGTCCAGGGCCATTCTTTTCTCTTCCTTTCCAAAAGAATTCCATGTCTATGTAAAATCGCAGAAAATCCACAGATCTTCCAGAAGGGATCTCTGTAAGGCACCAAGTTGCATGTACCGCTGAATCTTTAGAGAGTTCGCTTCATTTGGGCCTTCAACTGAGGGATCCGTTCAAAGTGAGAGCCAGGGAGGATATATACTAAATGCATCAAAGGAGTGTCGGGTTTGGGGAGATATTTTCAGTACAGGTGTTACCCTTTAACGACAGAAGCTTTTGATGGTTCTCCAACCTTCAGCAAAACATAGAAGCCCATGCAACAGGAAGGCCCTTTCTTCCAGGTTCTGAAATTCCTGTAACTCGAGGCAACCAGTCCTCTTGGATCTTAAGTCCCTGTTCTTTCCACCTTCTCATCCTAAGTAAATTGCTGGCAGACTCAAATTATAAAAGAACTAATAAGCATGAAACCTGTGGGTGGTGTGGAAATTCTTGGTCCTGCCTCAAACCCACAAAAATGCCAAAAGGAAGGCAGCACCCAAGGGTGTGCGCCGGACATGGGAGGAAAAAGAGGACTGGCCTTGAGACCCAGAAGGATTGGATCTGTGTCCCTAGAAGCACAGAAATACTTCAAACAACAGGATGCTCAACAAGAATCACACATTTCTGCCAACCTTGCCTTGAGTATACTCAAAAACAACAGTAGCTTTATTAATGGAAATCAGGAGACTTGGGAGGCTAGACTTTTGAAGGCGATCCGGAGTAGGGAGTTTAACCCGTATAGATGTTAAAAGTAATGGTTTCCCCAATATCAGGCAGGATCATATCACCGTAATTAGCAACTCCAAATGAAAGTGGCCACAAATCCAAATGAAGATGCCACAGCAGATGGTAGCTGTTGGGACTTGTGAGGCATTGTCTTCAAACTCAGTGCTAGAGACCATTTTCAGCTTCTGGGCAGGCTGCAGAGCTTGGGCGTGTACTTCCCTGGACCTTCCTCTCTGCTGATAGAGGTCGGCAGCCCAGTACGGGCTAGAGGGCTCCATTTTCCCTAAATGAAATCCTTACCATCAGAATTCTCAAGATCCAATCATCAACACATACTCATTTCTTTTTCAAGGGATTCACACCGGCAGGGTGATGAAATAAATAATATTTTGAAAGAGTGGAAAGAAGCAGCTCTTCATGTCATGCTCATTTACAAGGATCCTCAATAGATTCTTTCACAGTAAAGGTGCCGGTGTTAGGCTGGGTTGACCAGAGAAGCAGCTCCAGAGACATTTTTGAGAGAGGGCTTCAAAAGATTTGTGGGGAAATTCCACTATCTTTTCATTCCATGTGTCCGTGCATTTTTTGAGCTCCCCCATATTCCTTTTGCATCTTCTTGACGCATCAGCTCAGAATTCTGTATGGAATGGGTATTCAGGGAAGGCCGTTTGGTCATTCATTGGGTTATTTTAATCAAATGTCAGAAAGAGCTTTATATCAAGAAGATTTATATATCAGGAAAACATCCCAGCCCAATGAACTCAAGTCCATAAACCCCTCTTCAGACTCACGCAATCACAAACAATGATGCGGAGTGCAAGAATATCACAGGTCGGTAGATGAAGTCTTGTCGATCCAAGAGCAGTGGATCTATCTCCAGGGCTCTGGCCGCCATCAGGGCCAGCCAGTAGGAAGGCAAAGGCAGAGAGAGGGGGACATTCCAGGGCCCCCCTTATGAGAAGGCCACCCCGCAAGGAGTCGCCATCAGGCTGCCACCTAATTGACTGGTCAAGCTCCACTTTTAGATATCTTCAAGTTGACATGAAATTAGGTAACTGCCACTGTGCTCGCAGGTGCATTTTTTGTTCCTGGTTGCTCTCCAGTCATTCTGCTCTAAACTGTGGAGTGGCTCCGAGTTGGAATCCACTCCCCAGCAGTGGGCTTGGTTTGGGTTGAGGGTCACCTTCAGTCAAGGGTATGTTCAAGTCTATTGCTGAGATCACAGTATATCTTGAGAGCCTTCCAGCCTAGGGACTTTATCTACCACTACAATGGAAAAATAGTCTGTAGGGATCCAGAGTTTTCATTAGCTAATTTTCAGGCCTTTCTTCACTAGGCCTTTGTTCCTATTCTTTCTTAGACTAGATACTCCACATAAACCTCTTTTGAAATATTGGTGGCGTAGCTTCCAACATCATAGCAAATACACAAGTTACCGTGGTACGACCAATTGACAGAGAGGGTGGTGGCATATGTAGAAACTAGATTAAAATTTAAATGCTAATTATTCCTATCTTTTCTTGAATAGGAAGTTGAAACTGGAGAATTATATAAAGGTTTAAGAAATATGTACATGTAAAAAAGAAGAAAGTTATTAACATCACTCATCTTAGAATATAAATGTAGCCATTGTGATGAGACTTTCTACCCCCAGGTTTCAGTCTCAGAAAACCACAGAGACAGTTCTACCCTCTCCTATAGGGTCACTATGAGTTGGAATTGACTCAAGGTAGTGAGTTGGCGTTTCCCTCATTCTTTTGTTCAATTACTATTAATTGATTGAGTTATACAGCATCTATTATGGGTCAAACACTCTATATCCTTTTTGCCCTCTGTCAAAACACAGATACTCGTATGCAAACTTTTATGAGCATGGAAGCTATTATGAATTGAATTGTATTCATTCAAAACATGTGCTGTAAATCCTAATTCCTGTACCTGTGGTTATACTCACATTTGAAAATGGTTTTCTGTTATGTTAATGATGGCTTATTAGTCTAGGATGTGTCCTTTCAAGATATAAAAACAGATTGAACGAGTCAGCAGAGGTGGGGCAAGATGAATGCCATGCTTCACGATTGCCGAGGAATCGAAGTTGAAGAGAGACAAGAACCTTCCCTAAAGAGGAGGGACCAGTCCCTGAGGAAGGACATCCTGCTCAGTAGAGAGTTAGCAGAAAAGAAGCACTCACCCCAAGACGGATGGCTACAGAGGCTGCAACAATGGGCTCAACCACAACAGTGATGGGGACGATGGTGCGAAACAGTGCTTCGTTCTGTTTTCGTGAGTCCGAACCACCTTGATGGCCCCTAAGTCAGCCAATGAAGGTTTCCTGAACTGTCATTGTCAAGTATGTGCCTTCTTTGCCACTTTGGAAAGCGCTGAGGCAGGCAGGCCCTCTGATCCCAGCGACCCTACGGGGCCCTGCAGAACTGGGCAATGGCATGTCTAAGGCTGCGGTCTTGGCAGAGACAGACCACTAGTCTTTAATCCATGGAGCTACGGGGTGGGTTCAAGCCACCAGGCTTTCACTCCGCAACCAAGTGCATAACCCATGCCTACAAATGCCCTGCGTGCAAATCTTTATATGCACCTAGGACCATTTCATGATCCAGTTACGAGGTGGGCTGCTGATGGTAAGGCTAGCCACTCCTCTGGAGAAGGATGAGGCTGTGTGCTCCCATAAAGATGCACGGCCTCTGAGACACTGTGTTTAGGGCTGCTGGCAGCTGGAACAAGCTCAATGGCAGCAGGTTTGAGGGCTATGCTACACTCTAGGTTCTGAGGAAGAGTTTGGTTTGCAGATGATGTACAGAAGAATCAACCAGTAGGAGACAACAGGGAAGAAAACAAGACGTAGAAGGGACCATGGTTTCAAGGCTATCATATAAAAATGAAATTAAACTGAGTGTATTTTTACTTCTCATCTATTCTATGTTTATATATATAGTGTATTTAAAAAGATACATATAGCATTTACCAGCACATATGTAAAAAAAGAACGTTATTACCATCTCTAATCTTAGTACACAAATGTGGTCATTTGTTATAAGGCTTTCTACTCCAATAAGGAGTTTCAAGAGTGATAATATGAAAAATAATTAAACACGCAGGTACCGATTACTCCATTTAAGAGTCAAATATGAGTAATTTCTCTGAAGTTCTAAGAATAACCCCACACGATATGCCCCGCTTCCAAGAAGTACCTGTTGAGTTTTAGATAAATCACTAACTTGGTTGTCTTTATTAATTTCAACAGATGTGAATATATTTTGAGTAGCACGTTGTTCTATTTGGGCCCACTTTCGAGCCTTATTTCAGTTCTTCAGCTTAGTTACCAGTTAGTTTTATTGTGCTCAGATTTTTCACATGACATCGCATTTTCAACAGCCAAAGTGTTCCTTGAGGAGCCCTGGTGCTGTATTGTGCTGCAATCTGAAAGGTCAACAGATTGAACCCATGAACATGAAAAAGTTGGGGTTTTCAACTCCCATAAAACAGTGTAGCCTCAGAAACTCAAGAGGGACAGTTTTACTTTGTATTGTGAGTTGGCATCAACTAGATGGCAGGGAAAACTGGAAGAAGGAGGAGGAGGAAGAGAGGGAGGAGGAGGAGGAGGAGGAGGAGGAGAAAGAAGAGTGCTCCTTAGAGACAGAGCTGGCAAGACTTCCTCTTACAGACTGTGGATGTGTTGTGAGGAGAGACCAGTCCCTGAAGAAAGACACTATGCTTGGTAAAGGAGAGGGGCAGTGAAAGAGAGGCCTGTTTTACACCCCTTGGGTCTAGTGAGATGTTTTGAGGTTGGCCAAGGTGGAGGATATGTAATGGTAGTCATCGTAAATGATCCTGATGGATAATGAGATTGAGCATTGGTCACTTGTTATTCATGTGTCCTCTTCAGAGCTACTGAATTCTGGGAGAATTGTCCATTGCCAGTGATGTGCTGCAAATATCCCGGATTCGGGCTTGCAGCTCACTCTCTCCTTGATGACAACAGCAACAACAACAAAACACTGCCATGGAATGAAGTCCAGCACAGAGCAATGTTATCGACGGTTTCCCCAGCTGTAGTCTATAAGGAATCAGCTAGCTTCATCTTTCTGCAGTGGAATCGTGAGTGGGTTTGAACCACTGACCGTGCAGTTAGCAGTCTAGCACATACCCAACTGCACCCCATGGGTCTTAATATACTTGTGGTTGAATCCATCAAGCTTTTTCTTGATCATTCATGCCTTTTGTGCTTGCTTTAAAAATCCTGCTCTACTCCTAAGGTCATAAAGATGCTCTCCTGTGTCGTCCTCTACTTTCACATTGGGGGGTTACTCCTTTGACCCGGTAGCTTTAATCTTGTATTTTCAGTACAACTCTGAGCATGTTTGTACAGTTTTTCCTCTATATCCGTAGCCAATGGTCCAGCACCCTTTATTGAGTATCCATCCTTTCTCTGCTCATCTGAATCAACATCTCTGTCTGGAATGGGGTTTTGAGAGGGAGTAGGCCTCTTCTGAGGCTCTCTATTCTGCTTGATATTTTTGGCTCTCCCTGTTCTGATCAATATTGCCTGAATGGCAAAGACTTATAAGTCTTGACATTTTATAAGGCAATCAATCCTACATCACTCTTTGTAAGAGAGTCTTTGTTATTTTTATCATTTCCCTTTTCCATTAAAATGTTAGAATCTGCCTATCAGGTTCTATAAAAAGATCTTAAGATTTTTATTGAAATACATCAAATCTATGATGACTTATTGACTCCTGGCTTATCGACTATCTCATTATCCAAAATGAATAAAGACCTCTACTACCCGACTAGTTTACATCTTACCAACATACATCTGGTATTGACAAGCGCCGAGGAGGGAGGTGGGAGCGATGCTGGCCGTGACGTTACGGTTCTGTGTGAGCTTGACTGGGCCATGATTCTCCTGTCTGGCACTGATGCACTCATCCTCCATTTTCTGATCGGATGTGCTCTTCCTCTATGTCTGCATGCCGCCAATCTTCGAATGACCACTTTGTCTGTAGAACATAATCATGTCAATCGATGAGGGGTCGGTGTTAGCTGGAAGGAGAATCGACACGTTGATTTTATCCCGCTACCATGAACTGGTTGCCCGTTTATTTAGGTTCTCTTTATTATAGTTCAACGCAATTGTTTCATTTCCTACATAAAGAATGTACCCAGCTTTTATAAAATATGCCCTGGACATCCTTCTATGGCCCATACTTCCTCCTTCTACCCTTCCCATGATGCTCTGTGACCCACAGACAAAATGTCTGTACTACCAGGTAGCCTGCCTTGTGGTCTGGGACTAGAGAGCTGCGGCAGAGGTCCGAGGGCAGGAAGGGAGTGTCATCAGGCTCTTATTCCTTGGCCCCCTCTCCAAAGCAGCCAGTTGACAGTGAACACACCCTGCTCCTGTGCCATCCCTAAATGGAAACTCTCCTCTCTGCAGGTTCTACTAACCCCTCCCCGCCCTTGATCCCACAAACCTACTGTTGCTGACTGGGTTTCAGTTATCCTGAACCCTACCCAAACCTTTCCAGACATTAAACTGCATTTTCAAGAAAAGTAACCTGTGACTATGGAGAGCCTGACTGAAATGCTGTGTGTGTGCATGCCTAGTCTCTGAACATTTGTCGATCAGTTTTCATGTTCACTGAAGGTAATCATATTATCTACTAATAATGAGCTTTTGTCCCTTCCAAACTAACTGCGCTGACTTCTCCTCCAGAGCAGCATGGCTGTATGGATTAGCAGTGATAAGAGCAACCCCCTTGGGTTCATTCCTACCTTTAAAGGGATTGCTTTCCCTAATTCCCTGCTAATAAGACGTCTGCGTTAAGTACAGGAAGTTCTGGCCTAAATATTGCTTGCTAAGGTTTTCAGTTGAAGATTTTTAGCAACTGCTTTTATGGAATCTATTGCTGTCCCAGCCAAAGGAGCCCTAGTGGCTTAGTGGGCTACGGATTTAGCTGCTAAGCACAAGGTCTATGGTTCAAGCCCATCAGCCACTGTCCGCTCCTGTAAAGACGTAAAGTCTCAGACACCCAGCGGCAATGCTCCTCTATTCTGTAGGGCAGTGGTTCTCAGCCTTCTCAATGCCATGACCCTTTAATATAGTTTCTCATGCTGTGGTGACCCCCAACCATAAAATTGTTTTTATTGCCACTTCATAACTGTCATTTTGCTACTGTTAAGAATCATCATGTCAATATCTGATAAGCAGGATGTATTTTCAGTATTACAAATTGAACATAATTCCAGCATAGTGATTAATCACAAAAACAACATGCAATTATATATTGTGAAATATTTCTTTCTAATAACAAATAAATGAAATTTTGTCTTGAAGCATGGTGTAGCATGGGTAACAGTCTTCACGCTGGGTACTCCTACGTGGGTGTATCTGCATGTGGGTGGACCGGCCTGGAGATGGATGGAGAAATGGCTTCTCAGTTCCCGAGACCATCAGAAATAGGTGTTTTCTGATAGTCTTAGGTGACCCCTGTGAAAGGGTCATTCGACTCCCAAAGGGGTCGTGATGAACAGGTTGAGAACCGCTGTTGTAGGGTCATTGTGAATCGAAATCAAGTATAGGGCAGTGAGCTATGATTTCAGTGTTTACTACATAAGACAGGATTAACAATATATTTTTAAATCTGTAAGTATATTGTCATCACTAACATCCCAGCTGTCCCTGAAATGATCACCGCTGCTGCACCTGTGGTCATGCCCTTTAGCCATCCGCATATTGTGTGTGGCCTCGTTTTTACTCAATTTGTCATTCAAGGAATTTGAAGTGTTTTAAGGAACTTTCAACTCTGAGAATCCTCTCTTTGTTTTCTACTCTATTTTTTCTAGACTTTTCTTTCTTTCTACTATATTTTGTACTTACTCAGTTGTTGCTGGCTTTTTCTTTCTATCGTCTTGAGATAGTTCATTTATTGTCAGCCTCTCTTTCCTTGCTAACATAAGCGTCGCAGGCCATGCTTTCACGGTAAGATGCCGTCTGCGCGCTGCCTACCGAGCTTCGGCGTCATCACTCAGTGAAGTGGCCTCTACCTTCTTGAAGCGTTTCTTCTTTGAAGAGCCATAGGTTCTTTACCTTTTTTAATCCCCAAACATACGTGAGGTTTAACTTTTCTTCAAATGTCATTCATTTCTAGTTCATTTGCAGGGTGGCTAGAGACTTAAAGGTTGTAAGGCGAGTATGACCTAATAAAAATTCAGCTTTTGTTTGTTTGTTTAAAGAAGAATGTGTTTTCCAGTAGCTGGATATACTTCGCAGAGACACACATATGCATACACCTAAGTACATGAATCTTTTTGTGCTGTTCAAGCCACCTGTATCTTTGTTGATTTTTTTAACTGATCTATGCAGCACTGAGACAAGTATGCTTTCACATTATCGAGTTCTCTTCCAAGCTGTCAATTTTTACTTTACATGCGATAAAAACTCAAAAGCTCAGGGCCATCAAGTCGGTTCTACAGAGTGGCTATGATGACGTGTGATGAAGTGCCCATTCATGTAAGGAATGTAAGCTTGTACTTAATTGAAATTTCTATCAATGTGCTGAAAGGCTAGTGAAGGCGACTTTGTCTTCATGTGGTGACACTCACCTATCGCTGAGGACATGGGTTAACCGCACTGGGTTCCTGTGAAAGGCCACTTTATTTCGTTCTTTCTCCCTTTTTTCTCTCCTCCCCTTGCCCTGTGATTTGTCTTTTCGTCCGTCCTTCCTCCTTCCCTCCTTCCCGCCTTCCTTCTTAAGTGCCTCTTAGATTAAGTTGTTCAGGCACGGGCCAGTCATTGGCCAGCCAGAGACCCAAAATAAACTTCTGAGAGTTTTTAGTATTTCTCTGATCTTAGCCAAAACACTACCAAAAAAGCCCTTTTCAACTCAATATATTTTCAGGCCAATTAAAGGCACAGAAACCTTAAAACTCCTGCCACTGGTGGATTGGTTGGCTTTTCAGCTTGTGAATGGAGGATTATCTTCTCTAGCTTCTGAGTATCTTTGGGGTGGGCGGCCACTCAGACAGAAGGGTCTGGAGGTGGGCAGCCAGTGGAGAAAGCACACCCTCCTCTTGACATTGGCCCTGGGCGCTGTGAGAGCGCATGGCTGGCTCTTTACATGCAGGTCAACAGAGCTGATGAAAGATGCCCGAGAATGAGAGACAAGGGGAGGTGGGTATTGCTGGTGTCCCTTTAGCTGGTGCTGTTCTTAATCAAAGGACCCTTGATGGCACAGGGGTTAAAGTACTCAGCTGCAAATCAGAAGGTCAGTGGTTTGAACCCACTCCCCATTTCACAAGAGACAAATGTGGTCATCTGCATCTATTAAGATTTACAGCGTTGACATGGCTATACGGGCAGTTCTACTGGGTCCAATGGAGTCACGGTGAGGCAGAATTGATGGCAGTGGGCACTGGTCTAATCAATTAAAAAAAAACCCACAGCAACAACAACGGAATCTCCCCTCAGCTGAATGTATTCAAGATGTTTACAACTTCCTTTTGCCCTCTCCTCTCCCATTCTCCCTGTTACCTCCTTATCCATTCTTTCCAGGACTTAAAAAGCGAGGCAGACCACCCTCAGCATTCTAGGATTTCTTTTCCTTCTCCCCCCTGACAGGGCACGAACTCGTTTCTCCATCAGACGCTCCCTGACTCGGCCTCTAGCTCTCCCACTGTATTAGACTGGGTTGATCAGAGAAACAAACCAAGAGATCTTCGTATATGTGTAAGAAAGAGCTTTATATCACAGAGTAATTGTATATTAGTAAAACATCCCAGCTCAGTCCAGATCAAGTCCATAAGCCCGCATTAACCCATAAGGCCAATAGTAGTCCATAAAACCCTCTTTTAGACTCACAGCACATGCAATGATGCAAAATGCAGGAAGATCACAGGCCAGTGGGTGCAGAGTCTTGTGCATCCAGTGGCAATGGAAGCATCTCCAGGGCTCTCCCAGGTCTCAGTGTGGCTCCGCATGTCTTCTCAACAGGAAGGTGAAAGCAGAGGGAGAGAGATTGGCCAGCCTTCAGGGAGCCATTTATCTCGGTCACCCTTCAAGCTGCAACCCGATTGACAGATTAAATTCCACCCACATGTTCCTATGGGAGCCATGTTGGCACAAAGAAACCTACTTCTCACACCCTCCCTCTCAGACTGCCTTCACCTGTCCCTCTGTTCTCCTCAGCTGCCTGCATTAGACTTCATCTTTCTACCTCCCTCACTTCCCTCACCTTCCCATGCCCGAACTACTTTATCTCTGGAATCCGCAGGCAGCAAAGCAACTTGATGCAAGACAAATAAATGCTTCCGTGTTATTGAATTGCTCCACTGCTCTACATCTTCTCCAAAATGCATTTTCCAGAGCAAAAAAAAAAAAAAAGGTCTGGTTTGACTTATTTTAACAATGGTCAGCAGATATCAAGATTGCCTCCTGGCCACCTCCCACCAGGAATCACTAACAAACAGCCTCATTCAATTATCAGCCCGTCCAGCACTGGTGATAGAGTGGTTAGCAAAGCTACCTTCCAATTAGCAACCTATCCAAAGGATTTCCTTAAGCAAGAAAGGTCAGTTTTTTCCTGAAAATTATCATTGTCCAGGACAGGGGATGCTTGCTTAAGGATGAACAACAACAAACGTATGAAGAAAAAGAAAAATATATACTTAATTAAAAGTGTGAAGGAGAAATACATTGATTGGTTGGTTGGTTGAGTTTGGTTTTCTTTCAGCCAGAAGCTGTTTTGAATGGGCTTCTCTCCAGGCAGTCAGTTGAGCACATCCTTCCACCCATTCACTCTGTTTCAACAAGCACTTTGTTAAGTAAGAGATGGCTATGGGGCATGCTCTGCCTGCAGGCTCTTAGAGAACACATCTTTGATAGGAAGACAAATAAACAAATACGTAAACAGGGTGATTTCAGATTGTGGTATGTCCACAGAATGGTCAGGAAGGCCTCCTACACAGAGAATAGCAAGTACTCTAAAGTCTTAAATGAGAACCAGCACCCTTCATGTATACTTATTTGAAAAAGAGACAGATTAGATTAAAAAAATAAGACTCTTAAAAAATAAGAGTTAAAATTAATTCCACCCCCAATAATATAGAATTGAGAGTCCAGAAATGCACCCATACATCTATGTGAATTGATTTGTGACCAGTGCAATAGGTATAGTTGATGGGTAACAAAGAGTCTTTCAATAAAGGGTGCTGAGAAAGTCAGAGTTCCACATCACATGAAAGACGAACAAGAAAGAGTAACATCATCAGGCCTCACTTTCAACAATAGCTTCCGAATTTTCAAAAACTCACTACCATCTGAGACGATTTGAACTCACAGTGTCCCCACGAGACAGAGTCGATCGGCCCTGTGGGAGTCTGAGACTGTAACCCTTTGCAGGAGTAGAAAGCCTCCTCTTTCTCCCGAGGAGAAGCTGGTGGTTTTGAACTGCTGAATTGGGGTTAGCAACCCAGGGAGTGGCCACCATGCCACAACTACTCCCTACCAGTGGATTAGCTACTGTAGTAACAAAGGCAAGGACAGCAAAAAAAGGTCAAATAAATGGTACCTCAAAGTTTTTTTTTTTAAACACACAAACTTTTGTTCATAAAAAGATATTACCAAAAAAGTAAAAAGATGACTTTCCTAAAATCTAATAATATATGTGTTTATACATATGTGTATATATATATATAGAACTTGGGCAACTTCTGAACAAAATGACATACAACCCACTCATCAAATGGTCAAAAGACTTGAATAGACATTTGACCAAGGAAAACACTCACCTGGCCAACCGACACGGGAAAGGATGTTCACTATCGTTAGCCGTCAGAGAGAGGCGCTTCAAAATAGCAATAAGTAATATTTCCCTAGCACGGCTGTCACCACTCATCTGTCAGTTTGTCATACTGTGATGACTTCCGTGCTGCTGCGATACTAGAAGCTGTGCCAACGTTATTCCAAATGCCAGCAAGGCCACCCAGGGGGAACCTCTTTCAGCAGCGCTTCCAGGCTAAGATAGGCTAGGAAGGAGGACCTGGTGACATGCTGCTTTAAAAATCAGCCAGCATAGCAGACGTGAAGAAGTGCTTGTGATCATTAGCCATCTCAGAGATGCATCTCCCCCCAGCATTAAAGCGATGTTCAAAACAAGGGAACCCAGCCGATGCTGGCTGCGAGGCACAGAGAGCGGAGCTCGCACAGCCTGCTCGGAGGCCTGTCAGATGGAGCCAGCACTGTGGAAAGTGCTATGGTACTTGCTCAGAATGCCGGGAATGGAAAGCCCGTAGGACCCCGCAAAGCTTTACCCAGGCATACATACTAGCGAAATAAGAACCACTACATGAAGAGATACATGCACACACCTATTCATCGCAGCACTCTGGACAAACCAAAGAGATGGAGGCAAATGCCCAGCAGCAAAGAGTGGACAGACAGAAAGGGATCCACATGTGTGCACAGCCCAAAGAAAAGTGAAGGCATTATCCAATAATATCATCGATACTGGTAATAGCTCAGGCAAGTAAAGTCCTGCTGGAAAATGTTGACAGCTGTACATCCACAGGGAACTGCTGCAAATTCAAGCCGATTCAGAAGAGGACATGGAGCGAGGCCCGTCATTGCCGATGTCAGGTGGACCTGGACTGAGAGCAGAGAACATGAGAAAGTGTTTCACTTGTGTTCGATTTCCTTTGCAAAGGTATTCGGCTATGTGGATGGTGACAAACTGTGGGCAGCGCGGTGAGGAATGGGAAGTCCAGAACACGTGGTGATGTTCATGTAGAACCTGTACATAGACCGAGAGGCCGGCATCTGGACAGAATGAAGGGACACTTACGGTATTTAAAATCAGGAGAGTGTGTGCCAGGCTTGTACCCTTCCACCGTATTTATCCAATATGCATACTGAACAAGCAATCCAAGAAACTGGACTAGAGCAAGAAGAACACAGCATCCAGGTTGGGGGAAGACTCCTTCACAAGATGTGAAAGGCAAATGGCACAACCTTGCTTGCCGAAAACCAATAGAGCTTGAAGCACATACTGGAAAGGATAAAAAACGACAGCTTGCATGGCTGGTTACACTTCAGCAAAATGAAATAAAAAATCCTCACATCATGATATTCAGAGAAAATATCGAAGTTGCCAACAATTTCATTTTCCCTAGATCCATAATCAATGCCCAAGGAAGCAACATGCAAGAAAGCAAGCATGTTACAGCAGGCAAATCTACAACAAAAGACCTCTTTAAAGTGTTAAAGAACAAAGATATCGCTTTGAGGATCTCTAAGATAGTGACTGACTCAAGCCAGGCCAATTTCAATCACCTCACATGCATGCAGAAGCTGGAGACTGAGTAAGAAAGAACAAAGAATCGATGCCTTAGAATTCTAATGTTGGTGAAGAATATTGAATATACCATGGACTACTGGAAAAATGAACAAATCTCTCAGATTTACAGATGGTCTATCTTTGTCTTATGTACTTGGGACATGTTACAGGATAATCCAGGCCCTGGAAAAGGACATCATGCTTGGTAATGAGATGAACTGACACCGTCGATGCATCAATGGGCTCGAGTAGAGCTACGAGCATGAGCATGATGCAGGATTCCGACCATGTTCCATTCTTTCGTACGCAGGGTAGTTACAGATCAGACCAACTTTCTGGCATCCAGCAACAACAGGAGCACAGCAACATTCGATGGCCACCTTAGTGGGCTCTGAGCTTATGGGAGGAACAACTCAGAACTGGAGGCTGTTAATGTGATGGGGCAGGAGGAAGGCAAAAGGAAACAGAGGAAGGATCTAGGAAGCAAAGCTATGGATAGAAGTATAAGCATAGATGTGCACATATGTGAATACATTGATCCATAAAAATAGAGGTATTGACCTATGTACATGTATTTATATGGCAACACACTGAGGTTGTGGATGAACTTTGGACCTCAGCTCATACCCTCCCTCGATACAAGAACACTTTGTTTTTAACAAACTGGTATTTTGTGATGCTCACCAATCCCCCTCCCCTGGCACAATTGCTGAAGACATAGTGGGTGCATAAGCAAATGTGGTGAAGAAAGCAGATGGTGCCTGGCTATTAAAAGATATAGCATCTGGGGTCTTAAAGGCTTGAAGGTAAACAAGCGGCCATCCAGCAGAGAAGCAACAAGTCCACATGCAAGAAGCACATCAGGCGGTGTGATCATGAGTGTCATCAGGACCGGGTAACAGGCATCAGAATATCCATAACAAACAAACAAAAACATATTATTGAGAACGAGGAAGGTCAGAGTGGAGAGCCAAAGCCCATCTGTAGACAATGGAACATCCCTCACAGAGACGTCACAGGGAAGCGATGAGTCAACCAGGGTGCAGTAAAGTAATGATGGAAAACACAATATTCCTCTTGTTCCTTGAGGCTTCCTCACCCCCCACTATCATGATCCCAGTGCTCCTTGAGCACTAGACTAGACTGAAGCTTATACATAGGTAGAAATAAAATATAAAAGCTCATGACACATGGAATCCAGGAACAGGAATGGGAATAGCGATACCAGAAGGGTAGGGGGAAGGGGAGGAGAGGAGGGGAGAAATGGGGAACTGATCACAATGATCGTCACATAAACACACACACACACACACACTCCAGGAGGAAGACCAACATAACCATGAAGGAAGGAAGACGGCAGTCAGTGTGAGATATGAATTAATAATTTATAATCCATCAAGGGACCACGGATGGGGGGAAGGGGGGGAAGAGGAGCTGATACCAAGGGCTAAATAGAACATAAATGTCTAAAAAAGAACGATGGCCACATATGTACAAATGTGCCTGATACATCTGATGTATGGATTGTAATAAGAGTTGTAAGAGCCCCCAATAAAATGATCTTTTAATTAAAACATTTTTAAAGAAATAGAAGATGCTAAGAATAGTGGCCCAACCTGAAGACCGTAATCAAGGTCACCAGACTGTAAACGTACACACTGTTGATGTTTTTCTTGCTGTGTTTATTCTCAACAACAGAGAGAATAAAATTTTGAGGGAAAAATTCATTTCACCCAAATGCCCTATCAAATTCCCTTCTCCATTTCCTCCTCCTCCTCCCCCTTCACTTTCTGCAGTGTGTTCTTCCTATTAATTGCTCATTGTCTTTCTTTCTCTTTCTCTGACAATGATTCTACAGCAGCGGTTCTCAACCTGTGGGCCGCGACCCCTTTGAGGGTTGAACAGCCCTTTCACAGGGGTCGCCCAAATCATAACAGTAGCAAAATGACAGTGATGAAGTAGCAACGAAGATAATTTTATGGCTGGGGGGGGGGGGATCACCACACATGAGGAACTGCATGAAAGGGTCATGGCATGAGGAATGTGGCGAACCACTGCTCTAGAGGCTGTCTCGACTTGAAAGAATTCGATATCAGAATCTACATAAAAAGCACCTAAGAACAGTCTCTCTTCCCAGGCCCTCAGGTTGACCAATCATTCTAAAACCGCCCCAGTCATAGAATCACCTGGAGGGTTTATTATAACACAGATTCCCGGGAACCCAGGAGAGTTCATTACTGTGCTTATGGCAGGATCGGAAAACTTGCATTTTTAGCAAGTTCCCAGGTGCTGCTGCTAGTGCCTATCCCACTTTGAGAGCTGGACTATAAACCATAAACTCAGGTTGACCCTGCAAGCAAGGCCAACTACCTGGAGCCTGAGGACAAAGAGATCACTGAGAGATCCTTGACTGCCTGGCCAGATAGCCCACCACTAGGGCTTTTCCATCACTTCGTTGGGAAGACATCAGGAGTATGTCCCTTCACTTGATCGATGGTCCATTTTCCCCCTAAATTCAATCTCTCCTCTTTTGGTATCTTCCAGAAATTCTCTCACATTTTTCATACAGGTTGAAGATATTAAAACAAATTCACAAAAGTAAAAATATAACCTGGAATATAACCCATATGAATTTAGAAAACATATCAAGAACAGTCGTGAAGCATGAAACATGTATGACAGACCTGATGAGTGTGAGATAACATCATACGTGAAGAAAGCAAAAGGCCATTTAAAAAGTCTATAAAGAAAGAAAATAACAAAGTGGATGTTAGAAAAAACTCTGAAACTGCCTGAAATCAGGCAGCTAAAGCAAGTGGGGGAAATGATGAAGAAACATGAGCTGAACAGAAAATTTCAAAAGGCACCTCTAGAAGGCAAAATAAAGGACTGTAAGGAAGTGTGGAAAGGCCTAGTTAGAAAGCCAAAGAGAAGCATGCGGTCAGCAGATCTCAAGCTGAAAGAACAGAAGAAGAAAAAGTAGAAGAAGGAAAAGCCAAGCTTCAAGTTTCAGCGTTGAAGGAGTCTGTGGACAAACGTTGAATCATGCAAGAAGCAACCAAGAAGATGGAAGGAATGTACCAAAAAGAACAGGTCAACACACAGCCATTTCAATAAACAGCACCTGATCAAAACCCAATGGTACAATAAAAGAAGCCTAAGCTGCACTGAAAGCATTTGTCAAAAGCAAGTTTCCGAGAACTGACAGGATGCCACTTGAAAGGTTTCAACAAACGGACAAAGCACTGGATGCAGGTACTTGTTGATGCCAAAAATTAGAACTCAGCTACTCAGCTGACTGACTGGAAGAGATGTACATCTGTGTCCATTCCAAAGAAATGACCCAGAACACTGTGTGAATTATAGAACAATATTACTAATATGACATCAAGTAAACTAATGCTGAAGATAATTCAATAATAATTGCAGAGTTACATCGACGGGAAGCTGCCAGAAACTCAACTTGGGCTGAGAAGAGAACGTGAGCCAAGGGATCTCATTGCTGACATCACACGGATCTTGGCTGAAAGCAGAGAACGTCAGAAAGATGTTTACTTGTGTTCTATTGACTATGAAAAGGCATTTGACGGTATGGATCATAAGCTATGGAAAACATTGAAAATCATGGGAATTCCAGAGTACTTTATGTGCTAATGCGGAACCTGTGCATGGATCAATAGACGGTCATTCAAGCAGAACAAGAGAATCCTGGATGGTTTAAAATCAAGATGGGTGTGCGTTATGGTTGAATCCTTTCAGCAGGCTAGTTCAATCTGTAAGCTGAGCAGGTAATCCAAGAACTGGACTATAAGGAGAACATTGCATCAAGGCTTCTTAATAGTCTTCGATATGCGGATGACACAACCTTGCTTGCTGAATGTAAGAAAGACTTGAAGCATGGATTGAAAAAGGCCAAGAACTGTCCCCTTCAATCAAGATTGCAACTCAACGTAAAGGAAACCCAAATCTTCACAGCTGGACTGATGGGAAACATCCTGATAAACAGAGAGAAAATCGGAGTTGCCATTCTCATCTTGCTTGGGTCTACAATCAATGCTCATGAAATAGCATTCAAGAAATCAAGTGACATATTGCCCTGGGCAAATCTGTGGCACAAGGCTCTTTGAAGTGTTGAAGAGCAAGGATGTCACTTTGAGGACTAAAAGTGTGCCTGACCCGAGCCAGGATATCTTCCATGACCTCATGTGCATGTGACAGTTGGACATGGAATAAGGAAGATAGAAGAATGGATGCGTTTGGATTATGGTGCGGGCAAAGGATAGTGAAAGTGCTGTGGAGCTTCAAAACAATTAACGAATCTGTTTGGGAAGAAGTACATCCAGATGCTCCCAAGAATGTATGAGTGTGTTTTACACAATTGATGTATGTATGGATTGTGATAAGAGTTGTATGAGCCCCAATAAAATTACTTTAAAAAAGAAACAAAAGAAAAGAAAAAAGAGGTATGGTTGGCCAGACTTCATCTCAGGCGCATTGCCCAGAACAGTGCACCCAGCAGTCACAATGGGCAGTAGGGTGCAGGAGCGGGGCAGTGCTTCCTTCTGGGGACGGCGGAGCACTAGGAGGCAGAACCAACTCGACAGCACCTCACAGCATCTGTTTTTCAAAGCTATCAAGAGTTGTTCTTGCTTGGGTGGTGTTTCTGGAGAAAGGAGAGGTGAGTATCTGAACACTGTCCACCATCCTTAAGTGAAAGTTCATATAGTACTTTCTATCTTTTTTGTTCTTTTTAAGATTTATTTTGGTGTATTATTAAATGGGGGTTCATACATATATCATAACAGTCTGTAGTTCAATCGTGTCAAGCAGTATTATACAATTGTTACCACGATCTGTTTCCAAATATTCTTTCTTCATGGACTCCTTGACATCATCTCCCTTTTTATTATTATTTTTTTTAACATTTTATTGGGGGCTCATACAACTCTTATCACAACCCATACATGCATCCATTGTGTCAAGCACATATGTACATTCGTTGCCATCATCATTCTCAAAACATTTGCTTTCTACTTGAGCCCTTGGTATCAACTCTTCATTTTTCCTCCTCCTTCCCTACTCTCCCCTGCTTCATGAACCCTTGATAATTTATAAATTATTATTTTGTCATATCTTACACTGTCTGGTATCTCCCTTCACCCACTTTTCTGTTGTCCGTCTCCAGGGAGGAGGTTATATGTATGTAGATTCTTGTAATCGGTTCCCCCTTTCCACCCCACCCTCCCAGTATCGCCACTCTCACCATTGGTCCTGAAGGGATCATCTGCCCTGGATTCCCTGTGCTTCCAGTTCCTATCTGTACCAGTGTACATCCTCTGTTCTAGCCGGATTGGTAAGGTAGAATTGGGATCATGATAGTGGGGAGGAGGAAACATTTAAGAACTAAAAGAAAGTTGTATGTTTCATCATTGCTACATTGCACCCTGACTGGCCCGTCTCCTCCCTGAGACCCTCCCGTAAAGGGCTGTCCAGTTGCCTACAGATGGGCTTTGGGTCTCCACTCTGCACTCACCATCATTCACAACGATATGAATTTTTGTTCTTTGATGTCTGATACCTGATCCCTTCGACACCTCGTGATCACACAGGGGGGGGGGGCTTCTTCCATGTGGGCTTTGCTGCTTCTCAGCTAGATGGCTGCTTGTTTATCTTCAAGCCTTTAAGAACCCCCAGATGCTATATCTTTTGATAGCCGGGCACCATCAGCTTTCTTCACCACATTTGCTTATGTACCTGCTTTGTCTTCAGTGGACATCATCTCCCTTTTACCCGGCCCTCACCACCACCACTGTACTCCCACCACCAAAAACATTTATTCCACTTGCTGTCCCATTAGGTTCATCAATCTTGGGTTTCATATATCTAAAAATAGAAAGACAAATAATACAACTTCAAGAGGGTGACCCCCAATGACATAACACCTTGAAGATACACTCATACAGTCTACCCTTTAATATAATTCATGTGGTGGTGACCCCCACAACCATAAAATTATTTTCATTGCTACTTCATCACTGTCATTTTGCTGCTGTTATGAATCGGGTGATCCCTGTGAAAGGGCTGTTTGACTTGCAGAGGGGTTGAGACCCACAGGTTGAGAACCGCTATTCTAATATGAACAACCAAATCAAAAATACAGAAAATATGGAAACCAGATCAGGCCCAGGATGCACCAGAGGGGGATCAATTGACAACATTTTAACTATTCAAGCCAGGTTTATCCCTTTGATTTTCTATACTCCTAGGTTTATCCCTTTGATCTGCTATAGTCCTTTCTCCAATGCACTCTGCTTAATAACCATTTTCCTCCCATCCCTCAATTATGGATAAGTAACACAAAGCATCAGGGAATTCCAATTTGAAATAACTCCTTATATCAACAAACTTGATAAACTTTGCAGTGCTTTAACTTTTGTTTTTCCACAATCTGTCATAAATTAGATGGATTTATGTTACTTTGTTTTGTCTTAAATCAGTGGATTTAGTTACTTTGTTTTGTCTCATTACTCCCAGCATTCATTTTCTAATTCTATTGGGCTAATGGTTCTCAACCTTCCTAATGCCATGACCCTTTCATACAGTTCCTCATGTTGTGGTTACCCCCAACCATAGAATTATGTTCATTGCTACTCCGTAACTGTAATTTTTGCTACTGTTATGGATCGTGATGCATTTTCATTATTACAAATTGAACATAAAGCATAGTGATTAATCACAAAATATGTAATTATATATTATGAAATATTTCTTTCTAATGACAAATAAATGGAATTTTCCTTTGAAGCATGGTGTTGCATGGGTAACAGTCTTCACGTAGGGGGTTCCTATGTGGGCGTATCTGAATGTGGGCAGACCCGCCTGGAGACAGATAGAGGAGCGGTGTCTCGGTTCCTAAGACCATGGGAAATATGTGTTTTCTGATAATCTTAGGTGACCCCTGTGAAAGGGTCATTCGACCCCCCCAAAGGGGTCACGACCCACACGTTGAGAACCCCTGGGCTAAGGAGAAGAATATAGAGGGGAAGAGAAAAGATGGGGAAAAATAGAGACGGTTTGTGATTCTTCATAAGTGACAAACTCTTTTTACTTTTCCTATTTTTAGTGAAGATACTGCTGTCAGCCTCTCTTACGATGGTTTTCAGAAAATCACGTCAGACTTGGCTGCACTGTAAGGAGACCCTCCCTTGGAAAGCTTGGTATTTCAAGAGCTCACTTTGAAACTGGATATTCCGATCAAAGCTGAAGAGCTGGATGCCAGCATGGCGGAGGAAGGACAAAAGGGTAAAAAATGCTGGAGGTTGTGCTGTGCCAGGACTGAAGAAGCCCCAGCTCTGGAATGCCCCCTCCCAATAACGCTGCTGTCAACAGGGTGCCCTGAGCTGCTATCAAGTCAACCCTCACCTCTTGGCCCCTCCACACACGGTAGACCCCAGTGCCACCTGGTCCTGGCTCTTCTTCATGATCAGTTAAAAACAGGGCCATTGTGACCAATAGAGTTTTCAAAAGCACACCACTAGGCTTTTCTTCCACCTTTGTCTTAGTCTGAAGGCTGCTAAAAAATTGTCAGCTTCACAGCAACACACACATCGCTCCTGACAGGTTGTCACTGTGCATGACGTAGAGAGGCCAGAAACGGAACCTGGAAAGAGAGAATTCTACCACCGACTCATCCATGTCGTCTCCCTTTGAGACTTCAACTGTCCGTATTCCTTGGAGTTGTAGCACTGTTTGTAAATCAGCCGGTAAATATAACATACCTCGATCAATCACTCGATATCAAATATACATCCCACATTCCTCAGCACTCTTCTAGTTTAAAGCAATAGAAGTCTAACTCAACCTCTCTTAAAGAAATTGTTGGTTCAGAGAATTGAGAAGCCCTGATATGATTGACTTCAGAGTTGAAATCCCATCATCAGTATCTGTGTTACTATCTATCTGTCCACCCACCCACTCATCCATCCATCCCTAATGCATCCCTCCACCCATGCATCTATCACTCTGTCTCTCTGTCTGTCACTCTGTCATCTGTCACTCTGTCACTCTGTCTGTCTACCTGCCTGCCTCTTGGGTCTGCTTTCTTTTATGTTGATGTCATTCCAAGACACCATCTATTGGTGTGGTAAAAAGATGAGTCCCACCTGTTCTGGGCCTGTATCCCCTTTGCGGGAACTCCCTCTGAAGTGTCCATCTGTCTGGCTTGCCTGGCCACATGTCCACCTTGTGGAGGGGATGGCACTGTAGACGCTCAATAGACGGATCCACCAGAATCACACCAAAGGCAAGGACAGCATTCTAAAAGGAAGGAATAAGTGGGTCTGAGCAAACTGGGAAAAGATACCCACTGAGCAGGTCTTCATTCTCCTGTCCTGAGAGTAGCCATTGCTGCGATCTGTGCCTGAGATCGTGACGCTGGCATGAAAAAGAGAGACCGAAGAACCGATGACTTTGAAGTGTGATTTTGGTCCAGAGTTTTAAATACACCAAAACAATGACCAAGTCGATCTTAGGAGAAATGAAACTGGAATATTCCTTAGAAGAAAGAAGCGGAAAACCTCTGCTGGCTGACTGTGGACTTCAAGAAAGACTCATCAGGAGTTCAAGCAGAAAGAAGAAGTTTTGAAACTGAACGTGGTAGCAGTTGTGTAATACTGCTTGATGCGACTGAACGGCGGAATGTTAGGCTGTCTGGAAGAACTCCCAATTTAAAAAAAAATTTTTTTAAGGAAAAATCCATCGCTGGATAAGAACATCGTGTCTGGTCACGTGGAGGGTCAATGGGAACAAGGGAACTCTCACCAACGTGGGTTGACACAACAGTCACACCAATGGTAGTCAGGCATGATGACAGTCAGGAAGGTGGCGCAGAGCCGACTTGGCAGCAAGCACAACGGGATTGTGCATACACAAACCCCCCAGGGAGTGCGGGTGCTGCAGTACGCGCAAGCCAAGCGCCCAGCGCATGCGCACACACTCCCCAGCAAAAGTACTCAAGGGAAAATACACTTGAAACAGGACCGGGTAAGCATTTTCACAGAGTCCTAAATCAAGGGTGACTTTATTGGTTATAAGTGAATTCTGTGTGGGGGTGTGTACGTGTGTGTACGTGTGCGCGCACGTGTGTGATGCCTCTGGGTACTCTGTCTCGAGCTGGCAGAAGAGATGGTAGTGTGTTTGGGTACACTCTAGATCCAGGACCACGTTTGCACACACTGAACTCTTCCTGCTGCTTTGGACACAGAAGCAGGGGTTCCGGGGAAGTGGTGTCCTACAGATGGAGTCTCTAACGGGAGGAAGTCGTCCCCGTTTTTGATCTACAGCGTGAGGAGTGCAGGTCAGAAGGGGAAAAGGGAGGTCATTCAAACAAAGATGCCCAAGAGGCCTGCAAACGTGTCTCATTTTGTGAGCATTACGCATTCAGGGGAGGGGCCATGTGTTGGAATTTGATTTATGCACCAGGCAACCCAATGAAACTTTTTTTTAAGGAAATGTGGTCATTACCTTTGAAGGGGAACGAAATGCAAGGAACCAGCTTTTCAATCATCCAAAAACGAACTGTCCGGTGCGAGGTCTTCAAATCCTTTCTCTGGTTGACTGTTTTTGCACAATGACATAACTGAGCACAGAGTTTCAAAATATCAGCCTAGGTGGGGAGTTGCGGGCAGAGGATTTAAGTCTGCCCTCACGTGCCCGATGCTGCCATTGCTGCAAATTCTTACTACATCTCCCAGGAGCTGCCGGAAAATAACAACTCACTGCGACTGAGTCCATTTCCACGCATACCTACCCCCGATAGGGTTGCCAAGGCTGACATTTTGTATAGGAGCAGATAGCCTCCTCTTTTTCCTGAGGAGTGACTGGTAGGCTTGAACTGATGACCTTGTAGCAAGCCATCAAATGCTTACCTGGCAGCTTCACCAGGCTTCCCCACCCTTATAAAGAAGGGGGGATGGGGGCAGGAGAAGGGGTAGTGATATTTGGAGGAATTGATTCTTCCAGAAAAGAAGAAAAAAGGACTCATTTTCTCTGATGGCCATCAATTCCTGAAGGCTTTTGACATGACCTAAGTTAGAGTAAGGGATCTGGTGGTGTAGAGAGCCCTCGTGGTGTAGTCGTTACTCATGGTTACTCTGCATGGTTGGCAGTTCGAAACAGCCAGCATCTCCAAGGGAGACAGACTGGGCTTTCTACTCCTGTAAACAGTTACAGTCTCAGAAACGCACAATGAGTCAGCCTGGACTCGATAACAGTGAGTTTAGTCTGAGTTTTGGAAACTGGGTAAGAGGTCAGTCTCATGGGGAAAAAAATGCACCAGCTATTTCTATGCTGCCTCTTAAAACCATACTTAACTGAGAATGAATATATTCTTTAACGTGTTCTTGCAACACAGGAGGAAAACGTGCCCTGTACCTCCTCTATAACCCATCTCGACATGCCCACCAGCCCCTGACCTCTGTTAACAGTTTGCTGAATCATTTCCAGAGCCTACTTTGCAGGCAGTTGTACCTAGACCTGATACACAGATACACACAGAGACACAGGCAGGCTATGTTGTTAGTTATGGTGTGGTCTGTCCCGCCCACCATCCCGGTGTGTGTATAGCAGAACTGCCCGTGGGCTTGTCACTGCTGCGACCTTTGAGAAGCAGGTTGCCAGGCCTGCTGCACACCTGCTTTCCAGTCAGTAAACGCCAAGGTCCGTGCACCACCCAGGAACTCCATTCAGTACAATAACTAAACCACAACTCAACAGCTGTCAAGTTGATTTGGACCCAGAGCCGCCAGCCTGTTATAGCCCTGTGGCAACGCTCCAGGCTAGAGCACAGCGGCCCCACCAGCTTTCTTCCGAGTCTTCCGGCAGCAGACTGCATCCGGAATTGGTGGATTCAAACCACCAAACTGTCTGTCAGCAGCTGACTGCTTTAGCCACTGAGCCACTGGGTCTCAGGTCTCCTTAAACAATCATGGATTGGAAATGACGCCTCTTTCTGTATGTGTGATGTAGGTGCGAAGAGTCCTGCTGGACAGAAAGCTAGAAGTACAAGTGATGGTCCAAACAACATGGACAGTCTTCCTTTTGATAGGTACTGCCAAATTAACCTCCAAAAAGTACATCATGTTAGATTCCCCCAACACAGAATGCAATAGCATTGTCTTTTTCATGTTCAGCAATCCAACAGGGGTGGGGGATAAGGAGGAGCCACCATCTATTACTATTGCTTTGCTCTTGTTCACTATTTACCAATGACTGTAAGGTCTTGTCTAGGTTATTTAAAAATCTGTGACTTTCCTATTTATAGGTTTGTCATCCTCCTATTGTTTTTCCCTTTTTTATTGCATGTACCCTTTACATATTCTGAGAAGTACAGCTCGTCTATCTTGTCATGTACAAATATTTTCTCCCAGAGTTTTTGAATTGCTTGAGCTTCGTAATGTAGCTTAAATACGTTGTCTTTTATGATTTATGTTCTGGGTCTCTTGCTTAAAAAGACTTTACTCATCTGAAATTATTGAAAAATATGTTTTTGCTTTTCTACCACATTTGTAGTTTTCTGCCTTAGAATCAGCAGCTTAATCCATATATAAAAGAGGTTTTGATGTTATTGTGAGATGGAAGCCTTTTCCAACATGATTTACTGAGGGTGTCATCTCTTCATAATGTGATGCGCTCCTTTGTTGTGCACGAAAATCTTCTGAACTCATACGTGGAACTGTTTACAGACTGTGCCAGGCTTTGACCAGTTTCTTTATTCCTATGTTAAGAACACACAGTTTCAGTTACCACCATTTTAAAGGATATGTTGATATTCAAATAGGAAGTCTGATAGTGCTGTTAACTCATTTTGAAGGTTTTTTACAATATTTTGCATTTTCTATTCTTTAGAACTTGCAATTCAGCTTGTCAAGTTTCAGAAAATGATCCTGTTGAAAACGTTCTTGTGGTTCTATTGAATTAGTGGATGATTCAGAAGCTGGGTGACACAAGCAATTTACATACACTACTAACCTAACTACTAACAACTAGCACATATAAAGGGCCCAGGTGGAACAGCAGTTACATGTTGGGCTGCTAAGCGCAAGTTCGGCAGTTCAAAACAACCAGCCTCTAGGTGGGAGAAAAATGAGGTTCTCTATTCCTATAAAGAGATACAGTCTCAAAAACCCACAGGGGCAGTTCCATCCTGTCCTAGAGTATCTCTATGAGTCAGAATTGGCTCTTTGGAAGTAGGTTTGGTTTGGTTTGGTTTGGTTTGGTTTGGTTTACTCACCTAAAAGTTGATGGCTTGAGCCCACCCAATGGCACCATAAAACACAGTTGATGATCTGCCTCTATCAAGATTACAACCAAGAAAGTCCTATGGAGAAGTTGTAAGCTGTAAGGCATGGGTTGCCATAGGCTGGGACCAGCTCACAGCAGCTAGCACAACAACGATTAGAGCAGAACTGACACCTCCGGTCTGGAGTCTTCCCATCCAATAGCTTTCTTCTGTCCTTCAGTAAAATGTCATGGTACATAGGTGTAATTGTCTATTAGAGATACACAGGTATGTGATAAAATTTTGTATTATTAATCCCTATATCAGTTACAGGCTGGAACAACGTGTCAATGAATTTTAACAGCCAAGTTTCAGCGACTAAATCGGCCAAAAAGTTTAAGGAAAAGTAAAGTACTTGGAAAAACTTCTTGAGTGCATTCTCAACTACAGTTTCTTTTTCCCATGTTCTTCAGAAAAGCCACACAAAAGTTTCTTTACCATCAAGTGGTAGGGCAGGATTGGCATTCCCTGTTGCCATGTGCTGCTGCTTCCCAGGGATGAAATACACGGCTAATTATATCCTTCTCCCACCCGTCCACCCTTTGTTTGCCCCCTCTGCTTTCCAAGGAGCCCTGGTGGCCCAGTGGTTATGCATTGGACTGCTAACTGCCCAGTCAGCATTTGAAACCACCAGCCCCTCTGAAGGATAAAGATGAAGCTTTCTACTCCCCTAAAGATTCACAGTCTCAGAATGCTTCCAGTAGATTTTTGACATTTGTTATATTAGTATTCTATTAATACCCATGTAAGTATTATACTAAATTTATATTAGCTTGAAATGTATGCCAGATTATGCCTGTGTGTAGACCACACATTTTTAATTAAATTTATAACTATTGTTTATAAAATTTAAAGCATAACTCTATATGTACATACATGCTATACAGATAAAAATAACTTGATTCAATTCATTGCAATGGTCAGCTTATTAGGATTCCCTGGCTTCAGGACATTGTTAGGGAATATGGAATTCTCCTGAGTTGTTTATCAGGATGTACACAAGAGACAACTCTTGTGTTCGTGTCAGGTCAAAGAACATTGCTGCCCTTCCTGGCTTGAGGTTCTGGATCAGCAGAAGTGGATCTACAAGACAGCTCCCTCCAAATGGATCATAGACCATTTTCTATTAATAATCCATCTGCCAACAAGTCAAACCTTTTTACTTTAATGTCATAAACATTATTGACTGTAGAACTTAGACAATAACTCTGAACATACACCCATACCGTTAAAAAGTACAAAAAGAAAAGAAAAAGACGTTCCGTTTTGGAAACCCATGGAGTCAGATCTTCTCTCTCCCAGTGGGTCGCTGTGAGTCACAATTGACTTGACGAAGTGTGTTTGGCTTTGGTTTTGCTTTTCATGCCGGGCACCTAAGTCAACCCTGTGGTTAGCCAAAGCAACCATGTTCACATCCCACCACCTGACCCTGCGTTTGCTTGCGTGTTTAATTTGCTCTTTGTACTCATCGCTTGAAAGTCTGCATGGTGCGGTAAAACAGGAGAGGGGGGCAGGGGAGGGGCTTCAAGAAGTCTGCGGGGAAAATGGAATGAAAAGATAATGGAATTTTTCAACCAGCTTTTTCAAGGCCCCTCAGACGTCTAAGTCATCCTTTTCTTCACTAAAATCTTTCTTCTGCGTGGACCCAGCAGCCAGGGTCACCTGGAACGAGCACGCTGAAACAATCTGGGGTGGCGGCACACTCATAAGGTGTCTTCCTTTCAGCACTTGCATTGGCAAAGGTATCACACCATACGCACTTGAATCGTTCCATCAGTTTCGAAGGCTTGTGTAATCATCACCAGAGTTTCAGGCCATTTTCTTCTCAGACTCCTTGTCGTCAGCCTCCGCTTGCCCCGTCCCCCGCTGCCATGCCCCTGGGCAAGAGTCAATCCAGTTACTGTCTCTGTAGATCTACTGATCATGAATTTCATATACAGAAAACCGTACGAGACACAGGACGCAAGCAAACAAAAGATAACCCAACAACAATGATTGGACAAGACACAGAAAACCCTCAATCAAAATGTTAAAACAGAAAATGTTAACAACTGAAGACAAGTTAGAAAAGGGCAATAGGGAGATCACATGATAAGGCATTTCATTTTAACCTAACTACATCTGCCGTTTTCAGCTTTCCAAAGTTCTCTGACAGGAAAGCAAACAAATAGAATCCTTAGCGAACACACACTTCATAAACTTGAGCCTTTCTATCCAGGAATTTGGTCTGCTTCTGTTGATTCTGGTTTTCTTTTGTTCTTTCAATAAAATTTTATGGGATGATGTAGTTGTTGTTAGTTGAAATCCTGTCAGCTTCCGGCCCCTGTTGACCCCATGAACAATGAAAAACTACTCTTGTCTATCCTGTCCCGTCCCAAGACAGGTGGTTCTCATCAGCTGACTTTCAGAGGATCACCAGGCCTTCCTTCCTAGTCTAGAAGTTCTGCTGAAACGTGTTCCACATCCTAGCAGCACAGGTTTCCACAGATATGTGTTGGCTGCATGTGAGGTCAATTGGCTCAGAACGAAACTCATATCTCCCTTGTAAACTCAAAAACCAAACTCACGGCCTTCAAATCGGTGCCGACTCGTAGCGACCCTATAGGACAGGGTACACCTGCTGCCCCCATGGGTTTCCAAGACTGTAACTCTTTATGGAAGTAGAAAGCCCTGCCTTTTCTCTGGAAGCAGCTGGTAGTTTTGAACTACTGACTTTTCAGTGAGTAGCCCAGGTATAACCACTAAACCACCTGGCTCCTTGGCCTCCTGCATAGGAGCTGAGAAGTCTGCCACTGAGCCCCCATATAGTACAAGAGAGCTACTACCATTGAGTTGATTCAAACTCACAACCTTATACAGGGTTTCTGATAATGAAACTTTACAGGGGCAGAGAGCCTCATCTTTGCATGTAGAGTGTCTGGTGTGTTTGAACCGTGCACTTTGTGAGTAGCAGCCCAATGCTTCGGACACCTGGTGGCATGGCGGTTACTCAATTGGGTTCCAAACCATTGGCTGCTCCGTGAGAGAAAGACCTGGCTTTCTACTTCCATGACGGAAATTGGTATGTTTGAAACTGACTATATTACATATATCTGTAAATATTCTAGCAAATAAAATATCCAAAAGGTTTGTGTCCTTGAAAAAAAAAAGAGTTAGTTTTGGAAACCCACAGGGGCAGTTCTACCCTGTCTTCTACCCTGTCCTTTGGGGTCACCGTGAGTTGGCATGGACACAATGGCAGTGAGTTTGGTTTGGTTTGAAGCCCATATCTTAGAGGGGACACTAATTGCTAGAGAAAAACTGTGAAAGGGGACTGTCTTTCAGACTCAGAGTTCCCCCACCCCACCCCACCCCACCCCAGCCCAGCCCAGCCCAGCCCAGCCCAGCCGGGGCTCCCTGCTAGCTGTCTCCTCCAGGGTCTAGCGTGGTCTATGCAGATGCAGGCTCTCTCCCAGAGTCAAATCCCCACCTTCCCACCCTTTTTGGCAGGCTTCGTGTCCTGCAAGAGGCAAAGGACAGGAAGGCCTCCCCGTCTTTCCATCGTGAGGACAGAGCATTTTATGGTGGGGATTTGATGTGTTTTGTTTCGTTTGTCCATGAGGTTGTAGAAAGAGGGAACAAGGGGTGGGGGCCTCTTTCGAGGGTCAAAATCGTCGTAAAAGTTGCGTGTTTGTGGCACGCAGCATTTCTCGTGTTTACATGTTGCTTCCCCACAATTTTGCTTGACTCAGATGTCAGAAACGGCCCAAGTCTGGGAGCAGAGGTGCTGGGGGGGGCGGGGGGGGCGGTGCGGCGGGTTTAGTGATCATCCTGATTTAGAGAACACTCATACTGTGAGGCATAAATGACGAAGTACCCACACACGCTGGTAGCTGGAAAGTGATTTGAACTGCACAGTTCTACTTCTGGGCCTTCCCTGACACCCCTCCCCCCTCTAACTTCGCTTTTCTTGTGCAAATGACCAAGGGTAAGGAAGCAACAGAAGCAGAAGCCTCCAGACCTGCTGCACAATGGCAACGAGATTGGAGAGAGCTTCCTTGCTCACCACCAAGTAAGAAAAAGCCACAAAAGAGCAGTTAAAAGGGCGGAATGTTTATTGATATTCATTGGTGAAGGCTCATCAATGAATCGCTGAATTTTGAATATATATATATATATATATATATTCAAAATATATATATATATATATATTCAAAATATATATATATTATTCGATGTAAGCAAGAGGCCCCAGTGGTGTAGTTGCTTACTTGGTGGGCTGCTAACCACAAGATCAGCAGTTCAAATCCACCTGCTACTCCAAGAGAGAAAGATGTGGCTTTCCATTCCCATAAAGAGCGACAGTCTCAGAAACACACATGAGCATGTATACCCTGCACTACAGGCTCACTATGAGCCAGAATCAACTCCAGGGCAGTGAGTGAGAGGCTTGAGCAAGAAAGAATGAGAATTTAAATTTTAAAAAATACAATGCCCAGGAGAAGAACCCCTGCGACAGATTTTTCGCCTTTGAATAATTCAGAACGTGGAAGCTATTCAGAGTTGAATTCCACCAGAGGCAAAGAAATAAATGTTTCTATCACTACAAAAGTTTCTGAAAGAATCAACTGACAAAATACTAACCACCTTCACTCAAAGGGGAGTCTCCCACTCAGGTTTATTGAAGGAAAATCGTTGTTACTTAAGGGCAGACTGTGTTTGATTCTGATTGCAGGCTATGTGGTCCTTGGCTTCGTGTTCTGTTTCTTGTTTGAAGAATTGAAGAGATTCAGCAAGGCTTGAGGAAAAGAGACGGCCCTCTTACATCTGCATCATTCTCAGGACATAAACTGGCAAACATCTTAAACAAGCAAGTCCTTTCTTTCCCTCGGCCTCTTTTGTATTGCATATAGTTTGTGTTATGATAAATATATATGCACTGACCCAAACCAATCACTTCATAGGCATGAGAAAGCTGCACAATCAATACACAAAACCAAAGATGAATTGGTGTATTTGAATTACGGTGTTGGCAAAAATGCTGAAAGTACCATGGACTGCCAGAAGAGCAAACAAATCTGTCTTGGAAGAAGTACAGCCAGAATGTTCCTTGGAAGTGAGGATGGTGAGACTTGTCTCAGGTACTTTGGACATGTGACCAGGAGAGACCAGTCCCTGGAAAAGGACATCATGCTTGGTAAAATAGAGGGGCAGCAAAGCAGTAGAAGGCAAGAGAGGAGAAGGTAAGTTTCAGTTTGCTGGCATGGGACTTAACATAAGTGACTCCATCTTGGGCCTAGTAAAATTGGGTTAATAAATATGTAGGAGGGGATGCCCCCCACCAAAAAAGAATTATTTTTTCAAAGCTATGTATGTAATTTTTTTTTTACAAAACAACCTTATCACCTTCAAAGTACTCTCCATTACACTTAATACATTTGTCAAATCTGTGATTTCATTCTTGGAAACATTTTTCAAATTCAGTTGTTTGGATGGCTGACCGCACCTCCTTAGTTTTTTTTTTTCTTCCCCTCTTCTATGTCATCAAATCACTGTCCTTTCATGTTCCTCTTCATTCAGGGAAACAAAAAGAAGTCACGAGGAATGAGATCAGGTGAGTAAGGTGCATGGGGCAAGAGAAGCATGCTGTTTTTTGCCAAAAACTGGCACACTGAGATGGCTGCGTGAGCAGGTGCATTGTCGTGGTGGCAAAACCAGTCCTCCCTCTGCTACCAATCAGGCCTGTTTTGTCACGCACTGTTACACATCTTTTCAGAACCTCTACATCAGTGGTTCTCAACCTGTGGGTTGCAACCCCTTTGGGGGTCAAGCGACCCTTTAACAGAGGTCGCCCTATTCATAACAGCAGCAAAATTACAGTAATAAAGTAGCAATTAAAATAATGTTAAGGTGGGGGGGGGGGGTCACCACAACATGAGGAACTGTATTAAAGGGTCACAGCATTAAGAAGGTTGGGAACCACTGCTCTAAATAGAAAGCTTGATTAACTGTCTGACCTGGTGGAAGGAACTCCAAATGCACTATGAGTCGACATTTTCATCCATTTGGGAAGCTGACAGATGTCCAGAATCAGGTTTGTCATCAATTGACATTTCACCATCTTTGAAATGAGAAAACCACAAGTACACTTGAGTTTTTCCCATAATGCTGTCCTTGGAGGTGTCAACATCATAACAATTCGGGCAATTTTTCCTGAGCAGGAAAACAAAAGTTACAGCCTCACACCGTTCTCTTAAATCAGCCATACAAAAAGCAAGGTTTGAGAGAAACTGCTTTTATGAAAAAATTCACTGTGACCATGACCATAGAGAACCTTCCCAGGCAATGCCACTGGGTGCACTAACTCAGAAGGAGTTGTTTGATGCTTGCCTAGCAGGAAACACTGGAGTGTTTTCCAGTTCTTTTGAGGGGTACCCCTGGTGTGTGTGTGTGTGTAAAATTCATTTGAGAGGAACACTGGTGGTATAGTGGTTATAGGTTGGGCTGTAATCACCAAGGTCAGAAATTCAAATCCACTCAGCTGAGCTTCTCTGGAGAAGGACAGGGCTTTCTATTCCTGTCAACAGTTATAATCTTGGAAACTCATAGGGGCAGTTTATCCTGTCCCATAGATCTGCATTGACTAGATGATAGAGTGTGTATATACATATATTATATATATATTCACACTTTCATCTTCTTCTCACCTGTACTTTACAATGTATAAGAAAGTCAAGATGTCAGACAGGGCAAGATATGACAAAATAATAATTTATAAATTATCAAGGGTTCATGAGGGAGGGGAGAGCGGGGAGGGAGGGGGAAAAGGAGGAGCTGATGCCAGGAGAGCAAATGTTTTGAGAATGATGAGGGCAACGAATGTACAAATGTGCTTTACCCAACTGATGTATGTATGGATTGTGCTAAGAGTTGTATGCGCCCCTAATAAAACGATTAAAAAAGAAGAAATATAAAAAGAAAGTAAAAATGTGTTCCTACAAAATCATAGACCCTTAATTAAGTAAAAAAAAAATCCAGATGTGAAGCTATTTGGACAAATCCTCCATCTAGGTCAATACCTGTGTAAGGAAGATGTCTCCGTCCTGAAGAATTCTGTGCTCTTCCACCCACACCACATGGAAGACACCACACCAAACCCTCAAGGGATTCTAATTGTGCTCCCCTTGAATATGCTCTGGGGAACAAATGGTAATCTGAGGGCAAGACCAGGATTACAAGGAAAATTCGGGAAGGTTTCCTCACAAAGCAAGCCAAGACCAAGCGCCCCTCTCCCTTCCTGTCCCTGCCTTTTCAAGGGTTCCCGGGGGAGGTGTAGTGAACGACCCCAGGTCGCTCCCATTGGCTGAATTGCTATCACCTGGCCCAGGTGGGCTGTTCCAGGTGTAACGCCCATCCGAGCCCACAGGCGGGAAAATCCAGCTTTGTCCTTTGCTGGCTCTCCTGGGCATGCGTAAATCGACTTCCCAATTCCCTAGGCTAAGCTACCTAACAGGTTCATGAAGGAGGAGGAAACGGAATGGGGAGGGGAGGGAAGGGAAAAATGAGGAGCTGATACCAAGAGCTCAAGTAGAAAGCAAATGTTTTGAGAATGATGAGGGCAACAATGTACAAATGTGCTTGACATACATGGATGGATGGATTGTGATAGAGTTGGATGAGCCCCCAATAAAATGATTTTTTTACAAAGAAAACAATGGAAGCAATAGATGCTTAGCTAACCTCCAAGATACTATTATTATGTAAAGTTTCAACAGCATGCCTTAGAAAATGGCCTAATAAAGAAAATTAGCAATTCTCTCTGGTTCCTAAACTTACACATTCTTGACAAAAATGCACTCTCCCCCTTTAGCTAAGAAAAAGAAAAAGTCAAGAACACTCACTATAAATTCTATAGCCCTTTTTTTGTTCGGAACATTCTGGATGTTCCCCTACAAAGGGCACCCCTGTGACTAAGCTCCCATGGGCCTTGACCTCGGCCATCTCTTTCCCTGACCCCAGCAGCGTGCAGTCTGCTCTGGCCCAGAGGTAACCATCCTCTTTCTGTATTATGGTAGGGTTCTTTCAAACACCCCACTTCTTAGCTTTGCCCCAGTCCCCTTCCCATCGGAGTCTATGCCTGATTCAACTTAATAGCCCCAGACAGTAGGCGCTCAATAAATATTTGCCAAGAGATTCTCTGGAAGCCCTTCTGGAAGAGGCTGCATTTAGGTCTCTCACAGACTAAGGGCAGCTTAACAAAGCGGGGCAAGGTCACAGGGAGCTGCCAGAAGGCGGCTTTCAGGTTGAGTAATGACGGGCCGCTGTTAATTACTGACATGGGCCATTTAGCGGAAGAAAAATGCTCTCTTATGAATTTGGCTGAAACGGACACACTCCTGTCGGTGGCTAATGTCTAACAGAGCTCTTCTTTTCGGAACCGGAGGACGACAATAGCGCAGTGGAGGAGGCACAAGCAACTCCACTGCCCCCACAGCCCTGCGGTGGCCAGAGATAACATGCCCCCCCTCTTTCTTTCTCTCTCTCCCTCCCTCGCTTTTTCCCACATATAAAATAAAACAGAAAACCATCTTTGAGAGGTTAAAAGGGTCACTTAGATACCAAGCTGTTTATGACCAGGAGCCTCCTTCACAGCCTCTCCCTGCTAGGAACCAAGTCAGGTTTCCATTTGAATGGGGTGGGGGTGTTGCTCCAGCAAATCCCTTGTGGGATGGGAAGTCCTCGTCCTGGTAGTGGGGAAAGCGGATTCTGTCTAGAAGAAAGGGCTTGCTCCGCAGGCGCTCTCCCTGGGGTTTCAGCCTCCGGGCAGTCTAGGGTGGAAGTCCTTACATGCTCCTCAAATGCCCCTCTGCTTTCGACAGGCACACCCGCCGGCCGTGGCGCTGTGAGCATCAAGTGGGCCTATTTAAGCTGATCAGAGGAAACAGGCTGACAGCGAGCTGATTAGAAGCCTCTTACAGACCTGCTTTACACAGGGAAAGCAGTTCTTAGCTTTTTTTTTTTTTTTTTTTTGCTCCCATCAGCTTTGGAGAGAGAGAGCTGACAGGAGTCAGTAGTTAAAAAAAGGAAGATTGGGGTTGGGGTTGGGGCCTCAGGCTTGGGAGGAGGGCGGGAAGAGGGGAAACCAGGAGGGAGAGAGGGAGGGAAGCGGGGGAAGGAAAGCGTCCATCTTAAAACACGAAGAAAAACAATCTTCTTGCCAGACCTTTGCCAACCTTCCTGTTCCTGTCGGCTCTGCTTTCCAGAGGTCGTGTGAAGATAACAGGAAAGGAACATTGAAATGAAGGAGAGCGAGCCTTCCAGAGCCCAGCGCAAGCTGTCTCCTTGACCCAGGCTTACCCCGAGCCTGTCAAAAGCTAACCCGCTATCAGAACCCCATAAATGGGTGATGGCAATCGGAGTGGAATGTTTCCTTGAACAATAAAAGGGGACGGGAATCTGTTCAGGGAACCGGCAGAGCGGCCACCCTGGGTCTCTTTTACCTAAGCCCCAAAGGTGTCCTTTAGTCCCAGGGGATGAAGGTAGAGGTGACGCTCTTCATCTGGATGTTCTTGAGGAGGGAGGAGATCCATCTGAGAAATGTTATAAACATATTCATATTCACAGGGAGCATTTCCAAGGCTTCCTGCAGAAAAGGAGGTGAGTTGCGGACAATAACACAGCGGGGTGGAGAATCCAGGCACACTCTGAATTCAGGAGCGAGGTCCGTCCGGGACTTCCACACAGCTCCTATCAGCGACCAAGAACTCAGTGGTAAGGCCCGGCTTTCCAAACTGACAGCCACACAACTGACCTACCATAGAGTCAGTTGGAAGCGGTGGGACAGAGGCTGACAAGACTTCAAACTTGACCGTTTCTGAAATGCTCAGAATGAAACAGCAGTCTCTGGGCTGCTGCTTTTCAGAACAGTCGCAGTAGAGATTCCAGACCTTAAACCGAAAATAAAGTTTACAAATTAGCTCTGAATAAATATTATCTTTCCAGTTGCCCCGAGTGAAGCCAAATTAGACCCCCCAAAAAAGATGCAATTCAGTTCCTAGATACACAGGACCAGACCTGAGCAGGCCAAACTTGGCATAGTTCTGTCACTCGACCAAAATATCATGGTGATGTCATACTTCTCATCATTCCCCCACCCCAAAACCAACTACCCATCCTTCCTAAAAATAGCTGGGTACAGTTCAAAAGGGGGGGGGACTAAGGGGAGAGGCGGAAAGAGGGAGGGAGAGGGTAAAAAATATATAAAGAACAAATGTCTTTTCACTTTAAATCATCAAGCAATAAAAGTCAATCTTTTCCTTCCTGTTCACACCATCTCCCCAACTCTGTGTGTGTGTGTGTGTGTGTGTGTGTGCGCGTGCGCACATGCTTCCCCCAGAATCCCTGTGAAAACAGGACAAAAAGGAAAAGTCGTTTCCAAAATAATTCATGTCGTCTGACTTCTGAAAGAAGCCCTCTCCGTGTTTGTCGGTTCTTTTATTCTTTACCAGTGAATGTCCCCTGGGGAAGAAGAAATGCTGTCCTGGAGACCAGGGGGAAACAGAAGCCCAGTGGAACAAATGCATGAGCCCTCTGAACACTGACAAGCCTGAAAAACTGGTCCTTAGCACTGAGCCTCACCAGCAAGACTTTTATCACATGAGGTGTTGGCCCCACTCTGGACCTCGTGGATCAGTAGGTAGATACAGGTGCCTCCTTGGTTCAAATGGAACCAATGCTACAGCGTTAAGAATCACTGTCGGACTCTGAGGGAGCCCCGGAAGCATAGCGATTGTGCGTTGGGCTACTCACCGCAAAGCCAGCAGTTCCAAACCGCCAGCCACTGCCAGGGAGAAAGATGAGGCTTTCTGCTCCCTTGAAGTTACAGTTTCAGAAACCCATCGAGGCAGTTCTACCCTGCCCTATAGGGTCTCTGTGAGTCAGAATCCACTCGATGGGCAGTGAAGGAGGCCAGCTTCCCAGAGAGGATGCTCAGAGATCCCACTGCCCACACCTAGAAGCTGTGCCTTGTCCTAACTCTTACAGACACAGTGGCGCGCAGACATTCCTGATAGGTTAAGCATTTGGAAAGTGACCCTTAAACTAGCTCGGCACTCCTCTCACCCCTGCCCCTTGTTTCTCCTAAATTGCTATCGGTTGTCTTTGATCTCAGAGTGGCGCTCCCTATAAAAAGGAGGCAGAGGAACTGAGATAAAAAAATAATTTTAAAAAAACCTTGACTTTAGAATCCAGTCAAAAAGATGGGTTAAGAGAGCCCCTGCCAAGAGATGGAAGCTTTGGTTCAGTAAGTCTTCAGAAAAACAGAGAAAACAAGGGTGAATCAATTGTTTGGGCTAACTTTACCCTTTCGCTAGGAAGACTTCATTGATGGTTCAGTGAACTAAAAACCATAGGGCGGGGGAGTGGTCTCTGGCAAAGTCAACGCTGTGGATGTCTTTTTGTGGCATCTGAGCACAGTTATGCTTCTGCGTCTTCATAATTCCAGAAATAGCCCTATGCTCACCTCCGCTCTGTTAGCCAGACAAATCTGCATATTGCTTTCATTTTCCACCTTTGTTCAGAGAAATATGTGCATAGAAAAAAATGTTTGGGATGAGGGCACTGATCTCTAAATTCCTGAAGTGTGTATGTGTGTGTGTGTGTGTGTTTAAATTTTATTTCCAATTTATTGAATCAAATATCTTCCTTGTTTACTTTAAAAGTATTAAATCTCTGGGCCAAAAAAAGGCTGTGGGAGGGAAGGAAGGAGGAGGTGGCTTGTTCGTGGATATCTGTCTTAGGTTACAACCACTCCTAAGCCTTCACAGACAAAGTTGCCCTAAACAGCCTTGAAGAGCCTACGCACAAAGGGAGAGTGTATCGCCTCCCCTGGCAGATGTTTCTGTCTTAACTCCCCTCATTGTCAGTGGAGATACTGACGCAATATTCCCCCTCCAACACATACTTAGAGTAGAACTCACCTTCTACTTTGTCGACCTCAAAGGAACCCTGGCGGCAGAGAGCCTTACTCACTGGATCATCAGTTCAAATCCATCAGCCGCTACTCTGAAGAAAGACAGGGATTTCTACTCCCCCAGAGTTCAAGTCTTGGAAACCCACAGAGAGAGTTCTACTCTGTCCCAGAGCATCACTATGCGTCGCAATTGATTTGGGGTTTGGTTTGGTCAGCTTCATGTAAGCTCTCTCTTATGGCTTCAGATTTAATCTCCCCAGATATCTTGGGTGTTCACCCCATTTGGGTCTCCCCAAACACCTTCCAGATTCTATCCAGTTCTCCTAGGAGCTCCATGGAGGGGACTGAAGCTGGTAGTAATAAACACAAGAGCCTATCACACAGACAAGTGGCTTGGGAATCAGAGGAAGTCAAGTTCCCTGTGTCACGAGTTCACCGGGAAGACCCCCACGGGGAAAGCAGACCCTGTGCTGGGCTTGAAGACACGGATAGAGGTAGACTAGGGTAGAGGAGCCTGGCTTTATGTCAGGAAGTCTTCCAGGTTTGTCCCTCAAGAGCGCTGGGACAAGAACAACTATAGCCACCGTGAGGATGCCAGACATCCCTGGAGAGTGTCACCCATCCAGTGATCCGTCCAGGAAACCCTATGAAGCTGTTTTATTCTGTAACACATGGGGGTAGTGTGCATCAGGATTCACACTACAACAATAGGCTTGGCTTGGGAAGGGGGGGAGCAGATAAAGGGAGATAGGGGTGCCATGAAACAGATTCAAGCAATTATAAGACTCTTCTCCCTCGAGTTGGGTCTGTCGGAGACTCTTAGAAATAAAATTGAACGGGGAACGTGGCAGAAAGCCCAGTGAAGTCTGAATGCCAACTGAGGGGCTTAGAAATGAGCAGAAAGGCGATGGAGAGCTGCTCTTGATTTTTAAAGGCAAAGAATGGCGTTTCAGAGGTTTAAGCTGACAGCTGGGTGCAACATGGCTCAGATGGGAGGGGGGCACAAATTAGTACTCTGGATGGAAGATAAAAGGACTGCTGCCGAGATGTATTGATAAGGATATTGCCAAAGACAGAGTCAGAAAGTTTGCCAACATTATGCTAGATTAAATCTGTCTGTCCCTTGTGTTCAACCAAGTTGGCCGATGCAGATCTCTAAGAGAAAGTTCCACTGAACAGAGCTTATTCTCTAAGAAGCCAGGTTAGTTTGGGTTAGTTGCTGTGTGAGTCTGGGTTGACTAGAGAAGCAAATTCATAGTCACTCCTATGTGTATAGGAAAGAGCTTTATATACAAGAGCAGTTGAATATTGAGAAAACATCCCAGCCCAGTTCAGGTCAAGTCCATAAATCCGATATTAGCCCATAGGTTCGATATCAATATAAAGTCCTCTTCAAACTCACAGAACTCAAAGTCCTCTTCAAACTCAATGAGGTTGAACGCAGGAACATCGCAGGCCAGTGGATGGGTAGTCCTGTGGATCCAGTGGTGTTTGTAAGCATCTCTGCACTGGCAGGGGTCCATTGGCTTCTCCAGCTCCAGACCGCTGGTTCCATCAGCCTCTCTCCATGTGTCTTCTCCATAGGGATGTCTCCCAGGGAGTCAACTGCAATGACTCCCAGGGAGTAAGCAGAGAGAGTGTGTGTCTCCCGCCTCCAAGGAGGAATACAGGAGTTCCCCGAATCCTCAGGAGAAGGCCATGCCCACACAGAGGCCTCACTGGCTATGACCTGATTGACAGGCTAGACTCCACTCCTTCACTCTTAATCCTCTCAAATTGACAAATGATTCTGTAACTACCACAGTTGCTTTTCAGAATACAGTGTTCTCTTCCATATGCACACATGCGGATTTTGTGGCCATGTCTCCCACCCCTAGTCATTCCCTGCCAGAACTAGCTACACACAGTAGAACCCTAGAATGTTAACACTCCATACAGCCTCGGGAGTTACATAGTGTGTGTTGTGCACATGTGCACATTTTGCTGGAGGAAGGAAATACCATGATGGACAACAGAAACAGGTCAGCAAAGAAGCATCACCCTGGAAGCAGCACATCAGCTGGCCCCACATCTTTACCTTCCAAAGCAAACACATTGGTGTTAGGTCTACACTCTAATTCATAGCAATCCAACGGGGAAGAACAGAATGCCTAGGGTGTCCAAGGCTGTAGTCTTCGTGACAGAAATCCATCACATCACGTCATCCTTGGCAGAGTGGCTGGTGGATTCAAACTGTTGACCTTTGGGTTAATAGCCAAGTGCTTAACCACTGTGCCACTAGGGCTCCATCCCCTCTATTTTACAGAGGAGGAAACGGAAGCACAGAGTAATGCACCGGCATGCCAAGATCACACAGGCAGTTGAATGAACCAGATTAAATACACCAGCATAAGGAAACCTACCAGGGAATGTTTATGTATTATAGTCTGGAGCCCTGATGAGCTTACTCAAAGGCAGTGAGTTTTGAGGGGTTTTTGTGTGTGTGTGTGTATCTGAATATACATATATGGTATAAGCAGTCCCCTGATTATGAATGAGTTCTCTTCCTACCTCGGTCTTTAGGTTGAATTTGTACAGAAGGCCAAAGAGTTAGGTACCATTTGTATCTACTAGTTAGGTACAATTTGTTTCTAATAGTTAGTCAAATGTGTATCTTTAAAAAAACAAGCTCAGACTCATCGCTGCCATTGAGTGGATTCCGAGTCGTAGTATCCCGGTAAGCAGGCTAGAGTTGCTTCTGTGGGCTCCCGAGACTCTAACTTTCCCTGCTGAGGGGTTGATGGTTTTCAAACTGTGGACCTTGCAGTGAGTAGCCCACCACAACACTAAGGTTCCTCGATGTTTATCTTCATATATAGTAGATGTTTTTCATGCATTAAAAACATTTCAGTAACACTTCTAGCCTAAGGTATCTGATTATCAGACAACAGTAAGTGGTTGATAAGTGTCCCAAGGGGACACCCATTGTTATTATAAGATGCTGCCTGTACCTTGAATTGTAAGGTGCATATACTCATTGCATATACTCAAGTTGACGTTGACTGTCCTCCCCGGGTTTCTAAGACCATAACTCATTTTAAGCAGTTTTATTGACATTTAATCCACATATCACACAATTCAATAGTTCACCCATGACAAGAAGAGTTGTACAATCATTACCAACATCAATTTTAGAACATTTTCCACCCCCTCCCATGAGCAAATCACTTTTAAATTGAGTTGTGTAATCATCATCATCAGTTCTAGAGACTGCTTTCCCCACCCCCCACCAACATTGTTTGCTCCCTCAACCCCCTCACCCTTCCTATCTCCCACCCACCCCCACCCCTACATCCCCTACAGACCCTTACATCCATTCTGCTTTAACTCTTTATGGAAGGAGAAAGCCCTGTCTTTTCCCTGAGGGCAACTGGAGATTTTGAACTGCTGTTGCTGCAGTTTGTAGCTCAAGGAGTAACCCCGATGCCTCCAGGGGTCCTCCCTCTGGGGGTTGAGTCGCTGGGACCCTTGAAGAGTTAGGAAGAGTACAATCCAATTTGGCATCTAGAATCTAGGTTTCCAGGATGCACTGAGACAGGGGGAGTCCCGAGACTATTGCCCTGAGCTGCTCTTTCAATCTTGACTCAAAATGACCCCCCTTTGCCAATCACCTTTCAAAGGAAATCCCACCTTTAGCTCAAAAAGCAAAGAATGTCACCCATCTGCACAACACTCTTCTTAAAAATCATCGGTATGAACCCACAAGATGAGTCCTTCCGTGGGCCCTGGAACAAAGTGAAGGGGAGGCAAGACCTGGGTTGGGAAATCATGAAAACAGGTTGTGAAGACAGTGGCCCACATCACACACGCTGGGTAGAAAATGTTGACCACCGCCCCCACCCCCCTCCACCCAAAATATCATGAAAGACTAGACTAATGGGGTACCTAGAAGATGCAGATACCAAGGCTTCCCTGGGAGGAAATATTCATGATCTTTATCATTAAGCTCCCGGAGGAAATGCAAGGGTGGGGGTGGGGCATGCAGGGGTGGGGGGTGGGGGCAGGAAAAGACGGGCTTTTAAGGAGTCTCTCATTTGCTAGCACTCCAGGGCTGCCACCCGGTGTCAGGAACTACAAAGCATTCCACTCTCCAAATCAGCTTTCCCATCCTGGGATGTTTTCACTTAAAACAGGCCAGAATTGGTCACATTCGGCACCGGCACTGGGGTTAGTCCTAAGGAGTTAGGTCCTGTGGTTTCTTTCCAAGGTCTACCCTCCCAACTTCACCATTCACTGGATTCCTGTGGATTTGGCTTTATCTCCGGGCCAGGGACCAGGTTCTGACAGTCTGCAGAACTAACTCCATCCTGCAAGAGTAATGAGAAGGTTTGAAAAGCCATTTAGAAATAACTCGATCAACCAATTTTCCTCACCAATAAGCCTTGATATAATTGCCTTAATTTCTCCCTTGGGTGATGGGAGGGGGTGTGGCCTAGGGGACCCCTAAAACGGTGTCCAGGGACAGGCCAGGGAGCATAGAGGGCCTGCAGCTGGCGGGGTTGGGGCATCAGTGGTACTGAAGGTCTCAATGAAAATGGTTAGTTATGTTTTCACTGGGAGTAAAAGCCAGATCGAGAGGTGAAAAGACAATCAACAAAGCCACAATGTTGAGACTCCTGAAATGGAAAACAGCTGTCTCCGAAAAGAATGTTGGCGGCCTCTTGCACCAGGAGCGGCGGTGTGGCCGCAAAGCTGCCGGCTTGATGTGGGCTCCAAGGATCCGTGTTAATGCAAGAGACCAGCAGAGACAAACAGACAGGCTGAGTGACAGAGAACGACCAGGCAGCGCTGACCTGAGAATAAGACAGAGTAAGAACTGGTGGAAGACAGAAGTTTGGGATGACTCATGCTGTCAAGTTCAACGGAAAGGAGGAGGTGCCTCAGTGCTTGTGCTGTATGAGGGGACAATGGAGAACTGGGTTACAGCAACCCCTTTTAATCTATCAAGGGGTCACAAGGGTAGGAGGTAGGAGGGGTGAAAAAAGAGGAGCTGATACCAAGGGCTCAATTGAAAGTAACTGTCTAGAAAAGAATGATGGCAACATATGTACAAATACTCCTGATACAATTGATGTATGGATTGTAGTAAGCATTGTAAGAGCTCTCAATAAAATGATTAAATAATAATAAAGATGTCATTGGAACTCCCCAGCATTCCAGATGAATGATCTTGCTTCTTCATGGCTCAAAGGACCCAGTCAAAATGCCCCATGGGGATCTTCCCGCTGTCACCTGTACCAAGCAGATCACTGGATTTTTTTCCCTAAGGCAGTGGTTCTCAACCTGTGGGTTGCAACCCCTTTGGGGGTCAAACGACTCTTTCACAGGGGTCGCGCAATTCATAACAGTAGTAAAATTACAGTTATGAAGTAGCCACGGAAATAATTTGATGGTTGGAGGTCCCCACCACATAAGGAACTGTATGAAAGGGTCGCAGCGCAAGGAACATTGAGAACCGCCACCCTAACTAAGTAGAGAAGGGGTTTTGAGTGCAGGCGAGCCAATGGAGGAATTGCTCAAACCAAATGCATGCACATGGTTTGAGTGACTTTGAACTGAAATGAACATTTAGGAGTTAAAGGTAACCTTTAAAGGGTTTCTGTTCTTGTTCTTTGTTGGCTTTTTTTAACCATCCCCAAATCCAACTTAAGTGGTGGGGCTGTGGGGTGAGAGGTCAGTACCAGAAAAACAGCAGGGATGGGCCAAGAAAGAGACTCAGGAAGAGAGCATTTGACCCTCCCAAATCAAGCAAGAAACTTTTCTCCAGGAAAGGCCAGGGTTTCGGTTCGCACATGAAAGAGTTCATTCCGAGCCATCATGTCTCTGAGATCAGTTGCTGCAGACCAGCTGTCTCCGAAATGCACTTGTCCTGCTGTCCTCAGAGGGCCTTCAAAAGCACCGTCCAATCACAACAGCGGCTTCCAAGGGGATCTGCTGGGCTGGTCACATTCAAGGCCGGGAGGTCAGCTCAGAGGGTTATGGGGACTGTTTGAGGGGGAACCAAAGGAGTCGTCTCGACAGATTTCCTCCAAGGACACAGGAGGATCTCACAGACTTATTAGGGAGAAGTTTGGAGAAAATTGACAACTGCACAGATAAGGGAAAGGCCAGAGAAGTTGGGCTATGAAATGTTTTCCACCCCGGCAATGTACCCACTCCCGCTTTGGGAGTAGCGAGGGCTGTCCTAGCAGAACTTCATGGGGAAACCTCACCCCACCCACCCTACCTCCCCGATCTGCTCCTTCAGGCTCCTCTCTGTTCCCCAACTTAAGAACATTTCAGAGGAATGTGATTTGAGTCCGTCGACAATGATGCTGTTTGGACGTGGTGGAAATTAAAGGGGTCAGAAATCTGCGGAGGATGATTAGAGAAGTGGAAACATCATTTTCAAAAGTAGGTAGACCCAGATGGAGGCTGTATCAAGAACCGACAGACTGGCCTTTCCGTGTTTTTGTTGAATAAAGAGTTCTGAAATTTTGTAGCAATACGTTCTGAATGTCTTGTCCTTGGGGCTTAATAAGCCTGTATGGAAAGGGACCTTGGTACAACTAGGTAGCAGGATCAGAAAGGTGACCCAAGTTCAAGGAAAGGCCCTCCACTGTGGTGCCGGTCTCCAGAGAAGACGCTGAGGACGCTGACCCATGACAGCCAAGGACAGTATGGAAACCACCAACCCAGCTGCCGTGCAGTTGGTGCCGACCCATGCCGGCCCAATGAGAGTGGCAGCAGAACCGTGGTTCGTTCGGTAGCTGGTCTTTAAGAAGCAGACCGCTAAGACTCTCTCCCACGCTGCCAATAGGTGCACTCGCCTGCCCAGCGTTTGGGTTGGCAGCTCCCGAATGTGTTCCCCTTTTCCATCACCCGGGACTCTGAGCATGACTTGAAACCCCAAGTTAGCCTTCGGTGCTAAAGGCAAGTCAGGGAGCTTGCACCCCAGGGTGCTCTGGCAGAGCACTGAGCGCATCCCAGAATTAAATTGGTGCATAAAGAGCCCAGACTATTTATTACCCACGATGTCTCAGCATAAAGGAGAGGGCTGCATATGTCCTCAGTGACAGAGGGAGCCAGGAGTGAGGAGGAAATGGAGGAAAATTATATATTTGAAGGAAGATGATGGCGAAACAGCAAAGATGAGCATAAAGAAAAGGGAAAAAGAAAGGGGGGGGCGGAATACAGATCTAGGATTTCTAAATTAACCTTGGCTCAAGAGTCTGGTTTACCACTGTAACAGTGTAATTATAAAGTTGGCATAGAACAGACCAAGGATCTAGTTACTAATTTCTTACTAGCAACAGCATCAAAACCTTCGCTGCTAGTAGCTGGTCTCTGGACAAAAACCATGTGTCTCCTGCCTGATGTGAGCTAGAGGAAGAACTGGTTTTAATCAGGCCGATCTATAAAATGGTATGCAGTTGTGGGCTCGCCTGTCAGATGTCTATCAGCGCGGAGGAGAAAGTGAAGGTTGGAATTGTCAAAGTAAGTAGGAATAAAAAAGAAAGAAAAAATCTTACATAAATGCTCCCTTGTCCTGTAGATGCAGTCTGTGGGCTAAGTTGGTCGGGCAATTCAGTGAGAACCCTCTGGTGGATTTGAGAAAAATGACCAGAGACATTCCTGTTCTGTTCATGTTTTTTGGACCAGATGCTGCTTGGCCTCAAAAAAAGGGAAGTTCTAGCATGGATACAGATGTCACTGGGTGCTCAAAGCCCCCAAACCTTTGCTGCAGAAATACTGCCAGGCTTGCTCCATTTCAGTTGATCAGAACAAAGACACATCCCAGTCTCCTCTTACATAGCTTAGTAATGGCATATCCAGAACTCAGGAGAAAGAAATTTGTACATACTGGGTCTTTTTCTCCATTCTACTGTCATTTTTGTTTCCTGCCCCAAATGCTGGCTTGCAAATAGAGATGGGGTGCACACGCACACATACACAGTTTACCACAGGATAATTGCCCCTTGCAGTATCAGGCACTTCAAGTTGCTCTGAAGTTTAATTAACCAGTTGACCATCCCCCAGAATTAGCTATCATTTCTTTGCAATGCAAATTTCTCTTGATAGGATTTAATCGCTGATCCCACTTTCCAACCAAAATTGGACCACCTGAAGGGAGGAGGAGGGGGTGATGGTGTGAGGAAGCTGGTGGGAAAGCAAATCTGTGATCCCACTCCAGGGGGTTAGGTACCCCAGGTTCAGGGTGATTGGAAGAGGAGGCACTGAAAGAGTCCATTCTTCAGAAGCCTCAGGGGATGTCCCATGTCCTGCCAGTAACCACAAATATTTTTTCCCACTTTGTGTTGGTGCACATTCATAGAACACAGACCCTGGCCCCAAAATCAGTCCGTCCTTGAGGCATTCTTATAAAATTGTAATTAAATATTACCTTGGCTCTCTCCCCTTCTCCACCCTCAACCCTTAAATGCATAAAAGATACCTACCAATGTAACAGAACTTGCCCTGATGTTAATGGAAGGGAAAGACTGATTTTTGTGCTATAAATGATCATACTATGATATGCACTAACCTAAATCCCAGCTCAAGAAGACAAATTCAAATATAAGAATGAAAGGTGCAAAGACAGAATTGGAAAACCAAAAGGGAAGAACACGCTCAGCATATCTGAAACGGAAGGAACTCGAGAGAAATTCCAGCCTCCATTTGCAATCCTGAAAGATTCTGTGATCACGATATGGAATGACGCAGGAAGCACCCAGAGCAGATGGAAAGAATACACAGCGCCACCGTTCCGAAAGGCGCTAGTCGACAGTCCACCATTTCAGGAGGCAGCATCTGAGCAAGAGCCGATGAAGCTGAAGGAAGAAGTGCCAGCTTCACTGAATGCATTAGCCAAAACCAAGTTGGTGGAATACTCATTGAAATGTCTCAACAAGCTGATGAAGCCCTGGAAACACTCATCTATGCCAGAGCATTTGGAAGACAGCTACTTGGCCAACTGACTGGAAGAGATCCATATTTTTATCCATCCCAAAGAAAGGTGACTCGACAGAAGGCTCAAACCATAAAACAATGTTATCGATATCACATGCAAGTAAGAGTGTGCTGAAGATCATCCAACAACAGTTGCAGTAGTACATTGACAGGAAACTTCCAGAGGTTTGGGCCAGATTCAAAAGAGGACATGAAACCAGGGATATCATTGCTAATACCAGATGGAACATGGCTCAAAGCAGAGAATACCAGAAAGAGGTTTATATTGACTATGCAAAGGCATTCGACCGTATGGACCATACAAATTAACTCTGAGTAGCCTGGAAGAGAATGGGAATTCCAGAGCACTTGGCTGCCCTCATATGGAACCTGTACATGGACCAGAGGCGGTCGTGTGGGCAGAATAACAGCACATTAGATGGTTTAAAATCAGGAAAGTTGTGTGTCAGGGTTGTATCCTCTCACCATAATTGTTCAAACTTTATGCAGAGCGAACAATCAGAGAACCTGGATTATATGAAAAAGAATGGGGCGCCAGGGTTGGAGGAAGGCTTAGTAACAACCTGCAATATCCAGCTGACACCCTTTACTTGGTGAAAGTGGGGAGAACTTGAATCACTTGTTGACAATCGAGGAGCTCAGTCTTCAGCATGGATAACAACTCAATGTCAAGAAGCCCATACTCCTCACAAGTGGACCAATAGGTAACATCATAATAAATGGAGAAAAGAGGTGGCGTTATCAACGATTTTGTCTTGCTTGGATCCACAGTCAATGCTCATGGAAGCAGCTGTCGAGAGACCAAAAGACAAGTTGCATCACGTACATGTGAAGCATGAGACCTCTGTAGAGTATTGAAAAACACACATGCTATTTTGAGTACTAAGGGGCACCTGACCCAAGCCATGGTATTTTCAATGGCCTCATATGCAAGTGAACTTTAGACATGGAATAAAGAAGACCAAAGAAGAATTGGTGCATTTCAATTGTGGTGCTGGAGAAGTGTATTGAAAGATCCAAAGACTGCTCAAAAGTCAAACCAATCTCTCCTCCTGGAAGAAGTAAGGCCTGAGTTCTCCTTAAAGGCAAAGAGCACAACGGTGTCGTATATACTTTGGACGTGTTGTCGGGATAGACCAGTCCCTGGAGAAGGACATCATACTTTAGTAAAGTGGAGGAGCAGCAAAAAGGGAAGAAGGCCCCCATGGAGATGGATGGACACCGTGGCTGCACCAATGGGCTCAGGCAGAGGCACAATTGTGAGGATGGTGCAGGAGCGTGCAGTGTTTCATTCTGTTGCGCAGAGGGTCAAGATGAGTCAAAACCGACTAGATGGCGCTTAACAACACAACCCTAATCCCATTGCCATCCAGTCAGTTCTGACGCACAGCGACCCTGGGAGCCAGCACGGAACTGCTCCAGAGCGCTTCTGCGACTGTGATCTCTTTGGAAACAGACTGCCACGTCTTTCTCCCTTGAAGCATCGGATGAGTTCCAACTGCCAACTTTCTGGTTAGCACATGAGTGCTTTAACCACAGCGCCACCAAGGCTCCTATAGTATGCACTGGTATAAACAAAATGCCTGAAAGAAGCAGTCCTGGGAAGATCAAGGTATCTAATTCAAGGAGCGACATTTAGAATTTGGCAGAATTGAGAAGCTGATATAGCACAGAGTATTTTAATTAGTCATGAAAATCCTTGTCTAGTTCTCTGATCTATGCGCTCAGCTATACAGTATTTCCCAGCCTCCCTTGAAATTAGATGGAGTCATGTGACTGACTTATGGTCAATGTGTATCATTTTCCAGTCTGGTCACACACAAAAAACATTAGACACCTGCAAAGTTGGTTTCTTCTTGGATCAGGCTAGAATGGAATGGCCCTGGGCGATCTGGGAAGCCACGCCTTAAAGAAGGCGGAGCTACAGGTGACTAGTGGCCTGCCCCCCGGAGGAAGGGCTGTTAGGCCTGCACACTCAACCATGCAGAACGATTCGATGAGCAAGAATAAACTTCTGATGGGACTGAGCCCTGGGGCTGTAGTGGTTACGTATTGGGCTGCTAATTGCAAGGACTGCAGTTTGAAACCACCAGCCCCACTGAGAGGAAAAAGACAGGGCTTTCTACTCCTGTCCAGAGTTACAGTCTCGGAAACTCACAGGGCGCAGTCCTACCCTGTCGTACAGAATAACCATGAGTCGGCATGGACTCGATGCCAGGGAGCTTGGCTTTGGGTTTATGACTGAACCAACATTCATTTCTTTGTGGCAGCAGCGGTCCCACCCTAACAAGGACAGTGCGGGAAGCGCTGGGCAGAGACTTAGCTGAGGCATGGCAGGTGTGACGTGGGTCTTGGGTGCCGCTCGAAAGGCCTAGAGCCCCCGGAGCTTTGCCACCCAGCCCGCGGTTTCCCTCGCCAGCTGGGAGAGCTCACGCAGCAAGTGGCAATGAACGCTTTGGTCTTTGAGAGCCTCCGTGGGTCACGGCCGACTGCGTGATCTTGCTTGGTTGAGTGTAGAAAGAGAAGAAACTGGGGCGGAGGGGGGGGTGACTCTGAGCACTCTCTAGACTAACTTCCACCAGGGAACGCAAGGAAGGTGCCGCTGTGGTTTCCGTGTAGTGCCGTACGGTGTTAGGGAGCTGATTTGATGGTAAAGGGATCCAAAGGATGGCAGTCGGAGCTTTGGTCAGGGCACAGTTTCAGGGCTTGCTACAGGACCGATTTTCAGTACATGCCCATTTGGTGCTGAGACGCACGGTCCAGGAAGTACAGAAGCAAAAGTGAGGCTAAGAAGGCAGCCTAATTACATTTGGTCCTAAATAAGATGACGTTTGGGCTTGAAATTCTTAATTGTTGACAATCTGAGCAGCAAGACAGGCACCCTTTCAACGGTTTCCACGGGTGCCATTCAGCGACACTGATTACATGCTGCAAGTTGGCGACCCACACCTACCCTCCTTACCTGAGCCATTCCTCTGGGATTAACAGGAACGCTCCACCCCCTAAGGTCCTGGTCTAATCTTCCAAATTGCTCTTTGTGCTTTGATACCCTATGGACAGCATGCATACAAGGCTCAAGGCACACAACATCTTTGTAATTAGTTGAGCTGCTGTTTGGTTTTAAGAAGGCTTTGGGGTGTATGTTCCCGTTCGGGTTGAAGAGTATCTCAGAGCAGTCATTGCAGGGGTTCAGACAGCCTTCGTGGATCCATGCGAATTTGGAATTCTGTTCTGCATTTTCCCCTCAAAGTTTCCATTTTGTCAAAAGGTTCTTAACCAGGGACCATTTGTAGGAAACATCTGTCTAATGTCTGGAGACATGACGTCTGTCCCAACTTAAGGGCTGTTGCCACTGGTACCTAGTCTGTAGAGGTGAGCAGTATTGTGCATGCACAGTTGCCTAAAACAAAGAATTAACTGGACTCAGTGTCAACTGTCCTGAGGTCACAAACCCCGGGTGAATGTAATGGATACCAGTAAGGGTACCTAAGAGGAGAGTAGCAACATCCTATTTGTAGTTTAGGAAACCTGCAGACAACGACATTGACTGGGAGACAGACAGGCTGAGAAGAGCGATTCCATCCTTCTTTAATCAAGTCCTTATTGGGTCAGGGTCTCGGGGTACAAGGATGCATAACTAATAATCTAATGAGGTTGCTATGAATCCAAATTGACTACTGCACAAAACAGCCATGGCAATGAGGAAAACAATACTGGCATTTATGGGAATCAGGACAACCCAGACTCTTAGCTTAGAATCCTATATTTGTAAACTACCACACTGCTGTGGCCTTTAATAATGAACTTCAACCAAACCAAGCCTATGACCATCAGATCGAGCCTACGTAGTGTTTCCGAGGCTGTAAATCACTGTGGACGCCGATAGTTCCAGCCTTCTCTTACGGAGTCACTGAGGAGTTTGAACTGCTGACCTTGGGGTTCGTAGTCAAATGCTTACCAGACAGCCCCACCAGGACCCCTTTGTAAGGAGTTAGGAACCTACCAAAATGAAGCAAGAGAAGGGGCTGAACTAGACCAGTGATTGAGGAAAAGGAGAGGAGGAGATGATCCAGTTGAGAAACATTTTAAAGACAAAATGAACCAGGGTAGATGTCAGAGTGAACGTTGAGATAAATATTTAAAAAACAGCTCTGAGGTCTTTAGGCCAGGACACTGAATGGGTAGTGATGCCAATTAGCTGGATGGGCTAATAAACTGCTAATAAGGAATCACAGCAGACTTGGAAGGCTGTGACTTGGTTTGTTTTTGTTTTGTTTTGTTTGAGATACAAAGATCTGAGATTCTCGTAATCCACCAAAAACCAAACTCGCTGCCACTGAGTCGATGTCAACTCATAGCGACCCTACATTCCACAGAGTGAAACACTGCCCGGGCCTGCGCCCTCTCACAGCTGTGGAGCCATGGCTGCAGCTGCAATGTGAGGCCATCCCATTGAGAGCCTTCCTCTTCTCGGACCGCTCCTTAGCAACCATGACATCCTTTTCCAGGGCCTGGTCTCTCCTTATAACACGTCCAAAGTACCTGACAGGAAATCAGTCCCACCATCCTTGCTTCTAAGGAGCATTCTTGCAGTCCTTCTTCCAAGACGAATTTGTCTGTTCTTCTGAGGGTCCGTGGTAAAATCTCAATGATGTTCGCCAACACCGTCATGCCAAGGCGTATCCATTCTCGTCTGGCCTTCTTACCCATTGTCCACCTTGGACATGCAGATGAGGTGTTGGAAAAGATCAAGGCGCGGGGTAGGTGTACCTTAGTCCTCAAAGTAGCCTCTTTACTCTTTAATGCTTTTGTGGGGTCTTGTGCAGCAGATTTGCAATATGTCGTTCGATTTCCTCACTGCTGCTTCTACGAGTCTTGACTGGAACCAAGTGAAATGAAATCCTTGGCAACTTTAATCTTTTCTCCATCGATCATGACGTGGTTGACGGACCAGTTGTGAGGAGTTTTGTTTTCTGTTATTTACACTGAGTTGGAATCCACATGAAAAGCTGAAGTCTCTGGTCTTCATCAGCAAGTGCGTCAAGTCCCCTTTACTTTCAGCAAGCAAAATTGTGTCATCTGCGGATCACACGTTGTTAAAGAGCCTTCATCCAGTCCTCGTGTCCAGGTCTACTTCCAGTCGTCCATCTTCTTGGATGACGTGCTCAGCAGACAGAGTGAGTACGTGTGGTGAAAGAATATAATCCTGATACCAATTCTTTCTTCTCGCTAATGCCTGCAGTGTCACTTGCGCTCCTTCCGTCAACGCTCTTGGCTCTTGATCATAGGCCTCGTCTTGAAAGGGCTGAATAGCAATCGATTGTTTTTGGTACACCAGCCCGGCTGTGTATTGCTTCTATCTTCCTTTGATGCTTCCTGCATTGTTCAATCTGTTGGCCCACACAATTCCTTATAATACTGCAACTTGAGGCTTCAATTTTTCTTCAGTTCTTCCAGTTTGAGGGATGCCGATCTGGCTGCCTTTGGGTAATGGATCACATGTGATTTTCACCCTTGAGTTATCTTTATTTTTTGTGTGATTATGTTATGAGCATGTGTTCGGTAACGCACATCAGTACTCTTTAAAAATATATGCGAAGTCCTTCATTCACCCCAAAAGAAGCAACAACAAAAGGTGCAAATCCCTGCATAATTAAAATGTTAGCTCTAGAAAGAAAATTCAAAGATAAGATAGCCATGCGTTCTGGAGGCTCGGTGACCATTCTGCTCTCTGCCTGTGGTCCTGGCATCATTCCTCGTACTGTTCATTTCTAGTATTTCTCAGAAGTGGCCTGATTTGGAGGATACATTGCATGGTCACCCTGGTTGGGCTGCTCCCCACCAGTTTGAAACCAGTAGCCACTCCGCAGGAGAAAGATGGGGCTTTCTACTCCCGTAGACAATTACAGTCTTGGAAATTCACGAAGCACTTCTACCCTGTCCTATAATGGTCGCTAGGAGCCAGCATCAACTCGAGAGCAGTGAGTTTGCGTTTATTCAAAGGGGAAATTGACCATGGTATCATTACCCGGTGAAGAGGTTTTCCAGTCTCCCAGAACCCTGCGGTTTCCCGGATCTCCATTTCGTCCTCAGCCTTGCTTCTCCTGCCATCTCAGGTGCGATTCATGGGAAAGGGCCCCAGCTGAAATCGCTAGCTCCTTTCATTTCCTCCAGCCAGCTGCTGAAGGAGTCTATCTTAGCCTTTACTGGGACTAAATTGTATCATTAAGGCTTGCCTCTAAGCTCTGTTATTTTGACTTTTTGACTCACTGTGCTTCCTCTGGTATATAAAGTAGCAAAGTTTCTACAATGAACAACTGTATTTCTTCACCAGAAATTCTTCCTGTTCCCTCCACCTCCGTGCCGTGTCCTAATGGCCACATATTTTGAACATTTGAAAAATTGCCTGGCACGGTTTGAGTTTAATGGGAGCGTTTAAACATGTTTTCCCTACAAAGCTTATCAGTTAGTTACTTAACCTTTATGAATAGGTTAAATATTTTCCACCGTATTTATATAAATATGATACCTGGTTTCAAGTTAAACCTAATAAAAAGGAAGTTATTCTTTACTTAAATTACCACCCTTTCTTTTCATTTGGTTTTTATCCTCCACCCCCCTCACCCCGACTTTTTTTAATGACCATTTGACTAAAAGAAGCACTTCACATGGCAGCAGTAGAAATGTCACTTTATAAACATGAGACCTCACTCATGTACTGTTGTCCTTGTTTCAAGTAAAGAAGAGGTAACTAATCTCCCAGGATGTACGCTTTGGCCATAAATGGAGGGCTAAAATTTAGTCAAAGGATTGTGTCGAGGTTTTTTGGCTATTTTTTTTTTAATCAGGGAAATCAAATCTTCTATGTGCTGCATTCAGCGTGATGCTGCTGAGGGCTTGTGTGATACACAAAAAGCATCCAGCGTGATCTCAGTCTCTAACAAAGTCACCCTTGTTTCTGGTTCCCAAAGGCTCCCAGCACACATGCACTACACCTCCCCACCCACAGTCAAGTTCAGCTAAGTGTTTCATTCATACCACATGCTATATTTATTCATTTTTCAACCCCAAATGGCACATTGAATATATATTCCTGGAAGTACCTGAAATCTATTCATTCAGTTTCAGCTAGTTTCTCCTACACCTCTGTGTCCCAGGAGCCAAGGCCAGCAATGAACTCGCTCCACATTCTGTGCCTTAGAGCACGTCAGTTAGGCAAAAAAAAAAAAAAAGGCTTTTTAGGCAAAGTCTACGTTATTTAAATAACCATGTAGGCCTACATATCACTTCTTAACACTCATTCGCTCACCCACCCCCAACAACAGCAACAAAAAAGTCACTGCCTTGGACTTGACTTTTACTCCTAGGCAGAACTGCCCCGGTGGGGGTTACAAGACTATAGTAACTCTGTTTTGTAGGAATAGAAAACCATTCTCTCTCAGAGGGACTGGGTGGTTGCAAACTGCCGACCTTGAGGTTAGCAGCCCAACATGTAACCACTACACCACCAGGGCTTCTTTAACACCCACCTGCAGGATGTAGTCCTGTCTAGGACACCACCCAAACGATTGCCCGAGTCTGTGGGGCTTACATGCTCTGATTTCTATTTGCTTCCCTCGGGTTATGGATTGAATGGCACCCCCCCACACACACACACAAAAAATGTGTGGGATTTCTGGTCCTTGTACTTGTGGATGTAATCCTGTTTAGAAATAGGGTTTTTAATATGTTATCTTCATTGGATCATAACAGGTAGGGTAGATCCTAGCTTAACCCCTTCTGAGCTCCATTAAGACCAGAATAAACACAGGGACACACCCAAAATGGGGAAGACAGACTCAGGTAAGGCTAATCTACAAGCCAAGGAACTAAGGGACACGTGGAACTATCTTCAAAGAAGGAATCAATATGGGCCAAGATTCTGATGTAGACTTTTGGCTTTCAGAACTGTGAGAAAATAAATGTTCTTTAAAGTCACTGTGGCATTTGTATTATATCAACACTACATCACTGAGATAGCTAAAGTTTATTGTGCTGACCTGGCTGATAAGCACATGTGGGGTTAATTGATGAGCGGAGGGATAAATGGGTCGGTAAGCCTCGCCTTTCTAGTTCTCGGGTCTCTTGCTTTCTGATGGTCAGACCAGGGTGCTGCTGCCTTAGCCAGTTCCCTGCTTCAGCTGGCAAGACTCACTTCCTGCAAGGCATCCCCAAGGAGAAGCCACATGGACCTACCCTGATGCAGCCCTGGGTGCTGGACCAGCTGTATGGAGACCCCTGCCAGCACTGAGATGCTTACACGTTCACCGATTCGGCTTTCCTCCTACAGTCGGCATCATAGCGTGTGTTTTGTGGGATGGAGGAGGACTTTGTAGATTGGTGTCAGACATATGGGCTAATACTGGACTTGTGGGCTTGGGCAGCACTGGGTTGGGATGTTTTCTTGATGTGTACTTATCCTTTATATAAAACTTTCTCTTTTTTAAAATCATTTTATTGGGGGCTCATATCATTCTTATCACAATCCATACATACATCCATTGTGTCAAGAACATATGTACATTTGTTGCCATCATCATTCTTAAAACATTTGCCTTCTACTTGAGCCCTTAATATCTGCTGCTCATTTCCCCCTCCCTCCCCATTCCCCCCTACCTCATGAACCCTTTATCATTCATAAATTATTATTATTTTGTCATCTATTACTCTGTCCGACGTCTCCCCCTGCCTTCTTCTCTGATGTCCCTCCCCCAGGGAAGAGGCTATACATAGATTCTTGTAATCAGTTCCCCCTTTCTACCCCACATTCTCTCCACCCTCCAGGCATTGCCATTCTCATCACTGGTCCTGAAGGAGTCATCTGTCCTGGATTCCCTGTGTTCCCAGTTGCTCTCTGTGCCTATGTACATCCTCTGGTCTAGCCAGATTTGTAAGGTAGAATTTGGATCACGATAGTGGAGGGGAGGAAGTATTTAAGAACTAGAGGAAAGTTATATGTTTCATCGTTGCTACCCTGCACCCTGCCTGGTTCATCTCCTCCCCACAATCCTTCAGTAAGGGGTGTCTGGTTGACTACCATTGGGCTTTGAGTCTCCACTCTGCACTCACCCACATTTTCAATGGTATGATTTTTTGTTCCTTGATGCTTGATACCTGATCCCTTCAACAGCTCGTGGTCACACAGGCTGGTCGGACATCAAAGAACTAAAAATCATATCAATGGGTGCCCACTTCCCTGATATGATCAATGAAGACAAACGTGTGTATAAGCAAATGTGGTGAAGAAAGCTGATGGTGCCCAGCTATCAAAAGATATAGCATCTGGGGTCTTAAAGGCTCGAAAATAAACAAGTGGCCATCTAGCTCAGAAGCAACAAAGCCCACATGGATAAAACTTTCTCTTATACATGAGTTTCTGTGAGTTTGTTTCTCTAATGGACCAGACTAGCACAATCACTAAGACACCAAGGCTCAGACTTGAAGAGGAGTAGACGAATATAGGTGGGCATCCCCTGTGTTCTGAGGGCAGCCCACACAAATCAGTGTGTTGGGAGCTCAGAGACCAGGACGGGAGCAAGGAGGTGCCCTGCATGACTGCCCCCCTTCAATTAGCTGCCACTGACTAGGCCCGGCTCCCAAACGGCCTTTCAGGGGGATCAAAGTTCTACTCAGGACCTGCCAAAGAGCAAACCTGACTGGCTGGATGCCGGACTGCCCTTGGGCACCACAGTCTTCCCATAGGCCTATCTCACTCGGCAACATAACGAAGAAGTTTTAGGGCAGTGGTTCTCAACCTTCTTAATGCCGTGACCCTTTCATACAGATCCTCATGAGGTGGTGACTCTCCCAACCATAACATTATTTTCGTTGTCACTTTGTAACTGTAATGTTGCTCCTGTTATCAATCAGGCGGCCCCTGTGAAAGGGTCATTACACACACACACACACACACACACACACACGTGCGCGCGCTGAAAGGGGTCGTGACCCACAGGTTGAGAACCACTGTTTTAGGTCTAAAAGAAGAACTGGGTGAAATAAACTATTGAAATAGTGATACAGCACACTCCATGTAGTGATTGTGTTAGGTTTCTCAGGGAGGTGGTGCCTCGGTTCTTGGCTTCGCATAAGAAAGAATTCACACCACTTTGTGATCCAAGTGGGTTTTTTATAAAGGCTGGAAGAAGTTTCAGGTTTTACCGTCTTAATAGAGTACACGCTATGACAGGGAGTATGCCAAACCACGCGCGAAAGCTATGCCGGTGGCCTAAGGCCAGAGAGACGGGTCGCTGCCCACGCCAGCAAAGGAGCAGGGTCAGAGCGGAGAAGGGAAGACCTTACAACCGCCAAGGTATTTTAAACCTCTGGCTGGAGAGGCCTAGCTGAAGTCTTCTTTGATCCCATTGGCTCACCCCATTGATTGAGTCAAGCCCACCTGGCTGGGAGGGGCGGGGAGGCCTGGATTGGAGCATGCCCAGTTAAAGGGTCCTCTTCAGTGTTTAATGCTTGCTGGAGTCCTTCCCAACCGCCTGCAGAGGGCCCATGCGGGCATGGGAGGGACAAGGCCCCTGGTCCCTGTCTTGGTTACCTAACAATTGCAGGAATGCTTCTGGATTCCCCAATCTTTTGATTGTAAAGGAGAGCAGTTATATGTGAATCTATGTCGCCTGCCTTCATGTGTCGCATCAATAAGTGAACAAAGGATACTTCCGTATTCTTCAGGTGTTACATATGGTGACAACTTGCAGAAAATGTCATCTTTGAGGTATAATATGGGAAGTGTTTCCATTTAGATGGTACATTGCGTTGAACACACAAGTTGAATAGGTTGATCCATAAACAACATTCAATGCAAATTCGGTCTACCAAAAAAATATTTTTTTACATTTTTGTTGTTGGAAGTTCAATCTCCCCAGCAGACCTCAGAAGAAAGGACTGGGCATTTACTCCCCAAGAAATCAGCCACCGGAAACGCTACAAAGCACAGCTCTACCCTGGCCTGTGTGCATTCCCCTTGAGTTGGGATCAACTCAGAGCACCTTGGTCTTGACTGTGGAAGGAAGGGAGTAGGAATCGGCAGGAAAGAGTTCAGGGGATCCACGAGACTTGCGGGGGAACCGCGTGAGGCCTCTCTCTCTGCAGGAGTCTGGTTACTCTGGCCTTTCTAGGACTCGGGCGTTATTGTGATCTCATTAACATAACACATAAGCAACCCTCTTTCCAAAGGCCCAGGGAGCCCGGAGGCTGTGGCACAGGTGTGTAAGCCAAAAAGACCTGGCGGGCTCACTGCCAGCCTTGAGCCCACTTTCTTGTTAGCTATACATAAACGTATACATTGCTCACATAGCTCGCTAAATGGAGAAGCAACCCCTTCTAGTAGAATGCTTCTAACAGGAGTAGAACTAAAACAGAAGCATTTTTACATTTCCAAATGTGTCCACGGTCTAGTTAGGAAAAAGACTTAGCAGCCGAGGCCATTAACCATTGCAGCACCTGGAGTTCCCCTCCATTCCGTTCACTCCAGCGTTTCAGCCAGAATCGTCTTCTGCGGCTGTAACTCTGAGCCGGGGCAAGGTGTTCTGTTGGAAGTCTTTTGAATAAGAGATACCAGGGATTAAAAGATGTTCTAAAATGGTTTGGTTCACCGGTCAATATGTTCGGCAAGTTCTCTGCCTGGACACAACAGCCTCCGTGGTAAAATCCTAATTCATTCCAATCTGGGTTTGTTAGGGAGACCCGGGGCATCAAATCCTCTAAAGGAGTTTGGGGATTATTGAAAATAAACTTCAGAGAGGACACGGGGCTATCGGATGTGATCAGGCAACTGCCAGATGGAGGAAACAAGTACCGGGGGACAGATTGGAGAGCCAATCTCTGAAAGGGCCATGGGGGTCAACAATAAGATTATCAGCACTATGTTGTTGCTGTAGCCCAGTGGTTCTCAGCCTTCCTAATGCCGCTGCCCTTTCATACAGGTTGTCATGTGGTGGTGACCCCCCAACCATAAAATTATTATTTTTTAAATTATTTTCATTGTTACTTCATAACTGTAATTTTGCTACCGTTACCAAAAGGGCGACCTCTGTGAAAGGGTTGTTCAACCCACAGTTGAGACTGCTGTTATAGGCCATGGAGTAGATTTTCACTCATGGTGCCCTCACAAGTAGAGTAGAACTGCCCCATATGGATCAGTACAGCTAGGAACCCTGGTGGCGTCGTGGTTAGGCTTTGGGCTACAATCCACAGGTCAGTAGTTCAAAACCACCAGCCGCCCCAAGTGCCCCTGACCCAAGCCACAGTGTCTTCATTGCACCATATGCATGTGAAAGTTGGGCAATGAATAAGGAGAACCATCGAAGAATCGGGCTATTTGAATTGTGGTGCTGGAGAAGGATCTTGCAAGTATCAGGGACCGCTAACAGGACAAACTGGTCTGTGTTGGAAGAAGTAAGGCCAGAATGCTCCTTAGAGGCGAGGATGGCAAGGCTTCGTCTTACATACTTTGGACATATTGTCAGGAGAGACCAGTCCCTGGAGAAGGACATCATGTTTAATAAAATGGAAAAGTAGCACACACACACACACAAAAAGACCTTTATTGAGATGGATTGACGCCTTGGCTGCATCTCTGGGCTCAGGCACAGGAACAATTGTGAGGATGGTGCAGGACTGGCCAGTGTTTCCTTCTGTTGCGCAGAGGGTCGCTCTGGGTCAGAGCCGACTAGATGGCACTTAACAACAACAACAACAGCCGCTCCACAGGAAAAAGATGGGACTTTCTACTGCTATCAAAAAAGTACAGCCTTGGAAACTCACGGGAGGGGTCATTCTACCTTGTCCTGTAGACTCGCTATGAGTCAGCATTGACTTGATGGCAGTGAGCTTGGCTTCTGAGTAATCTTTACAGCAGAATCCCTGGTGGCATAAGGATTAAGCATTTGACTTCTAACTAAAAGGTGGGCAGTTCAAACCCACCAGCTGTTCTGAGGGATTAAACATCCTTGGGAACCCCATGGGATGGTTCTAAATCCTCCGAGATTGCTATTGAATAAGGCTTCAGCAAGCGTGGATGTGGGTTGGGAATCTTTATAGGAGCAGATTGCTACATCTTTCTCCCCTGGGGCCGCTGGATGGATGTGAACCACCAACATTGCAGTTAGCAGACAGTTGCTTAGCCATAGTTCCAACTGGGCTTTTATCCCCGACATGACTTACATTTATTCAACCCTCTTCACCTGCTGGGCTCTAGCCTAAGGGCTCTAGTTACATGAGTTGACTTAATCCCCGGAATAATTTATAAAGGCAATTGCAATACCTATTCCCACTGCACAGGTGAGATAGGTGAACCCAGAGGGCTTCCTGCATTTCCCCAAACCACCACCACCCCCGCCCCCCTCCCCCCTCCCCGCCTTAGCAAGTGATGACATCCAAATCCAAACACAGGCAGTCTGATGCTAATTTACATATTCCTAATCCACCTGCCCCAACAATCTCTAGGAGGCCCCAACTGCGGCTGACTGAGAAGAAAAGTTTTTCTCCTGATTGCTCGAATAATGCCATATCATCATTGTTCCCTTCTCTTTCTCTCGCAGACCCATTTTCACATGTTCTCACGTCCAGTCCCATGGGTGGCCCCTCTGTCTACAGCTAGGGGAAATGGGGGGCAGGGGCAGTGTCGCTCCACACCTCCTTGGCACATGCCCTGGGTGCGTTATCCACAGTGTCTCCTTCCATCCTCCCTCCGACAGGAATCCCATTTCACTAATGGGAAAGCGAGCTCAGGACAGATAAGTAACTGGAAGTGCTCCCGTCAAAGCGCTCGGACTCCACGGGCCGTCTCTCCCTTCCACACCGCTCTGGGGCACGGGCGGGTGGAACGAAAGACAAGATGGCTGAGCTGGTGTGTTTCTACAGATGGGACCAGCCCTGGCCTTTCTTTCCTCGGGCACTCCCTCCATAAAACAATATTAAGAATTACGTTTCATGACTCTTGGGGTATAAAGACAAATGTCTTCTTGTTATGTAGGAAACTATTTCTTTGACCTAAAATTGTGTTTCTTTCCTTGTGATGTGGAAAGAAGCAAAAGCCCTGCTTCAGGTCCTCAGAGAGTGCAAGGCCCTGGCACTGTGTTTACTGCCTTGCCCGGCGGCCAGCAGCCCCAACTGGAACCAGCAATCTCCTCTTTAGGAGCAGCCGAATCTCAGCAGCACTGGAAATTCTGGCCCCCAGTCACTGGGCGAGGCGGGGTGTAAATGTAAACCCAAACGCATCTGAGCACTGTCCCTCGTGGTCTCAGCCTTGCGACTAGAAAGCCCTGCCTTTCCCCCTTTGAGCTCAGTGGTGGTTTGATCTGCTGGACTTGCCTCTGGCAGCCCAACGCGTCGTCACTCCTCCACTAAGACACTACTGTGCACCAACTTGTAACACAGACTTCTATCCCCAAATCCAGCAATGCATCTGCTGTTTGTTTTTTAAGCATGAAAAATAACTGAAAAGTAGACAGTGGGAAACTAAGCTTTCATCGCCTGTATTGAAAGGCTTTTACATGCCTACTAATCAGAAGGAGCCACTCCCAAGTAAGGAAGAAATTCAAGAAATATCGATAAAGCGCTTGATGAGGAAACACCAGTGAGAAGGAGCCATAGATTCTATCCTGGGAACCACAAGAAACAACAGGAGAAGGGTAAGCCCAATGGAGATGAAAGGAGCAGGCCTAACAGATAAGGAGGGGAGAGGTGCCCTGCATACAGAGATCAATGAACAGCCTGCCTGATGGAAAGCAGCACTGAGCCAAGGCTCCAGGGTGGACGCATGAACCAGAGCCCTGTTCCTTCCTTCCCTTTGTCCTCCCTGTCACACCAAAGGCCAGACACTGTTCTTGGTTGTAAACAAAAGAAAGGGAATTCAGAAGCACAACGATAGAACAGCTGGGCATTCTGGGTCATTGGAACACAGTGAGACTAGGTAGTCATACCTGGAGTTGGCAGAAGCCATGCGCTATTTCATGGAAAGCCTTAAAGGTAATACAAGACGCTCCTGAGTGCCAGGAGGGGAGGCAGCTTAACCCCATGGAAAGGCTGCTCAGCAGGTCAAGGAGCTTGGATCTGACCCTGGGGCTGTCACTAGCAAGAGAGAGGGAGATGGTTTGGGCTCACTGGTCACTGGACAGGGGACACAGTCTGTTCACCAGGATGAAGCCATGTGGAGTAGCTAGAAGGTGCCCAGGCAGAGGGAGCCTGTGCTAATCTCCCCGCCCCCTTGTTAGTCTCACCCCAAGTGGATGCGTGTTGATGGTAGGAGAAGAGCAAGGTCATATACCATTCTGGGCTTGAAGACAGGCTCATTCTTTCCTGCAAGTGCTCATTCCCATCAGAACATGGAATCTCCAAGCCAAAACCAAACCCACTGCCCTCGAGGCCATTCGGATGGGACCAGGGTGAGCCTGCATATCACAATGTCACCGAGGAGAACTGCGCCCAGAGGGTTTGCTTGCATCTTAATGAAAGCTGATAGCCAGGATTTTTTTTCTTCAGTGATGCCACAAAGTGGATTCGATCTGCCAGCTTTTAGGTTAGTCATTCTAGCCATCTATCTTCACCACCCAGAGAAAGACTGGACTAGAGAGGAGAGGAGACAGAAATGTGGGGATGGAAGCAGAGAATCAGAGATCTGAAGATGCTTCCCTGCTGGTCAGGAGGATGGAGGAAAGGACTCCACTAATCCAGGGATGCAGGCTGCTGCTGGAGACTCTGAAAGGACATGGACACCCTACCCCACCCCCCCTCAGGGCTTCCTGGAGGAACCAGCCCTGCCAGCACCTGATGAGAGCCCTGGGACACTGAGTTTGGCCTTCTGAGCCCCAGGCTGTACGATCATCGAGTTGTTTGGTTTTCAGCCATTAAATGTGTGCTAACCCCCTGCCATAGCAAATAGAAATGAGTGCCACACACACCAACGAATCTGTCCCCATCTTTTCACTGTCCACACTGTGTTCCTTCCTATGGAGGAACTGCCCCGTATGGACACTTATGCTGTTCTCTGTATCTTTGCTGTCACGAACAACACTGCAGGAATGCTTTTGTAACAAAAGTGTTTGCACATTCATAGGGAACCCCCCCCCAAAAAAAAAGTGAAACTACTGGATTAAATCATATTTAATACTGCCAACTTTTCTTCCGTGACATTTGGAGATCGCCTCTTGTTGCACCTTAGCTGTGCCTTGCCTACCGCCACCCACGGGCAGCCTCAAGAGTCCAGTGGACAGGTTTTGTTTTGTCTTGTTTTTGTTTTCATCAGAAAGAGCATCTTTGGGGTCTAGTTAGCAGACGTGCTCAGGAGAATCACCACACGTTTCAGACTATCTCATCAGACCCATACAAGATACACCCTGAGAGGATGGTGAGGGAATTGGGGAATGCAGAAGAGAATCTCAACTTTCTTTTTAAAATAACAATAAATTTAAACAGACTTACTGGACTGGTTGAGACCGGGAGATTCCAAGAGATGATTGCCTTCAGATACCCTGCAAACCCTGGACAGACATGAGCCCCTGAGGGTGCCTTGCAGCTAAATAACCAGTTGGCCTACAAAATAATGAGTATCACCTTTAAGTACTGTGGTTCTTAAAAAATCTATACACGTCCCCTATGTGAAACCAACCTTTAAAACAAACATGAGAAAGCAGATTCATGGAAATGGAACAAGCGCCACAGAAATCAGGAAAGCGGGTGTACATTGTGAAGCATGGAACCGATGATCCCAAACAACTTGCAATTGTCACAATTGTTGCATGGGCCCCTGAGCATCTGTGCATCGTTCCACATAAAGCCTTTCCTTCAACTGGAGGATCATCAAGAACTATAAACCACCAATATGGCTCTGGTGTCGTCAGTGATCTTTAAGAATCATCGGTGGGGGAACGGTTTCTTTGGGGCCTGCTCCCCTTTTCCAGGTTGAAGTCACTAGAAGTCACCCAAAAATATTAAGTTGAGAGTCCTGCCAAAAAGAGGCCCCCGAGCCAACAGTCTGGACTGGTTGAGGTTCGTTTTTTGAATATCTATTCATAAAGGCTTCACTTAAGGAAACAGATCCCTGCAAAGTTGAAATGGAATGGGACTAATTTTCTTCCCCCTCCCCCCGGCCCCCCACCATGTTGACACCGATGAACTTGGATATTAGAAAAGATCACAAAAAACAAATATGTATTTGCAGCTGTGCTTAAAAAGAAAACTTTGGGAGAGATACAAAGATCGTATGATACTTATGAAGGAGACTTAGAAATCGAAGAAAAACCAGTGAGGTCACCTCTGCTTCAGGACCGGGGTTACCTGTGTGTCAGTGTTTTGTGCTTTGGTAGTTTTTATGTTGCTCTGATGCTGGCGGCTTTGCCACCTGTATTTCCAACACCAGAAGGGTCATACCTGGTGGGCAGGTTTTCGGCAGGATCTACAAGGAAGACCAGTTAATGCAACTGTTACTCAAATATATGCGCCAACCACTAAAATCAATAATGATGAAAGCAATGGACTCTATCAAGGTCTGCAGTCTGAAATTGATTAAACATGCAGCTAAGATGCCATTATAATTGCTAGTGATTGGACTGTGAAAGTTGGAAACAAAGGAAAAGGCTCTGTAGTTGGAAAATATGGCCCTGGTGATAGAAATTAAGCTGGATATCACTTAATAGAATTTTACAAGGCCAATAGCTTCTTCACAGCAAATGTCTTTTTTTCAATAACATAGACAGTGGCTAAACACTTCTCCAAATGGAATGCAGGGAAGTCAAACGACCACATCTCTGGAAAAGAGAACAGAGAAATCCAATATCATCAGTCCGAACAGAACTAAGACCAACTGTGGAAAAGGCCATCAACTTGTTCATATGCAAGTTCAGGTTAAAACTGAAGAAAATGGAGAAAGTTCACCAGAGCCAAAATATGAACTTGAATATATCGCATCTGAACTTAGAGATCCTATCAAGAACAGATGTGATGCATTAAACACTAATAGGACGAGTGGTGGGATGACATGGAGAACATCACACACGATTAAAGCAGAAAGTCAATTAAAAGGTGGGAAAGAAAGAGAAGACCAAAGTTGATGTCCAAAGGGACCCTGAATATTGCTCTGAAATATAGAATAGTTAAAGCAAAAGGAAGAAAGCACTACGTAAACATACGCACAAAGCCCTGGAGGCAGGACATGCAAAGGGAAGAGTGTGGCCAGGGGATCTCACATAGAAAGAACGAACTGAAGAAAAATTGAAGCCGCAAGTTACAATATTGAAGCAGTCCAGGAGCGAAATATGGGAAAATGCAAAAAGCCTCAAAAGAAGACAGAAGGAATACAGAGAGAAATGGTCAGTGTCCAACCGTGTCAAGAGGTAGTACATGACCCAGAACCATGGTAGTGAAGGAAGAATCCAAATTGCACCGAAGGCATCGATGAAAATAAACCTCCGGAAACTGACAGATTACCAATTGGAATGTTTCAACGAGCTGGGGAAGCACTGACAGCGCCCACTCATCTACCAGGAAAAGTGGGAGCCAGCCAACCAGCCGGAAGAGATGCACGTCTGTACCTGTTCCAGAGGAAGGTGAAGCATAGGATGCACGGTTGTAGAACACCATCATTAACCTCACCCGCAAGGGAAATGTGCTGAAGGTCAGTCGCGAAGGTACTGCAGCAGTCCCTGGACAGAGAACTGAAGGAGATCCAACTGGATGCACAAGGACATGGCATGAAAGATATCGCCGTCGGCGTCAGCTGGCTCTTGACTCAGAGCAGAGAATGCCAGAATGAGGCTCACTTGTATTTTATTGACGGCAAAGGCATCTGATTCTGGGGTCATAAGCAGCTGCGGAGAGCATTGAAGAGAATGGGAAGTCTACACTTCTCATTGTCCTCGTGTGGAATTTGTCCGTGGATCAAGAGCCAGTTGTGCGAATAAAACAAGGCCATACTGCATGGTTTAAAATCAGGAAAGGTGGATGTGAGGGCGATCTGGCCGTGACATCTCTCAGCCCGTTCATCGCCAGGGTTGATTTGGCTGATCTGGCTGATTAGGCGGGTGTCCCCATCCTCCCTCACCGCTCCATGTTTGTCCCTCCTGAAGCTGCACGACCTTCCCCGATAGAAGGAGGACTGTCCTTCGGTCAAGGGTATACAAGTAGCTGCGCTCCCCTGCTGGAACCTCCAAACACAATCAGGAAAGGTGGGCGTTAGGGCGGTGGCCTTTCACTATGTTGATTCAATCTGTACGCTGAGCCGATCACTGAAAAGCTGGACGACATGAAGGAGAATGTGGCATCGAGATGACACAACCTTGCTTGCTTGGAGGGCTTGAAGCACTTGCTGATGAAGATGGTGTTGCAGCCCTCAATGCAGATTATAATTCAAGAGAAAGAGGACCAAGATCCTCACAGCTAAACCAACAGACAATGGTGATAATTGGCAGGAAAAAAATTGAAGTTGTTCAAGGATTTCGTCTTTCTTGAATCCAAAATCAATGCTCATGGAAGCAGTAGTTAAGAAATCAAATGTCTGCTGCCAAAGACCTCTTTAGAAGGTTAAGGTCCACCTGGTCCAAGGCATAGTGTTTTCAATTGTCTCATATGCATGTGAAAGTTGGACACGGAATAAAGACGACCATGGAAAATTAAATGCACTTGGATTATGGTGCTGGTGAAGAACATTGAGGTTGCTGTGGGCCCGAAGAATTAGCAAATGTGACTTGGAATAAACAAAGCCAGAAAGTACCTTAGGATCTAGAATGGTAGCCTTCCTTTCGCAGGCTAAGGACAGGTGATCAAGAGAGACCCGTCCCTGAAAAAGAACACCGTGCTTGGTAACCCAATTGCCATCAAGTCGATGCCGACTCACAGCAACTTTATAGGACAGGGTAGAAGTGCCCGGTGGGTTTCTGAGACGGTAACTGCTTATGGGAATAACAAAATACCTCCTTTTCCCCATGCTTGGTAAAATAGAAGAAACCCCAGGAAGAAGGGAAAACAGACCAGGAGCTGGATTGACACAGTGGCGGCCACAATGAGCTCAAATATAACCATTTCCCAATGGATGGCAATATGACAGGGCGGCGTTTCATTCTGTTGTATGTGAGTCTGGACCAACTCAACGGCCCTTAAGAACAACAACCTGTGTGTGTATACACTCACTTCGGTGACGATGATCTCAACTCAGCCCAACTCTAACAAGCAGAGTGGAACTGCCGCATGAGGTTCCCTAGTGTGTCATGGGGAGGGAAGGAAGCAGACTGCCACGACTTTTCCATGAAGTAGATGGTAGGCTCGAACTATGAATCTTTGGGTTAGCGGCTGAGTACTTAACGACTGAATCACCAGAGCTCCATAGATGAGTACCAGGTCTGTCTCAGAGAAGCATCACTTACATGAGACACAGATGATTTAAATGAGATAATATAAGTGAAGGTTTTTGATGAGGAATCACATGAATATATAGACATCTCCTAATTATCCTGTCTATTGGCAGAGATGTCCGTGAGAATAATTAAGATCAACAAACAGTTTTAAAATATAGGCAATATCTTTAGCTGGGCAGCAGGGGACATTCCAGAATTAAGCCAATTGCAGGGTCAGAGAGGGACAGTCCAGACCCAGTAGAAATAGGTGGGATGTCCCCGCACAATCACTGTACATGAGTCATATGCAAGGAATCAACAGCAAAGTGCTTTTGTGATTTTATTCTAAATCCTCCAGTCTTCCACCTACAAAAATGTCTCCAATCAAAGCTAATTTACACAAGCTAAGGGGGCAAAGGGAACCCAAATGGTGCGATATTTTCTTTAACAAAGAAAGTCGACTCCAAGGAACAAGGTCATTGGCAATCCTGTCTGGCTGGAAAGACAATTATCTAGGAATGGGGCCCTGGGAAAGGGAGTCTGTAGACACTATTTATCTCCCAGAGAGAAGAAGAAGTCAGAAACATTTTCCATAAATCTCCTCTTCTGGCAGTTTAAAAACCAGAGGGAGATAAATGAGCGAAAGACTCAACCATGTCTGTCTTCACCATGACTAAGCCATGGCTACCATCCCTGTAATCAGCAGGAGGCAGGCTCCTTTCTGTTTGTAATGAGGTCGCAGCCATTAGTCACTTCAGTATTATCATCTGACATAATTATGATTCTCTTACAGGCAGAGATTAGGCACGGTGGAGTCTCGTTCCTCATCCAAAGACAACTCCCAAGGCTTTCATGGGGGGACATGCTTGGACTCAACCCAAAATTCCAGCTTCCAGATGGGCAGATGCTCCCCTATCCCCACCCCATGCACTGGCTTAAAGTAGAACCAGGTCACAAAATAGGTGGCACCATTACTGTGCTCTTCTCACTGGCTCCCCTTGGGGACCCCCCAGTAAAAGCCCCCTTTCACTTCAACCCAACAGATGAGTCATTGCCCCTTCCAAGACCCAGAGCCTGAAGTCAGGTGTCCCGTCACATGTAGTGTCCTCGGCACAAACGTAGTGTCCTGTCACATCTAGTGTCCTCGGCACAAACGTAGTCTGCTTCAGGCTTTCTGTGTTTCCTTGTTGGGAGGGAAAGACGAGAAGATTTCCTGTCCTGTTCCAGCTCATTCTTTCTGATGACTCCAAGGGAGAAGCATTTTCCATCCTGCGTAGAGAGCCGATGGGATCTAGAGACTGCACTCACAGCTACCAGGGAAAGTGGTTTTGAGTCACAGGTATTTTTGATGAAGTTATTGGTTTTGCAAAATTCTATCATACAATCTACAGCTTAACTTCTGTCACTAAGGCCATATTTTGCAACTACTTTCCTTCCTCTTGATGTCCAACTTTTGAATTCCAATCGCCAGTAATTATCAATGCATCTTGATCACATGATTGATTGAGTTGACTGAAGATGTTGATAGACATTTTCAATTTCTGCATCACTCGCTTTAGTCATTGGTACTAAATTTGAATGACAATTGTAGTGACTGGATTTCCTTGTATGCAGATCAATATTTTCCTATCACAGACAGCACTGTACTTCAAGACAGATCTTGAAAGGTCCATTTTGACAATGAGTGTGACACGCCATGCATCTTGAATCTGTCATTCCCAGAAGAGTAAACAACGGGAATGTCTGATTCAAAATGGCCAACACCATTCCATGTGGAGTCATGAACGACTAGGATGTCAATCTTTATGTGGTCTATTTCATTTTTTATGACTTCCAATCTTCCTAGATTCATACTTTATCTCTTTAAGCTCAAATTATTAATAGATGTTTGCAGCTGTTTCTTTTCATTTTGAGTCATGCACCGTCGGCAAATGAAGGTCTCGAAAGTTTTACTCCATTCCCATCACTTTGATCAATTCTACTAACAGTTATTGCACTAGTCAATATTATTCCTTTTCTCTTATGAAATTGGCATTGTCAAACATTTGATGTGAATCACTATAATTAAAGGATGAAGCTGATCGGTGTTGACAGGTCAGTAAGCTTCTCAGGATTCTCTGAAGTAGAGAGACTGTGTACACAGTAGATGAATGGGCAAGGAAGTAGATATATTGGCAGGAATTATTCCCAGTTGATGCTACAAAAGGTTAGCACCTGTCATTCATTGACTAACCTAAAGGTTGGAAGTTCAAGTCAGCCCATAGTCACCTTGGGGCAAAAAAAAAAAAAAAGACCTGGTGGTTCTACATCTAAAACACGAGCCATGGAAAACCTTCCGGAGCACAGTTCTGTTCTGACGCACACGGCTTTACAGCAGGTAAGCTAGAGACTCCCAGAATCGCTCTGGGCATAAAGAACCTTGGCACATGTCCTTCCTGAGCAAGCTGCCTTCTCCCAGTGTTTGCTGTGAAGGCCCAAGGTCACCTCTGGCTTTCCTCTTTAGAGCCTAGCATCTTATTGCTGCTGTGAGGTGGCATCTTGGTGGTTCCAACACTGAAACACAACAGAACACCCTATACACAACAGAACAACACACCATTCGGTCCTGCACCGGCTTCCCAATCGGTATGGCTGCGGCCCTTGTTGCAGCCACTGTGTCCATCCATCTCATGGAGGGCTTTCTCTTTTTCACTGCCCGTCTCTCTACTTTACCATGCATGATGTCTTTTTCCAGGGTCTGGGCTCTCCTGATAACATGACCAAAGCATGTGAGCTGAAGTCCCACATCCTTGCTTCTAAAGGAGCATTCTGCTGTGTTTCTTCTAAGACAAACGTGTTGCTCCTTTGGCAGGCCACGGCACTTTCAATATTCTTCATATTGTGAATGCTGCGTAATTCAAATACATTGATTCTTCTTTGGTCATCTTTATTCAATGGTCAACTTCATACGAGGCAATGGAAAATACCATGGCATGGCTCAGGTTCACCTTAGGCCTCAAGGTAACATCCTGGCTTGTCAATGCTTTCAAAAGGGCTCCCACAGCAGTCACCCAATGCCATATGTCCTTTGATCTCTTGACTGCTGTTTCCATGAGCACTGGTTGCGAATGCAAGCAAGAGGACATCCTTGATGACGCTGATGTTTTCTCTATTTACCGTGACGTCACCTGCTGGTCCTGTTGTGAGGATGTGGGCCTTCTCTACATTGAGTTGTAGCCCACACTGAAGGCTGCAATCTTCATCAGCAAGTGCTTCGAGTTCTCACTTTCCGCGAGGGAGGTTGTGTCATCTCCTATCACGGGCTATTAATAAGCCTTCCTCCAATCCTGATGCTACGTTTTTCTTTCTATAATTCAGTTTCTCTGATCATTTGCTTAGCAAACAGGTTGAAGAAGTATGACGAGAGGATTAAGTCCGACGCACACGTTTCCTGACTTTAAACCACGCAGTAAGTATTCCTTCGTTCTGTTAGCACAGCTGCCTCTTGGTCTATGTACAGGTTCTGAAAGAGCACCGTGGAGTCTTCTGGAATCTCCACTTTCCCCAAGGCAATCCATCGTTTGTTATGGCCCACACAGTGGAATGCCTTCGTAGTCAATAAAACACTAGCAAATGTCTGTCTGGTATTTTCTGCTTTTATCCAAGATCCATCTTCCATCAGTAATGATACCCCTTGTTCAGCAGCTAGAGGGCCTTAATCCTCAGGTTTGAGAAGACGTTTCATTTTATCCAGGTGACCTTGTTTGTCCCTGTTTGCTTTGTAACTGAGAAGGGGGGTAGAGACTAAAAAAGGAAGAGAAGGGGAGGTGGTCCTAGAGGGAGAGTGTCCTCAAGTCCCGGCTTCGCACTTTAAGTCAACACTCTGGTGACTGCCCCTCGCCCGAGACTTGCCCTTCGGGTGGATGACTCCACACTCGGGCTTCTCCAGCTTTCCCTTATCTCTAGACACCCGGCTCTGGGTTAGTGTTTGTTTGCTTTTCATATAAGTCCATCTGCTTTCCATCTACCTCCGTGTAGTCTCGCTCTGTGGCTCGCTTCTTGATGCTCAGCACTCTCTTTCATGAGAGAGATTGATGGAGAGAGGGACAGTAGACAGTTAATGCGCCATTTCAAAGGGGCCCTGGGAAAGTGTGAAGCTGGTGTCTACGGGCAGTCTCAGAAACATGCACGACATGGAATTGGTCTGGGGGGTACTGCTAGCTTTGTCTTTCCCGTCTCCCACTGTATCAAATGGCATTTTGAGGAAATACTTTATTACTACATTTATAATCAAGGCATCATATGAAAAAATACACCTAGAAAATATGTCCAGAATAAATTATAAAGCAAGAATAAATAATAATGGGAAAGGTTAGTAGTTGGTTTCTAATAGAAACAAAACCTTAAGCTAAAAAAATTTTTTTTAAAAAAGAGCAGAGGTTAGTATATGAGAATTTCAGGCACCATTGAATGACACCCATTCAAATATTTTATGTAAATTTTCCTTTCTTTGGGACTTTAATTGCTTAAGTACTAAAAATTCCGTTTGAACAGCCTGAACCCCAATACAATCTACCACCTAGATGACCTATTGACTTTTTGGTGATATTTATGAAGCAATGTGGTCATTTAAGAAATATCCATATCCTGATAATTCTAGACTTCTCACGTTTTTAAATTGTCTCACAAACACTGTAGGAATCTTTGCAAGTTCATAGAAAAGAAGCATTGTGTAACCTATATACATTTCAAAGAAACTTCCCAACCAAATATTTTGGCTCATTATACATAATACCTTATGCAGATGTGAGGAACTAGAACCAGAATGTGTACGATTCAAAAGACTAAAGGTGGGTGGTACGTATAAATAAAAAATGTCGAGGTCATGATGAAAGGAAAAAATGATGTTCAGGTTTTTCATTTTCACTCCTATTATAAACGTTTTTAAAAGGCCGATAAACTAAGATTAATAGTTGAGCCCAAGGTTGCTGCGGCTCCCGCTGCTTTGTCCCCGGCCAAGCAAGAAGCAAAGGAGGGATCGGGGAAGTCAGGTGAGGACATGGGACTTGGTCTTTTTGACTTGTCACCAAAAAGCAACCAAAGCAGCCAGCTTTATTTGTGAAACAAGGAAAATTAAAAAGGCTCACTATTACCCCTCTCTCTCATGCTCTCTCTCTCTCTCTCTCTCTCTCACACACACACACACACACACACACACACACACACACACACAAAGAGTTGAGCCTCAAACTTTATCCGTTATTCAAACTACCTTTACTTTTATTGTAACAGATATTAGTGTATGTTATAATGCATGTGGTATCACGGATGGCACTTTTGAAACATAAAAATGCGCCCATAGCCAAACCAGTTGCTGTTGAAGTAATCGCAAGCCCCAACAGCCCCCTGTGTGTGGGAGTAGAACTCAACCTGTGATTTTCAGGAGCCGATCACTGGGCCTCTCTTCCAAGGTATCTACGGGTAGATTTGAACTGCCCACCTTTCAAGCGTTACCAGTCAACTATGTTAACCATTGACACTACCCGGGCCCAGGAATTCCAGTTCTCACTCAACTCCAACGCACTGCCATCGAGTCAATGCTGACTCAGAGCGACCCGCTGAGGGTTTCCGAGACTGGAAGTGTTTCGGGGAGTAGAAAGCCCAGTCTTTCTCCTGAGGAGTTGCTGGCGGTGTTTCGAACCAGTGCCCATGCAGATCGCAGACCGATACCTAACCCCTCTCCCCTCAGTGCTCCTAGGAATTGCCGTTAGTGAAGACAAAATCAAGAAGCATGCCTCACTGCCATGGAGTCAATCCCAACTCATTGTGATCTTAGAGGACAGAGCAGAACTGCCCCTGTGGTTTTCCAAGACTGTACCTCTTTATAGAAGTAGAAAGCCTCGTCTTGCTGTCAAGGTTTGGCTGGTAGTTTTGAACTGCTGACCTTGCAGTCAGCGGCCCAATGCATAACCCACTATGCCACCAGGACTCCAATTAGTGGATACAAAGCGTTTTCAAAGTTGATCATTGGCATCTTCTTGAGTCCCCTCCACTTTGAAAATACAGAGAAAACCAATTACTTAGCTCTTAAACTAAGTTTATATTCTGAATCCTTCACTTGGAAGTAGTTGTTAGTAGCGCTGTCTTTTTTAAGCATATGGACACACACGCATTCTCTCTCTCACAGACACACACACACGCATGCACGCACCTTGCTTTTTATATCACTGGTTACATGGGTAGGGCCCATGGCCAGATTCAGCCAGACTCCACAGTTATCAAGCATGACAGAGCTGGGAGGAAAACATCTGGTCCAAGGTTGCCGCTTGCCTTTGTAGCAGAGAATTGTCTTTGATCTCCAGCTGGAGTTCTCTATGGAGTCTAGCAGATCAATTAGTTAATAGGCCTTTCCCACTAGTCGTCCCACCAGCTGACTACCCAGGGTAGAAAGAAATTCTATTTATCAGGCCTCCCCTTCCCCTTCTACTTTAGGCCAATCCTTTTTTCTCCTTGAAATTACATAATTATTAAACCACTTCAGTCACTTCTGTGGTTAATGATTCCCTCCTTTCTTCAGTTCCGCTCCCATGCCGAAACCGCTTGGTGGCTTTCAGCACACCACCGCATGGCTACGGCTTCCTTCCCTGTGCAATTGCAGGGACGCACAACTGGCAGCGCCATGATTAAAACCAGCATCTTGCCTAGGTCTTGCCGGTCCCCCTGGGGGACTGGGATTATCGTTTTAGTATCTATTTCTCAAAAAATTCAGAGGAGTAATCTAACCTTAACATGTCCACCTGGACTTCATTCTGATACGCTTGGTTAATTTTCCTTATGGTATAAAGATCTGCCCAGGAATCTAAAAAAACATAGGTGATCTTTGCCTAGGAACTTTTACCTCGTTTACAATGACATTGCTAACAGTGCTTCGTGGAAAAGGAGGAATTCCCTATTGGGAAATCAAACGGAGTTACCCACTAGTGTTAATGATTTTCGTGGGATCACGGCATTATAGCTGAATCCTCCCTTAACATAAACCATCATTTTGTACTGTATCCACCAGTGCAAAATTTCTCTAAAATCTTTCTTTTTTAAATGGCACCAGCCAATCAGCTCTTCTCTCCACACGCGCCAGGGAAACTAGTTGTGCTTGGGGGACAGTCAAGGGCAACCCCATGCTCCAGTGAGCTGGCATTTTCCACTCTGCTCACTGCCACTCGCAGCAAGAGACCCCATCGGATGATGATGCTGCGGCCAAAGTCCAACTGTGCGCGTCCCAGTACTGGCCATGGTTGTGCTCCCTCGCCGGGGATAAAACACGGCCGCTGTTTCCCGCGTACCGCGGAAACACAGGCGCTTCAGAGCAAGGCACTTAAATAGGATTGCCAAGAGAATTTCGGGAAGCAAAATGTAATTATCCCCTTTGCAGTTTGGCACAGACACGAGCATTCAACAGTGCTGTCCTTTGTCCCCAAAAGAAAACGTGCCAAAGATCTATGACAGACACAGGGCCAGGAGGAAGGAGTCTGGAGCCTTGTTTCTTTCCAGTGCACCCCCACTCCCACCCCCCAGACACACACACACACTTTGCACCTCCATCCATCACCCGCACCTATGACCTTGGGAAAATGGAGTGGTCCTCAAGGTGGGTCCTGGGCTGTCACGTTACTACTACCACTTGGCATGCTTTTCCAATAAGACTGGGATAAATCCTCAGGAATGCCCCTGAGAGCCACTGCCCCGGTGGCTCCGGGAACTTGAAGAGCTGCTTAGAACAGAAGCCCTCAGGCTCTGCCTAGCAGAGTTCTACCCACTGGCTGGAGGAAGAATCTTGGAAAGGCCATGTGAACTATTCTCAGAGATTGAAAATCAGCACCACTCCAAAGGATGTGTTCCACCTTATTTCCAAAACCTTCATGCTAATTCACGCTGCCCATTGAGTTGATGGGAAATGAGCTGCTAAGTGTGTGTCTTGGAGTGCTCAAGCCAAGGTACCTTCAGAGAATTATGGGATGCCTGTCAATTCCTTGGTTTCTGCCCAAGAAGGAGCATGCCCATGAAGAGGCAGTGAGGGTCCAGTGATCAAAAGCTTGCCTTCCATTCTTGCAAGAGACTCAGGTTCAATTCCTGGCCAGAGGGCCTCGTGCAGGCCCCACCCATTTCTCACTGGAAGCTTCTGTGCAGCTACGATGCTGACCAGGGTTCAACAGAGCATCCAGACTCAGAAGCAAGGCCTGGCAATCTACTTCCAAAACTCAGTCAACCACCAACCCCACCTAATTCATAATCGAAAATTCATTTTTTTTTTAAATCTGCCACGGAAAACCCTGTGGATCTCAACTTTGCCATCTGCAACTGGCTGTGGACACAGCACAGGACCAGGCAGCAGATCCTCGATTGTGTATGGGTTCCCCACGAGTTGAGAGCTGACTGAACGGCAGCTAACAACAACAACAACAGCATGAAAGAGCAGCCATGCCAGGACAAAGAAGCATTGCCTCCAACACTGTCAGTCCGTGCTCCCTCTGCGTTTTAATGGCCAATGCTCTCTGGCTAACAGCATTCTTGTCAAGACTCTCCTACTTTCTCCTACTTATTCGCTCTTCTAAGAAGGGTGCCATCCCAAATGACTTTATACAGGGATCTGACACTCACACCTCCTAACATCTGTTGATGGTGGCCCAAGCATCTCCCCCGTGATCACATGCATACGATCCTGACTTCAGTCAGGCACAACTGGTTGATGGAAGCAACAAGGGAGCCTTCTGGAACCTCCCAGGCTTTCACAAGCGATGCTTCTCAATCCATCCGTTTCCCAATGGAAAAGTGGCCCACTCACGGTTAGTCTTAAACCACTCAATGCTGTAGCAGCTTGTGAAACAGAAGCCAACCCCCAGCCCGAGTCCTCTAGGGTCACACGATTCCCTCTACGGTGCACCTTTGATAACAAATGTTCTCTTGGGGACAGAACTAGGGAATTCCTGTTTCCCAAGAGCTATACTTCACCAAGTGGCCCAGGCCAAATTTTATTATGTGCAAACTTGGGGGGGAATAAACATCAACTAGACGTCAGCTCATTTCTTACTCATGCAAGTCTGTCACCTCAAGCTAAGACGTTCTGGGCCCCATGTCAAAAGAAGAGGATTAATCCGTGCTTTGATGATTCTAAATAGCCCTCTTTCTCACTTTCTGATCTCTCAGGTCTGCACTTAACTGTCCTATTTGGATTCATTTTCTTAAGAAAAACGTTGAGCTTTTTTTCATCCAAAAAAAGAAAAATGCTCACAAGAAGCAACAGACCCAATGTCGGCTAGATGATGGGCCAGTCTGTTTAATTCCTTCTCTCTGTTTCCCACCTACCTGCTGTGTGTGTCACATTCTTTTTTCTCTTTAATTTATACACAATGAAACGCATACTCAAGCTACTCTCCACTTTACCTGTGGGGGGGGGCGGAGGGGAGGGGGGTGAGCCCTTCAACTAGATCATCTTTCCCGCCTCTGCATCACTTGGATAACGAAGGGCTACCAAGTCCATCCCTCACGCATGTAGAAGCTGAACCATGGAAACCAAAGTCAGAAGAGTTGACCCATTGGAATTGTGGTGTTTGAGAGGAAGGCCGAGTGCCAGAAGGACAAACACATCCGTCTTTGAAGAAATACAACCAGAAGGCCGCTTGAAAAACAAAGATGGCGGCCCTTTGGCTCATTTACATTGGACACTTCATCAGGAAATGTTTTTTATTTTGTTTTGTTTTTAAAAAGGTCCTCACCTGTTTGCGAAAGCAGAGGTCAGCAGAACTGAGGGAGACCTTCCGCAGCCGCCCTAATGGACACTGATGAAGATGGCGCAGGACCAGAGGACGGTTTCTCTGAGTGACACACGGCTGCGAGTGACGGCGGACTGGACGGCAATGCACAACAGCAGCAGGCCCTCGGGAAAATGGACCGGCTCCGTGTCAGGAATGCTATCGGCCAGTCCGCGCTCAAGGTCATTCGTGCCACGGGCTCCCTGACAAAGGCCCGGGCCCTGCAGGGGCAAGCCTCCTGGCCAGCCTTCCCGTCGCCACCTCATTTCTTCCCTCCATCACCAGCTCGCGACAGCCCCTTAGTCACAACGCAAACTCCAGCCACAGAAGGAAGGGACTCGACCTGGGCTGCTCCTTAAACAAAAACATCCACATGCAAACGCCTGCTTGGAGAATTAAGGTAAACATCTTCTGGACCTGTTGCTGCTGACAGCATGTTTTCAATTTGCAAGGCAAATTCGTCGGAAGCCTTACTGCCAGGGAACCGGATGGCCCAGGGAATTGGTAATCGGTAATGAGTCGTGATTCTCGGTTACCCTTCTGACTGGAGCCCAGCTCAGAGTGAATTACCTGATACTGCTTGCAAACCTCTGCTAACTGGAGCCAGACAGGAGTCAGACACCGTCTGGTGGGCGTTTATGAGGAGACGGAGGGGACAGGGACGAGCTTGGGGTTCTGTCTTAATGCCTGGGTTGGCGGGGGCTTGATGTGTTGTGTTGTTTCTCTCAGGGATATTCCCAGGGAAATGTCCAAGGAATGTCAGACCCAGAGAAGAGGAGTCAATGTACCCTCACATTCTTGGAGGGTCAGAAATTCCAGAGTCTTGGAATTTTGAGTTCTTCCTGTTCATTCTCCCAGTGCAGAGCCGCAGACTAGTTTTGCAGCACACCGCCAGGAGAAACTGCACTTGGCGACTCACGGCTTGTGCCGTGAGGCCACACTTTCGTTCAAAAGCAGAACTGAAGTTTATCGTGTACGCTCTCAAAGCAAACCCCCAAACAATCGATCGCCTTTTCCAAGAGTTTCCCAACACAGATTTTCAAACGGTCCACTGTGGTTACATTTCAGCATTTGCATGCATCCTGGGGAACCATCTAGCAGGAGACCAAGACTTTCACGTCACCAGCTTTCAGGGTCCCTTCTAGCTCCATATTTACATAATGACTTTCCCTTTACACTCTGTGGTTTATAGTAGCAATAATTTCCCCTCAGATAGAGTCCAACGAACAGCCAATTAACAAGTGCCCAGCGGTAAGCATTCTTGGCTCTCTGGGCTAGCCAGTCATTCATTTGGTGAAGGAAGGGCTAACAAACTCATAAAGGGGAGCTTGAATTTTAGAAGTGAGTTCAATCTTACATTATTAAAAAGGAAAACGTAGTAAAAATAATAAGAGCCTTGCCAAAACTCTACAGCAAAGTCAATTAGTCTTGCAAAGAGCCCGGGAGTCTGCGATAGGGGCTTTCATTTGGAACCACTTAGCCTGTTCAAACATCGTCTCCTGCAAATGATGTTTCAGTGTGCAGGCTGGAGTCCAGTGCGCAATTTCTAAGGTTCTTTCACCATCCTCGATACACCACAAATCTGAAGTCTTCCTTGGGTCTGAGGCGCATGTAACTTCATAGACGCACGGTTTTACTTACTATAAAAAGCTCCTAGCCGAAGCATCCTCTTCTACAATGCATCCTGCAATACACATCAGTGGGATGTGCACGGCTTAACTGTTTGTAAAAGAAAATTAATTTCACCGTGAAAAACATTGGCATTACAAGCAGTGGTTTAAAAATTTTTTTCCAAAAGCTCGTGTGCGTTCAGACAAAAAAATTTTTTAGTACTCTCACTACATTGAGGGGCTTCAACAAGTTTGTGGGGAAATTCCTTCGTCTTGTCAGTCCAATTTTGCACGAACTCTTTGAAGCCCCTCATAGATCAGCTAGGAAGGCGGGCTGCTCCTTGAATTAAGAAAATTTGATAACAGACTAAAGACATAGCCTTCATTCATTTATGACCACAAGAGAAATTAATATTTTGTTTTGCTCTGATTGATTAGTCTATGGGAATGGGTTAAAATGCTAATTGAGGGGATTTTTCATAGGTAACTTTTACAAGATCACATTTCCCAATCAACTGTAAGAATGAATGAACTGACAGGTTTGATTTGGCTTGGTTTGGTTTTAAATCTATATGTTATATTCATTAAACTTCTTTTTTTCTAATTCATTACACTTTAAGAAAAATCCTTCAACTTTCTTAAATGAGCATGCACTTTTCCAAATCCAACCCGCAGCAGATTTCTATAGGTTTTTCCAGGGAAGAGTCAGCTGTAATTAACTATAATTTTGTACATATTTTGTTTTTCTACTACACCGAAAGACTAGCAGGGGGTTAGCCCTGCAGAAAAGAAGATTATTAAAACTTTAATAACCTGAGCCTTTGAACCTTTCCAAATTCTTTACAATTTTCTCACATTTCCAGCCCAGATGTCTGCATGGAGCAAGAAGGCCAACCTCAACTTTCTGTTTACAATTTATTTGCCTTATTTATTAGCCCTTTAAAAACCCAACAACAACACACCGAGGGGCGTGCAGTTACTAACGGCTCCTCCAAGCAGAGAGATTCGGTTGTTCTTAAAAATAAGTTTTCAAGAATAATTTTTATCAATTGTTAAGGTCGATACTTCCAACAGCACAACTATTTCTTCCCTGCTGCTTGAGGTAAATTGTTAGGCAGCCTAGCAACACAGTGGGCTCAATCACAGCATTCTTTTCAATCAAGCTACAAAGCTTCAAAAGACTGAAAAGAGAGTTCACTCTGGAAACTTGAACTCTCCAGTTGTTACAAAAGAAAGACCAAAAAGAAGGCGTCTCTTAATGTAATTACTAGCTGCTTGCAGTTCACTGGAGAGGGAGAAATTTGCATACAGCAATAAGGGTGGTGGAATTGCCTCACAGCGAACTCAATATGGGCACTGCACCGGTATTCCACCCACTCCAGACACTGGGCTGACCCTCACAACCTCCTAAGAACCAGGCTTTGCCTTCTTTTTAATAAAGGATTATTCGAGCAAGCCCACAGCCACCTCGCTAAAAGACTGCACTTGGAACGCCTCCCTGCTCTGCAGTCTAGAGGAATGTGGGCAGATGCCTTCCATGGGCACTCCCCAAAAAAGCATCTTCAAAGGCAGCCAGTTGACCTGCCTCTTCTCGCACTTTCCACTGAATAGAAGTCAGGTGTGATGGCTGCCATTCGAGCCGCCACGCCACCGTAAGACAGAGACAGGAAGAAACAACAGGAGCCTGGGGCTCTGGGGACCATGGAGCTACCTTCCCAGCTATGGACGCGCTACCTCCAGGATGGTTTTCTATGAAAAAGAGAAAGAAACATCTTTAACATTTCATCCTCCGCTCTATTTAGATACTCATCTACTTACTTAATGTGAGAAAGCCTCTCTTCACTCGCAGATGACCGACTCATAAGGGCTTGATGCATGCCTGAAGGAGCCATGGTAGCTTAGGGTTTACACATGGGGCTGTGAACCTCAAGGTCAGCATTCTGAGTCCATCCGCCATTCCGAGAGAGACCGATGAGACGGTTTGCTCCTGTAAAGATCTGCAGTCTTGGGAACCCTGGAGGGCAGTTCTCCTGTCCTCCATACGGCCTCTGGGAGTCGGAATCAACTCTGACCAGTGGGTTTGGTTTGGGTCTGTTTGGCCATAAGAACCCTTGTGGTGGTGTGTGTAAAGCAATGGGCTGCCAACCACAGGGTCAGTGGTTCAGACCCACCAACCTCTCTGCAGGAGAAAAACAAGGTTTATCCACTCCCATACAGATGGACAGTCTTGTGAACTCTATAAAGGGCCACGATGAGTCAGAATGGACTCAGTGGCAATGGGTTTGATTGGGCTGGTTTTATGGAGCGCACTCCTCTGCTAGCTGAGAAAGAGAAAAGTGGTCCCTAACATCTAGAAGGTGTCTTGGTTCTGTCCTGAGGTCTGGCCGTCATTCTGATGACCATCGACAACAGAAATCCCATGAGCACGGTGGGTCAAGACGAAGACAAGACCACTCTAATCAGGCCTGAGCACAGCCGAAGCATGGAAATTGTCCAGCCACAAAATGCCAGGCATTCCCCTCCCCTGGCTAATGGGCGTGACGGCTGCCGCTTTAGCAATCACAGCGCCAGCGTTGCTTCATTCCTCCCACCTTCCAGATGAAATGTATGACGATAGCCAATTATCAAATTAACACCATGTCCTGGAAGCATCCCATTCGGACCAAATCCCTACATCCTTAAATCCCTTCCTCCAATCTTGTAGCCTAAGTCCTTTCTAATGGTCTCTGGAGTCCAGGGGGCAGCAGTGCATAGCCGAATTCAGTAGTAGGACTGTTGCCTTCCATGCAGGAGACCTGGATTCCATTCCTAGCCATGTGTCACCACCGCCCGTCCATCAGGGGAGGATGTGTGTTACTGTGACATGGAAAAGGTTCCAGCGGCACTTCCACACTAAGATGGACTAGGAAGAAAAGCAATCTGCTCTGGAAATTAACCAACGAAAGCCCTGTGGACCACAAAGGTCATGCCGACAGTGGACCACAGGGACGGCCCAGGCCCAGGTAGCTTTGATTCCATGTTGTATGGGTGGCCAGGAGCCAAGTCAACAGATGCTAGCAACAAAGGCACCCTCTCAGGGAGCTGTCTTACTGTGCGCATCCTCCTTCGTTGCAGTAGATCAATATGGCCAATTAGTTCACCTGCAGGTGGGTTCCTGGAGACCTTGGGCTGGTGGGCATTGATGAAGCGATGCTTGTGTCTTGCCACAAGTCCCAAACAAAACCAAATCCAGCCACCATATCAACCCGTGATTCAAATGATCCCACCCCAATGGAAAGTCTCGATTTGGTCAACACACTCCATCCACCAGGAAACCAAAACATCCGTTTGTAAAAGGAGACTCATTGAAGTGACCACCTGGTGCCATTGCCGTGGCCTGTCTCTGGCCCAGTGTGAACCCTACCCTGCAGTAAGTTACAGTAATTACAAGTTCAACCCACAGCTCCTTTAAATAGAGACCGCCCAGGCATAGCAGAAAGAGGCAGAGGCTGGGTGCGAGGTACTCTTTGCTCCTTCTCCTCCTTGACTTCCTTTCCTGTCTTCTTTTTCTCTCTGTTCTCTCCTTTTTTGCTCGCCTCCCCCACTGCTCAGCCTCAGACTTCCCCTTGATCTCTAACTTCATTCACCAAGAGGCCCGTGGAGGACTGAGCACAGTCCTGGACTAAGCTGCTTGTTCGTTCCTATCAGCCACTGGCAGGTCTGTCCCTGTCCGATCTGACACCTTCCCACCATGATTTGGCCCTGCCATACTTCCTGGTGCCCCTCCGCCCACAAACTCCCATTCTGGGTCTCATCATCTCACCAATAGCCCTATCGGGAGTTCTGAAAAATGAAAGCTAGAGATGACTCAATATCTCTTCTAATTTCTATTCTTTCTCATTGCTCCCTCGCCTGGCCCACAATAAGCCGTAGGTATCACTCCCTTGCTTCTATTGTCCAAATCAGTGGCGTCACTGTCCACACTGACCACACCGAGCCTCTCACTGCCATCGAGTCAATGCTGACTCATCGAAACCCTATAGGGCAGGGTGGGACTGCCCCTGTGGGTTTCTGAGACTGTAACCTTTTTTTTTTTTAAATAAATAATTTTATTGGGGAATCTTACAGCTCTTATAACATTCTATACATCAATTGTATCAAGTAGATTTGTGCATATGTTGCCATCATCAGTTTATAAACATTTACTTTCTACTTGAGCCTGTGGTATCAGCTCCTCTTTTTTTTCCTTTCCCCCATCCCCACCCTTATGACCCCTTGATAAATTATAAATTATTTTCATATCTTACACCAACCAGTATCTTCCGTCACCCACATTTCTGTTGTTCATCCCTCTCGGGGTAGGGAGGTTATGCGTCAATCATTGAAATTGGTTCCCCCTGCCTCCCGTCCTCCCCCCACCTTCTCACTGCTCTCCTGGTATCCCTACTCCCATTTCTGTTCCTGAGGGATTTATTTAACCTGGATTCCGTGTGTCATGAGC